>NC_056725.1:634245497-634601747 GCF_019279795.1 Protopterus annectens
TATATATATATATATATATATATATATATATATATATATATATGGCTATATGAATAGGTATATGTACATATATTTCCACCATTTGTCCTGGACATGGAGTGTAGCTGTACCCCAGCCCCTACAGTCCCAATGTCGTAGTGCAAGGGGATGTTAGGTATGTATAGCAGGTATATTACTAGACTGTTGCTACTGTCATTGGGATTGTCTTCACAGACATGGTGTGTCTGGATGCTGAAATCTGTGTATAACATGTGCCATTGGCTACTGATAGACATCCTACGGAAATCATTGTAAAGTACCACTGTTAGCATGTAATGCCCCTGTGGAGTGCAGCAGAGATATTGGCCACTATATATGGAACTTCGACAGACCCTGTATAGTCCAGAGGTATACACATATTCCCTTAGTGCACCACATGTGTACCAGACCTTACAATATGGATGTAGACAGCCATGTAGATGGGTATAACGCATAACGACTGGTATTCATTTGGCACCACAGGTGTTGGATTCACACACTCTTGTCTGGCCTGACACATAATGACTGATGGTACAGGGGTGCCATGGACAGATACTACCCACTAGATATTGACACACATCTGTACAGCATTCCCACTGTTCTGTCTGACATACATGACATTTAAGGGAGGCCCGGCAGCAGTACATCTGGCAAGTATCTGCACATGACATCCCAATGGTTAAGTATACTAAGCTGCTAGGCATGCAACAATGCACTGTGCAGGCTACAGACAGACTGGCACAACACTGGCCTACATCTCGTATGGGGGAATGTACATGTACCTGCATATATAGCAGGCTCAACAGCCATGTCACAGCACAGGGTAAGATACACCTCTGTGACAGTGCATAACCACAACCAATGTGAACACAGCCACGGCCACATATGGTAGGCTAGCATAATATTACAGTATATGGACTATCCGTTCTACACCATCCTCATATGTGCCACTCACAGAATGTCCCTGCATAAACTGGGCTGCTACACAGTTTGGTCTGATGGCTGTCTGTGGTATGGGACATGTGTGTGTATGGCCCTACAAACATGTACAGCAAAACGGTACCATACAGTGGGGCAGCATGTAACATCTGATAGAAGGAGAGCTAGGACAATGACATCTACCACAGTCTGTACACAGGCTAAAGTACATATTAACAATACACACACTGCTGGCATTCACCATCACTACACAAACCTCAGTACTGTTCAAGCATCTACAGAATGTCCAGGTAATGTCATGAAATATAACCCCTGCTGCACATGACATGTGTAGCAATCTGATATATCACTGGCTTGTTATCAGATATGATGACACTGTTTATGGCATACAGGAAATATGCACCACTTCATGCATGCCATATGTACAAACATTGACAGTGGTGTGGCTGACAGCACATACACAGGGCCAGTATAGACATTGCTGTGATAACCTTGCATATTTTCCATTGTAACAGTGTTTGTTGCAACATATGTCCTATGAGGGATATGAAGTCAGTAACTGTCACAGCCTTCACCATCTACAGACTGCAATACTCACACTACCGTCTACATTCCACAGAGAGGTGCACTGTGGCTTACACATGAAACCATAGGCACAACACTGCCCAGTCTGCAGATGATCCTGCAGATGGGGATTCCTCATATACATGGAACTGACATGGCAGGTATTACTACATGTACGACAGGCATATCCAGACAAACACTGTTAAACTAACATTACTCCAAATGCAGTATAGCAGCATTTACAGTCTTTAGTCTGGTCAGGCGCATCCCCCTCCTGTTTGTTGCCCTCTTTCCACAGTGTATGTCATTAGAGGTAAATCCCCAAACCATCTGAGATGCTGTTTACCAAACAACAGATCTACTTCCTGCTCACAGTGACTTAAAAGGCTCAACACCACCGTGATGTTCCTAGGTATTGGAATGTGTTTCCATGCAATTGGCTATGGGATTTTTACCACAGCTGTTCCACATGCAATCAGCTAGGAAAGGGCTGCAATTCCTGCAAAGGCCATTAGCTGATCATGAGCATCACATAAAATACACATGCTGCTGCCTAAGTAAGGCAAGTGTGGGTCTCCACATCCACCAGAGAGGGAGTGGGGGAGGCAGACAGAGGCAAATATATGTCAGAGAGGGGTGGGAGTGTAAAACTGAAGTATGTTTGTGTCACACACCTACCAGAACAGAGTATCAAACCCCCAACAACTATGTAGTGCTATCATAATTCAATGCAGTTATTGCATGCACCACATGGGTTACCTGATGTGGAGCACTCAGAACATATATGTGAGGGTGAGTGACATCTGCAACAGGGATACAGTAGATATACGGTAGGTGTCGTACACATGCCTGTCTGCATGAACAGGTGCCAGCATTAACACAGGCACACTCACACAGGGATGCACACACATTGACACACTTGGCAGGGCCAGGAGTTAAACTCATCACTAGTGGGATTGCCACAACACATCAATGTGCAGGTATCACATGCACCACATGAGTCATACAGAGGCCGCATGGGCAAAGAGTATGAGGGGATGTCAGACATCAGACAGCATGCTTCAGTATGCCCTGGGGGGTTGTAGTGAGTGTGGATGTGGACATATGCACCATACAACACACACACACACACACAATCTCACACACACACACACACACACACACACACACACGCACACACACACACGAACACACATGGTGCCAGTTCTGACATGCATGAGTGCATGTCTACATGGGTGTGTGGTGGTAAACTATGCCAGCAGGCTGTACAAGGGTAGATGATGGGAATACCTTGGCATCAGTCCACATGACATGGTCTGCATTGTGGCTCAGGCCTGTAGTTACTGCATTTGCCCACACAGGTGGGTATTGCATCCCCCATCCAGTCACCTGGGTGACTATTGTGTGTGGCCAATGCTGTACACCACATGCCATGTATGTGTTTTTTAGTCCATGACATGGATGGCTTCTGGGATGTGCACACCTCCCACATGCATGTACAGTGACATGTGGAACTTTACCTGGGGTGCCTGACCCATGTTGTGAACACAGATTATCATCAGATGTGCCAGTCTTGCCCACCTGTGGCAGGAACTTGTAATGGGCAGCAGGTTTACCCTTCACCTACATTGATGGCATGCCAACAGCATTCCCTGATGTCAGTGTCATCTGTCCATGCAGGACATGTTGTCAGGCATGGTATGTCAGTTTTGTGTCACATGTGAAGACACCACAGGTGGTGCAGGTGTCCATTGGGGAACATGGTAGAGGTGCACTCTCTGCATGTATGTGCATATTGGACAGATGGGCAGGGTGACATACCCTCTATAGCCCATAGCTATTATTGCATAACTACTATCAGTGGCCAATATGCAGTGTACTATCCATATATTGGCTACTGCCTAGGCATGTATGTTCATATGACACATGAGTTGAGTGTGTGCTCTGGGTAATAGTGGGGTTGCTAACTTGGATTGTCTGGCCTTGATGTCACATGTATGGGTATGGTTTTGCACCCCAGCCTCCCAGCTAATTTACATCTGTTATCCCTGTATGGTTGACAGTGTGATATACAGTAGGGCCACCATAAAATAAATTAGCAAAACCCCCTCCACAATGCCCACACACTCACCTCAACACAGGATACGAGTTAAACACACCTGTCATGTCTGGGAGTAGAACCCCTACTTAACTACTTTACTATACTACAGCATTAAGCAGTTACAGTACGCGCCACGGACATTACCGTCGTACTCTTTCCCCAAAGGTGTATTTCACAGTGAATGACATCAGCAGGATTACCAAAGTAGGGCAATTCAACTGTACTGCAAGTGACTAGCCTAAAATGAATTGCTCCCTACACAGTCAGTGAGACACACACAAAAAATCCATGACTGACATGTGTGGGTATAGAACTCCCGACCTAGGACTATATCACACTACAGCATAGAGCTGTTATAGGTCACACCACAGGAATTACTAAAGAACTTTCTCCCCAAAGGTTTACTTCACAATGAATGACATCAGCAGGATTGGCAATGTAGGGCATTTGAAATGTACTGCGAGTGAGTAGCCTATGATGTATTGCTCCATACACAGACATTGCAACACTCACAAAATATCCAGAACTGCCATGGGTGGAGGTGGAACCCTACCACAGTTCTAAATCACACTACAGCAGTGTTCAGTTACAGAATGCCCTGCAGAGATTACTGGGCTATGAATTTCCCACAGGTGTATTTCTAGGTGAGTGACATCAGCAGCCTTGCCAAAGTTGAGTATATGAATTCTAGGGAGTGTAAGTAACCTAAAAAGCATCGTTCATTACACAGTCACAGACAGACAAAGAGACAAAGACACACAGATTCACACACACACACAGTTGCCAAGCCTGGGGTTAGAACACCTACCTAACTACTTTATCACACTACAGCAGTATGCAGTTACAGGACACGTTACAGGGATTATTTGACTATTATTTTCCCAGAGTTGTATTTCCAGGTGAGTGACATCAGCAGCCTTGCCAAAGTTGAGTATGTGTATTGTACAGGTTGTGAGTGGCCTAAAAAGCATTGCTCTCTTCCCAGTCAGACACACAGGTCTGGGGTTAGAACACCTACCTCACTACTTTATCATACTACAGCAGTACACAGTTATACGGCACGCTACATAGATTACTGGGATGCAAGTTCCCCAGAGTTGTATTTCTAGGTGGGTGACATCAGCAGTCTTGCCAAAGCTGAGTATATGACTTTTAAGGAGTGTGAGTACTCTAAAAAGCATTGTTCTCTATTCAGTCAGAGACAGATGGAACACACACACACAGCTGTCAGGTCGGGGGTTAGAACACCTACCTAACGACTTTATCATACTACAGCAGTACGCAGTTACAAGACACGCTACAGAAATTACTGGACTATGATTTCCCCATAGGTGTATTTCTAGGTGCGTGACATCTGCAGCCTTGCCAATGTTGTGTATATGAACTGCACTGAGTGTGAGTAGCCTAGAAAGCATTTCTCTCTACACAGGCAGAGACCGAGACACACACACATACACACACTCACATAGTTGCCAAGTCTGGGGTTAGGACTACTACCTAACTAGTTTATCAGTACAGCAGCACACAGTTATGGGATGCACCATGGGGATTACTGAGCTACAGCTCCCCCAAAGGTGTATTTCACATTGGATGACTCAGCAGGCTTGTCATGATACTGCTATGGGGAGGGCAGGGTGTGCATGGGCCATAAACCATTCATGTAGGGGTTGACATGCCACATGTGGGCAAACACAGGGTCATATGCCACAGGTACGTGTATACAGCTACTAGGTGACAAATTCCTTGTACAGTCATGTTGCGCAGCTGGCACGTGCAACACGCTGTAATGCTGACAGATACTGGTGGCTAGTATCTGCAGTGAGTGACACCTGCACCTCATGTGTTTGGGGCCCTTTGGCTGTGTGCTGAGTGGGACAGGCCCAGATAGCTCCTTGTCACAGTCACCCTCTTCAACACATCCATGTCCATCTACCTTTGGCTTATTATAGTGTGTTGTCCTTACACATATGTCTATATTCCTATCCACTATTTGTGCAAGAATGGTGCATACTGATGTGTGTCTGCACTGAGAACTGCAACTGCCAGATATGTCTGGTCCACTGTTGTTTGCTGACATGGTCTTCTTGTGTTTAAGTGTGTGAGCATGACATTGCCTTCTTTCCTCTAAGTGTGTGAGCATGCCCAGTATGGCCATCTGTATTGCATGTGTGGATCAAGTCCAGGTGGTTTGTACTGTGCTGCTGACCTTTGTGTTGTACACCAACAGGTAGCATGCTGTGTCTGCAGGGTATACATCAGTCATTTGGCATTGACTGTTGCTACATTTCTGCATAGGGGGGGCCAAACTGTTTCTGCATTTCTACACAGGGGTGGGGGGGGCACACCTGACTGTTATTATAAGTGTACATGGGATGGTGGGGCACAACTTACACTTTTACACAGTTGCTAGGACTGCACTGGTATGTCAGATACACCATTTCAGTCTGTAGTCTTACCTATCATGCTGGCTAGAGGCATAGCAGTGTACTACAGATTGTAGCTTTCACTACCTACATATTAGTTTCTGACTTCCTAGCCTTCACAACGTACATCCAACTGGCTGGCCTGCTGTAGTCTGTCTGTGTAGGGCTGGAGTAGGGGCTCATTCAGAGGCCATAGTACAGCATTTGTTTGTGTTTGTCTACACCTATCCTGCTGGCTGTGACTGTTGTTGGGTATGTGCCCCCCCCAACTGGCAAGTGTGAGTCACTTACCTTGTGGGGGTCCCAGTATTGATGGTGGTGATGCAGGGCTGCCTATGTTGGATGCACATAGTACACTCCCTATACATGGTTGAGCACAGGTAGTGTCATGTTTGGCATCCCTTTTACTGTATGTGCGAGTCAGAAAGAAGTGTCATTTCCTGGGTCCCTACTGTGTCAGTGCATGTGCTATGCATTGCCTCTTTGCCAAGGCTAGGGCATACCGGGCATGCCCCCTTCTGCCTACTGGGGCAGGCTCAGGTTGTTCCTCGTCTGAGTCACTCTGCACCGGTGCAGGCCTTGGCACTGGTGAGGGGCAGTGTGGCCCTGCCCCATGCTGTTCTTGCTGCAGCTGTTTCCGCAGGATCATATTGTGTAGCATGGTACATACAAGGACAATTTGGGTACATGTAGTTGGTGAGTAATGCAAGGATCCACCAGATGTGTCCAGGCACCGGAACCGTGACTTGAACATCACAAACACACGCTCTATATATGATTCGTGTTTGTGCGTGTGTGTCATTATGGAGTTCTTGTTCAGGTGTGTGTGCATTTCTGATGGGTGTCATCAGCCATGGCTCCAGTGTGCATCCAGCATCCCCCACTAGGTGACCATGTGGGATGTCTCCATTGGCAAATGTCTGGTACAGCTGTGTCAGATGCCAGATGTGGGAATCGTGGTAGCTTCCAGGGCAGCCAGCACACACATTCTTTATTATGCCCTGGGCATCACACATGACCTGGCAGTTGATGGAGGGGAAGCCCCTGCGGTTGATGTAGACCCTACCCCACTTACCTGGTGGTGCTTTAATGTGTATGTGCATGCAGTCTATTGCACCCACTATTTCAGTGTATTCTGCTATTTGGTGGAAGACACGCCTATTGCTGGCCAACGCCTCACGGGTGATGGGGAAATATACATGCTCACCGGCATGTGCTGACATGGCATCCAGGAACTGGGTGGAGTACCCTGGATGCTGCTACCTGTGAAATCCCCATCATATCCCCAGTTGGCCTTTGGAAGGTACCTGTAGCTAGTATTCTTAGGCCTACACATACCTTGCTATCCACTGGGATGGGTTCCCCTCTGTTAGTTCTGTGTGTGAGGCATGGCCAGCATAGCTCAACAATTTGCTGTAGGAGGTTCCTGTCCACCCTATAGTGCTCCACTATCTCCAGCTCATATAGCCGTTGGTAGGTTACCCTGGGTCTGTACACTGTTCTCCGTCTCCTCACTGTGAGTTGCTCAGCAGCATTCACATCCTCACCACCCTCCACCTCTTGCACGTGCTGGTTTATGATAGCAAAAGCAACCCCTAACATTTTTTCTCTTGCTTTCATTTTGTAAAATTCCCCCATCTTTATACACCAGTGGTGCAGAGTTTTGGAGAAAAACAAGGGGGAAAGGTGTTTGCATAGTTTATAGTGGTGTGCTGAGCTGGGCTGGTCTGCTGCCTGTGTAATTGACTGATTCTGATACATGTTTTAGACACACCCCAAGCTTAGCTGTGCTAACCTAGGAGCATTCCCGAGCCACAGGTCTCCAATCCGCTTACAGTATGCCTGACACCCCCCTCATGATGTCACCTATATCTTAGTCTTGCACCCAGCTATTTATACTCTTACACTCTTGGGACCTGCCTCACACCCTAAGAAAATCTGGGATTCACTAACCTTTCCCTCATTTACATAGGATTGCCTGCTAATGCATAGTTACATGTCCCACACTGAGCCTCCCCCCATAGCAACCACTACTCACTGGCCAAGTTGTCTTTTGCCTGCCATTGACTTGCATGGCAGAATACTGATTTTTGTTAGAATGCTCGTTATCAGTTTTTTTCTTATTTTCCCCCTGATTCCATTTGTGCACCGCTGCCCTATGCTAAAACAGCCGAGATTGGCGAAAAAAAAAACTAAAAGTTGTTTTATTTATTTTTTAAACAGTTTTCAATGCCAATGGCCTTCTACTTGGACATTGGCATGCTTCCTCAATAATATGCAGCCTTTATTTGGTGCTGTCATAGCTCCGTTTTGGAATTTGCAGAAATGCACTTGGTTACTAACCGAGTACATTTCTGCAGATTGCACTTGTCTTGCACAGACTATTGCAAGCTTCCTGGATTGCAATATCACCTCATTTGCATGGATTTTTCCAGCAAATTAGGTGATTTGCATACTAGGGCTTAGTCCGTGCAAGATTAGTCCTGCAGCTCTCGTGCATGCCCCTGCCGGCTGTTCCTGGATCACACGGCAGACATATTGCCTGTGTGAGCTACTGCACTCATCTTGCACTCCGTGCAGGCTTTTGAGAATCCAGGGGGAAATGTTTTTTGGTTGACAGGAAATTGACTATATAATGATTTTTTTTTTTATATAAAGGTTTAAGTAAGTTTAATTAACAATTGTAGTCAATTGTTTTTTAATTGAGTAATTCATTTTTAGTGCAGGAGAGTATATAAATGTGAATGTTTTTGTAATGTTTTTATTTCTGATGAAGTCTGATTGACAAAAGTGTTGATTAAATACTTTTTAAGCTAAATCTTGTGGACTTGTCTTTTTGCTGCCTTCAGTGTTTTTTATTTTATTTATTTTGTTTATACTGAGTCCTGGTTTTTGGTGGTTTGTTGGAGGATATATCTGTCTCCCCATCATGTTCTGTTTATATCACAGGCTAGGTTGAGAACCCTGGGGCTATTCTTGCCCTATCTGATTTGCAGATGTCCAGCATTTCCAGTAGGGCAATGTCTGAGACTGTAGGGTAAGCATAGGTCACCTCTCAGCAACCTCCATGATACTGAGTACACTGACAGATGCTTCAGTCTTTACATGTATGCCATGTTTGGAGGCCCTGGAGTCTTCCAGGTACACCCTTGTGTTTTCTTCAATTGCTGCAGGTGTCTGGTGAGATACAGACTGAAAGGAGCATTGTACTCAATTAGTGTTCTGATAAGGGCAGAGTACAGCAGTGCTATGACCTCCCTGTTCTTGCATGTGATGCCCATATGTATGAAGTACACAATGCAGAATGTGTTTCTTACCAGTATGGAAACAGTGATTAAAGAGTAGATTGCTATTAACATGTGTTCCCAAGTCTCACAACATTGTGTTTGAGCTTAGAGGAGTACTATGTATATCATAATTAGCAGGGGTACTTCATTGACAAAGGGGACAATGAGCCATTGTATGTTTTAAGGTTCAGTCCATGAGATTGTCATCAATCATTTGTATGTGGCAGCTCCTTCTGTAATATGTTACTATCATTGCAGTACTCTATATTAGTGTGTTCAGTTGCCAGTCATCTGCAAACTTGGTAGGCCACAGGCCATCTACCATTGCCTGCACTTCAGGGATGTAGTTTGCAAACAGCTGAGGGCCCACCGCAGATCCTTGTGGTATTCTAATGGTAAGTGGTTAGTGGTGGAGGTGTAGTCCTTAACTTTGAAAGTGTGTATTCTGTCAGTGAACCAGTTGCCTATCCATCTACTATTGTATGGCTACATTCCCCATGAGAGGTCTTCAGTATGAGACATTAATGAGAATAGTGTCTTTGGGGTTAGTATCCAAGAGGTCCAAAAGCTTCATTAAGCAAGATCTATCTCCTACAGAAACAAAATGGGTCAGGTCAAGTGTGCTGAAGGTCACCTATGTCCCCTGTGGATATGCTGCATGCTAATTCTTTCCCTAGCCTGCAGATAAGGCTTTTTAGGCATATAGGTCAATAGTTGTAATCGTTGTAGTTCTGCATGTTACCAGATTGATGTGCATTGCATAGCAAACAACATTTGATATTACATTTTGTACTCTGGCTGATATATGTGTGGAAAAAGTACTGAGACACCAGAATTGCAGTGCGTCAGGAGGTGGCAACACGTGGATGTATTGTGACAAATTGTTACACAGGGCCCTCGGTTTGTAATGTTTCCTCATGTAATTTCATGTCATACACAGGAAATGACAGTAAGCAGTAATTCAGCATAATATATACATTTCCATAGCATGGCAAGCAGTGAGTCTGCATGATGGTTACCAAAGTGTGATACACATGTTTGTGCGTAACTAAGCAGTGCACAAACACGAGCTGCTTAGCTAAAGTCTGACAGTTAGTGCTGAGTCTATGAAATAGACCTGCTGCTTAAATGACTCTGTGACAGAACATGTTAATGCATTGATACATTCATTGTTGGGACCAGATGGTACTTGGTTCGAATACAGGTTTATATAATACTATTGAATACTTTTAAATACATTGCTGCTGTTCACTGCTGCTGTGCATTGGTACCTGATGTGCACCTTCTCTCAAAAATGGATTAAAGAGGTGAAATGGGAAAGATAGGACAGTGGTGAAATGGGGAGCAAGCAGCGAAGAAGAACAAAGGGAAAGCAGTGCAGGAATGTGCAGAAGGGAGGTTGGAAAGAACAATAGCAATCCATTTTTTTAACAGTGTAAAGTGAACACATGTGGAAAATATTAACTGAATTTGCACTGTCACGTCCAGAGAGAGGAGTGACCACAATACAGTCATGTTGTACAGCTAATTGGACTGAATCATGTGTGCCACGAAGACTTGTATCTCATGTGCAAAATGGAGAGCTATGTATGGGATGTTTTTTTTTTTTTTTTTAGAGAGAAGAATATTGAGGAAGGGGCATAGGTATGTCTGGGTCGGGTAAGTTGAGTATGTGAGGAAGCAATTGCAGACAGATAAGACAAACAACACAAGAGACAGGGACAGTGATGGACACAAAGGGTTGGGGGACACCATGATTGAGGTGAAGGTGGGGATATCCCGAATCCATGGTCATCAAGCTGGGTGACACTGAGATTCAAATCCTCACCCACTTAACTGTCATCACTTTCACTTCAGCCTGTCACTGGCTGGAGTGCTTAACATCTCCTTCTATTCCTCCTAGTACTATGCCAAATGAGGGAGAGCAGCCTCTCCAGCCAGTGTAGGTATGAACCAAAAGTGAGGTGCACAACCCTATGCACCATACCTGGCAACTCAGTGTGGGTGATAAAATCACCACCTCTGCCACTGCTCCCAGAGGATACCACTGGACCAGCCTACCAGGCAGAACTACCTGAGAGTGCAGGTACTGCATGGGCAGCAGAGGCAGTGCTGCCAGGTTGGTAGCCAGACATACTGGGCATAAAAAAATCTAAAATAAAATAAACAAATGACACAAAAAATATTTTACTATAAATAATATGAAATAAAATAAAAATCAAATAAAAAAAGAGATAAGGTTTGGGGTGAGAGAAAAAAGAGATAATATTAGTGCATTCATATGTGACATAGAATACATTATTACAATTATTTGACTCTGTTATCTTAACTTTTACATTTAAGACTACCACCTCCTAACAGATACACACTACACTACAGATTGCAGCAAGTGACCCTTGAGATGTGTGTATATTGCACATATGTGTGTTCCAATTATACAGATTACAGATTACATTTGTGCCACTCATGTAGAGGTTTTAACTTAATTTCAGTATTATTGAAGAATTAATAGTATTGTGTAGTTGGAAAGTGTAGTATTTGAACACAATCTCTGATCAAAGTCTAATATTTTATTCTTAGTTTGTGCTACAGAATAATGCATGTATACTCGCTTTTACAGTTGGGATGTGCATGTTCAATTTGATACAACTCTATAAAATACCAAAAAAGCTATCTTTAACTGTTAATGCTATAGTAATATTACTCTTCTGCTGCGTACATACCACATGCTTCAGTCATCCTCATCAGTCTAACCTCATAGATTCGGATATTGCACTCATGGTCACTGGCAGCTGTGGAAAAAAACAGAACAGAACAGAAGACCATTATGAATACCAGTCTTGCCTATATTTAGCTTTCTAAATCTTACAAGTATTCTCTGTACATGATACTTACACAGGTGTGGGATGTCCTGTATCCACAATTCATCAATCCAGCAGTCAAGTGTATCCCTCTTCCTTCTCTATAGGTCATTATAATGATGCCTACATTATTCTCCAGTGTGTGAGATACCGGTGGCACTGGATACAGCCCTGGCTATACTATCTCAAACCTTTGACTTATACTGGGAGCCAGAAGAGTCCCCCTGCAGAAGCCTGTCACTGTGGTTCTTAACTGCTAGTCTAATAAAAGTCTTAGACTCCTGGACACCCCATCTCTGTGTCCTAAACCTGGCACCCTCTCCAGAAATGCTTGCCATGTCTGCCATGGATCTAAATCAATGGAGATTGGTGCTTTCCCACCAATTCCACTTATCATGTTTACTAGTAATGTGCACACTGTTTGAAACTGTTGCACTCTGCCTTCCATCATGCAAATGCCTTGCTTGGCAGTGAGCATCCACGAACAATGTATTAGCATGATGGTAAGCAGAGAACAGCAGTGAGGCATTACATAAGTGCAATTATAATTCCAAGGTTATTGAATATACAGGCAGTTGTCCATGTGTGTTAGGCAAATGTGAAGGCCATACAGTTGAGACAGCAAAATTATACTTACATGAATGTAGTGCACAGTATACCCACAGTCATACATCTGATAATAAATGTGATAATACATAGATAAATAATCAAATAACTGACACAATACTACAGTGTCAGCCTACATACATATAAATAATATCAGCACCACTATCTCAAGTGTTATAAGTGAGGGTGACTATAATGGGAATTGGAACAACAATAAAAGTATATGGAATATCCTGTATTTAAACCCAGCATCATGTGTAGGGGAGTCCTACACTTACACCTGTTGCCACAAAAAAGTTGAAATAACAGTGGTCTATCTTTCAGTTCATTGCTATAGACTGCAATGTCACAACAATGAAAACAGGTTGCACACCCTGTACTAGAACCCAGGACCATCTATACTCCAGGCCTACACTTACACCTGCTGCCACAGGAATAGTTACAGGACATTCCCTATTTTAGTAATCATTCTTAAGGTCTCACTGTTAACCACTGTTCAGTACCACTTAACAGGTCTGCACAATGAGCGATGGCCAACAGTATTAATCAGATTAATCCGATTTCTAGTTTTGCCTAGTCTACTTCCTGGGGGTCCAATTGTCCAGTTTGTGCACTGTCATGCTTCATGCAAATGAGACAAGTACAGCCAAACTTGGCATGCATTTCCTCCTTTCCCATGATTGTGCTAAGCATCGCATTTCACAAACAATGGCCCCCAAAAAATTAGACAAAGACAGAAAATGAGAAAAAGATAAAAGGGACAAGTAGTTAAATAAGTATGCACACAAGAAAATGATGGCTTACATCTGGTATGTTTACATAAATAGGTATTTAAACTCTCACTCCAATGCACCAGGATGGTGCCTTACCTCTCTTTGCCACACAAACATCTTTGCAGCAAATAAGTGAACTCAGTCTTCACACAACCAACTGCAACAGCATCTGCAGTGATATCAAACCATACAAGTGTCATTTGTACATTTATTATTTTTGGATGTAGTGCACCTAGTGATCACACAACCTATGATGATTGCTGCTTCCAAATATACAGCTCTGTCTTACATTTCTGTTTGTTGGCCATTCTTCATTTATCTGAGCAGTACTCTGAGACATGCAGTTTGTAAGACATTCTATATCACTGGCTTTAAAATGTGTGAGGATATTAAGTGGAAATAATATCATATGCAGTTGCCAACAAATGAAGGCCAGGTTTGATGTTAAGGATCAAAACCTGTGAATTATGTGCTGCTTACTTACATTTCCAATCTTACATCTAACACTGTGTAGGTCTAACCTGACACACCCAATGAAATTAAGACAGCCTGCATTGCTGTTGTGTTTTCCTTTTCCCAACCACTAATCATTCACAGTTGCAATCCATTAAAAACAAACACTGAGGGATTGCCTACACTATGTTTCCATCTCCTACATGGATCAAAGTATTTGGGATTCAGCAATTCTAATGATTTTACACCTCATTTGCATATTCACCATGTTAACTGCCCTGAATCTACAGCATATAAAAAGGCAACCATGTAACTAGGCAAACTGATGGTGAGGAGATTTGTTTATGTTGGGAAGACTGCACATATATTATTTCTTCAGGATATATCTGTACAGAGGAGTACTGAATTTCAGAAGGCATGCTTCCATTTTGTCACCTACATACTGCATATACTGGAATATATTTAAGAAAAAATCTGAATCAAAGACTTTTACACTTTTATCTGTATGCATTACTTAGAATTGTACTGATGGCATGGGCATGTTTTTCAAGCCATTTCAGAGGTACACATGATTGCCAATACATGAAAATGGAATGCTGTCTGATAAATATGTACAAATGTTTCAGGGACAGTTCTTTTGATAGCATGTTTAGCATTTCAAAGATGGTTTGTTAGCAAAATGTGTTATTTTCCTATTCTTTTGGGGGAGCAAAGATGAATTGCTCTTATGGGTACACTGTTCTTTTGGGGGAAGCAAAGGTGAGTTACTGTTATGGCACAAACAAGGATAGACTGTTCTTTTGGGGGGAAGCAAAGGTGAGTTATTGACAAAAGCAACAAGGATATATTGCTCTCATTATTCTCCTTTGTTTGTATCCTGCCTGTTGGCAATATTTCACACATTTAGACTGTTATAT
Source organism: Protopterus annectens (assembly GCF_019279795.1). Lineage (NCBI taxonomy): Eukaryota > Metazoa > Chordata > Ceratodontiformes > Protopteridae > Protopterus > Protopterus annectens. Next base: position 634,260,440 of record NC_056725.1, read on the forward strand.
GCTTATCCAGGGGTAATACTGACTTGCTACCTGTTCTGTTTTATCTGTAAACAATTATTTAGTATGTGATACTTATGTGTATTATCATTCTTTTGTCTTTTAGGCCACCTAGGAGTATGCCACCCAATTGTGTCAATCCTTGGAGACACCCCCCCCTCATCTCCGATGCTGAGAAACAAGTTATAGTGGATGTCTTTAGGCAACATGGTGCTTTTCTGCTGGAAAGGGGATGGGGAGATATGGCACATAGGATACAGCTTTGGCAACAGATTGTGGATGATCTGAATGCTGTGGGTGGCTATGGCAGGACATATTAGCAGGTGCACCACAGGGCCACTGACATGATCGCATTTGCATGGAGGAGAGCAAATTCAGTGGGCTGTGATCAGATAGTTATCAGGGTAGGTTCTGCTAGGGGAACCACCACTAACACCCGATGAAGAGTTCCTGGCTAATATCAGCAAACCAGATATCTCCCAGGAGAGTGCAGTACAGCATGTTCTGGATGTCGGAGCAACAGTTTCACAGGCAGCAAGCACATCACAGGAGGAGCTTCCAGGTTGGGTTTGGTATCTCAAAAGCTGTATATTAATAACTAATACGACTTCACCAATACCATAAAAACACCACATACACTAAAAAGTATTGACTCCCAATGGTCAATAAAGGCTTTGATAAAAGACTTCAATGAAAAAAAAGAAAAAAAGAAAAAACTACTGCTTTAGCATAATACAGTTTAATTCCACTCTTTTGTCAGATAGACTTCATCAGAAAACACAAATACAAAAGCTCTACTACACCCATTTATATACAAAACCACACCTATCATTAATCAATTAAAACGACATAATTATGAAGTGCATATTTAAAAACATGATAAAAAATACTTCTATACTGTTAAAATGTTATTATTTATATACGTTTAACTTTCTATATTTCAAAAAAAAAAAAAGCAGTTTACATTTATAGATTCATTTATTCCAGTTTTTTTTTATCAGCCTCTCATCTAATCTGCCATAACATCTCTTTTTGTTCAAGGTCATTTCTAAAGTCACCCCCCTAAAGTCCTTCATACTAATTTCTAAAACAGAAAACAAAAAAAATGTATATGTCCTACATGCCAATGTATGTTTAAATAGGGGACTTTTTACATCTTTTGTTTTATACTATATACATGTTCCCTAATATGTTCCATTAAACTACATGTGGTCATTCCTATATAGAATGCATCACATCCACTGCATGAACTGATGTACATTTGTTTACAACTGTGTACAAATCTTTTTATTTGTGCTTATTTTGTGTTTTAAACTGTAAAAATGTAACAGTTTGTTGAATGTGTTTTTTGGAGCTTTTCTCCCTGGGCCTCCACTGAAAATGGACTTGTATCCAGTCGGACTATCCCAGTAAACAAATGTAAAATAAAATAAATAAATAAATAAATGAATACATGTAAACTACTGTTATTCTGCAGGTGACATGACCAGGAACTTTAAATGTTTGTGGGCAGTGTGGTAACATGATATAAGGTCCAGCTAATATATACCTACAAAAATTACAATGTCCACACATAAACGTACCCATTTCCTTGTCTGTTTACATTACCTCAGATTTAACTCTAGTATAATCATTCTGTAATAATTTCTTAATACTATGTGAATTTCTGTATACAAAGTTTGTTCTTAACCTTACTATTTTAATTAAATCCACATTGCCCTCTAAAATGTTCCAGTTACTTTCCACCAGTTTCCTTATCAAAGAGTGGTCCGTAATCATATACAAGGTGCATACAGAACCACTCCCATAAACAGCCTTGTCTATATCCATTCTATTACTATGGAATGAGACTCTCAAAATAGGAGGATAAACCTTTAATCTTTTATCTAAAATATCATTACTAATATTAAACTAATTTTCCTCATAACCGCTATTTAAAAATAACTCTGTCTGTTATAAATTTAAATTCTTCTCTAACATCCTTCTCCCTACTCGTCATTCTACTTGCTCTTTGGGATTTTTTTTTTTTTTTTTATAAAAAATGGATTATTACTCTTATTATGTAAATATGCATTGGTGAAAGTTTCTTTTCTATGTATCTTACTTTCAAATTGAAGTAAGGTAGTATCCCATTTCAAATGTACATCTAAAACGTTAACCATACTAGCTGTATCCCCTTTTACAAATTTTAAAAACCCAGATTTCTGATTTATAACAGAAATAATATTATCCACATCTTCAAGAGTCCGTTCCATGATAAAAAATAAATCATCTACAAATCTTTTATGCCAATGTGGTGGACTCCCACCAAGCCATTACTATATTTGCACAAGAAGGGGCTGCAGGACACCCCATCACCACTCCTTTACATGGATTGGATGATTGGCCCATTGGAAAGAGGGCTGCCTGTGATGGAACAAGGTGTGTCTGTCATGGAACAGCATTGTCTGCTATGGAACACCTGGTGGGAGGGGAATGGTATCCTAGTGGGCATAGATCAGCCACATCATGTGCTGTCAGCCAACATGGCAATAACCAATCACACTCCCATAGTGGCAGTACTTCCAGTGCTCCATCAGTGAGTGTGCACTCCACACCCAGATTTGTCAGATCATGGAGTCATAGTACTGAGTATCCCCATGAAAGGAGTTCATCCAGCAGATATCAGTGACGTTCAGCTAGCAGAATCGCATATTGACTGTGGGTGTGGACATGCCACTGCAACTCCTGCCAGAGCCAGCTCTCATGGTCAAGAATGACAACAGTGAACTGCTGCCTCTACCATGCATGGCTTACACCTGTCTGACATACCAAGACATAGAAAAGCATAATAATAATCCAAGTCAATGAATGCGGAAAACTAGTAACCAAAACAAAAGCAACAGAATGAGCCCGTACAGTGGTCATATTTATTAACCAAAATTAAGCTCTTTTGTCAGTCTTGTATTTAGAATATAAAGAACTGTGGTGGCAATTAAGGTACAATGCAGCAGTCAGTCTTGGTCTAAATGAAACCATCTCTATCAACAGTGTATTGAAACTAAAGGCTGAGTTGGTTTTATAAGTTTAGGTGTTTTATTGCACTACATTTTTATTACAAAAAATACACACACACACACACATATATATATATATATATATATATATATATATATATATATATATATATGTGTGTGTGGTGTCTTTATTAGTATGAGTCTTTATAATGCTAAGAACTGCACAATGGATTTGTTTGTAAGACTGTTGTGGGTTTTAATAAGAGATTGATTGTTCTTTAATTTGTTGATTAGGGTTTTGACCATGTGATCAGTTGGGAATTATTTAAATTGTGAGTTAATTTTTAGTTGTTTTTCTGATGAAGTCAGAGATACTACTGACAAAAGCACTTAATTTTGATTAATAAATACAACCACTGTAGGGACTCATTCTGTCGTTTTTTTTTTTTGTTTTAGTTACATAGACCAGCATAGAGCTTGGCTGTGTTCATACAGACACTCGCACAGCAATTTCAACTAGAGGACCCCTACAGACACACAACAGTTACTCGTTCTATGTCACTGGCCAATATCTGCCTGTTTCTCTTTCTTACTCACACACACTCACTGACAGCCTAGGCTCCTCCACCCCACAACACCCTGTGTAAGTGATGATAGGTATGCCATATCCCTGTTTTCTATCTTTTGAATTCATGGATACATAAGCTTTGTGTCTGATGCTCAGGGCACATAGCTAACTTAGTGGTAGGTATATCTGCATTTGTGATGTTGAACTGGTAAGAACTGGAGAGTGTAGCTTTGACTTATATTGGCCTTGGAAAGTAAGACAGATGATTGCATCAAGATTTCACAACTTTTTAATGAATGATCTTGTGAGAGCTATGAAGCCAGAAACTGCAATGTGTACCATCACTCTCTAACTTCTCTCTTTAATGATTTTCCAGTACATACGTGTGATGCTAAACTAAGGGCATGCAGTGATAGCCATTACTTTTGAGAGGTATGACTGTGTGTGAATCTTTGATGTCTGAGGCCTACTACTTAGTAATGGACACAATAAGTCTCTGCTGTTACATGTTAAGGTAATTTCTGTACAAATCTCCCACCTTATTCTTGCTTACTGGACCAAATAATGAAATATAAGTATATGCCACACATTCTTATTCTTAAACAATATACTCCAGGTTCAAGACTTACCTTGTAAAAGCAGCAGTTGCCACAGTTTCAGTTCAGGGCTAACTCTTTCTGATGCAAGCAGTACACAGCCAGTATATGAGGAGGTAAAAGTTGTGTGAGTTGCCTCGCATCAATGTTACTATATGTATAGGAGTAGGAAGAAGGTTTTCGGCCCCTAGGTGGTGAGTGAGTCTGCTATGCATTGCCTTTTAGCCAGTGCTAGGACATACTGAGCATGCCTACATCTGCCTATAACCATACAAGCTGGTGGTTCTCTCTCTGGCGGCTCATCTGCTGGTGGCTGTGGTGATCTTGGCATTGGTGGTGGGACATGTGCCCCTTCCCCTTGCTGATCCTGCTGAAGCTGTTTTCTCCAGATGATGTTATGTAGCATGGTAAATACTGTAAATATTTCTGTACATGTCCATGAATTGTACTGCAGTACTCTGCCAGACATATCTAGGCACCATAACCATGACTTTAGCAGCCCAAACACACACTCTATGATATTTCTGTTTTGAAAGTGTGCTTTGTTGTGGCATTCTTTCATGAGTCTGTGTGCATTTCTGATCGGTGTCATCAGCTACAGTTCCACTGCATAGCCTACATCCCCCAGTAAATGACCCTGTGGGATACCCCTCCCCAGCAAACATCTGGTACAGTTGGGAAGTATGCCAGATATGTGAGTTGTGGTAACTGTCAGGGTTGCAAGCACACACATTCAAGATTATTCCCTTGGCATTACACATGGCTTAGCAGTTTATAGAGTGGTAGCCCTTTCTGTTTATGTAGAGCCTACCCTGCTCCATGGGTGGTGCCTTCATTTCTTTATGTGTGCAATCTATGGTACCCAGTACTTCAGGGTATTGTGCTACATGGTAGAACTCCTGCATATTTCTGGCCCCCTCCTGAGAACTATGGGGAAAAATATGTGGTCACTGGCATGTTGGAGCATAGCATTCAGGAATTGATGGAGGATGCTGGATGCTGATGCCTCCAGCATGTCCCCTGTTGGTCTCTGAAAGCTACCTGTAGCTAAGATTCTAAGGACTTCACATACTTTTATCTCCACTGGGATGGGTTCCCCTCAGTTGGCTCTGGTTTTGAGTTGAGGGAGGCAAAGGTCATAGAGTTCCTGTAGTGTGTCTCTGTCCACCTTGTAGCGCTATTCAATTTCCACATGATGTAGGTTGTGAAAAGTTAAAAGAGGCTTGAAAACTCTTCTTCTTCTCAGCCCAGGCTTATTGGCAGCAGCAGCAGCACTGGCTTCAGCCTGTAGCACATACAAATGAATTAAAGCAGCAGCAGCCCTAACATTCTGTCTGTGTAGACTCCTTTCCGTATCTGTATTCCAAAGGTTTTGGAATTCGCAGGAAAAAACAAAGTCCACATGGATGCTTTATAGCTTGTTGAATAGCTCTTTTGTGTTGGATTGGTTGATTAGCATGCAATTCAGCTGCTTATGCTGTAATTAGCATGCCACAGCATCTACCTTATTTGCCGGTTGTGCACGCCTCAACACGGTGCTTACTGAAGGTAAAAAAGTACTGTGTAGGGCTTATTGAATCCCCCTATTAAGATTTATCTTAGGATGCAGGGGTTAAAACTTCAGTATGCCTTGTCAAGAGATAATATTTTCTATATCATATTTTGCAACTGCACAACCGAATTACAGATGAAACACTAAATGAAAAAATAGTGACACAGGCCAAGGTGTTTACATCTCAGTTCAAGTGTTCTACCTTTTGCTGTTGTATTACTGCTGCTCAGGAAGTGGGAGCTCTTGATATATTTTACTGGTAAAGTCAAATGCAAAGCATGTCTGGGTGATGCTTGTACATCTCTTTTACAATCTACATTTGCAAAGTATTAATACTGGTATAGCTCACATGTTCTACCAAAATATTACCACAGATTCTTTCACAAAGTAATTTTAACTTTTAAGTCACAGTAAGAAAATAAAAAAGCTGAATTACCATTTATAGGATGTTTACAACATTTAAATTAGAAAAAAAAATAGACAATCCAAAGTACCAGTAGGGTTAGAGATGTTGAGATGAAACAGACTGGTCCAGCAGAGAATGATGAGAAACAACCTTGTGGCACAGGAAATCTTAATTCTTGGATATTCAGTATTTCTCAGCATTATGATGGCATGTTGGCACTACCAGGGAAAATGAATTTGAACTGTTACTATAAAGTATATGTTAGATTCCTTTAGTATTAGGTAGTAAAGCTACAGATTCAAGAAATCTGATTTCATACAGATGGATAACTAAGAACATATTTGTAAAACAGAACTGAGTATAGATTTGTGTGTGTGTGTGTGTGTGTGTGTGTGTGTGTGTGTGTGTGTGTGTGTGTGTGTGTGTGTGTGTGTGTGTGTGTGTGTATGCATGTGTGTGTGTTTGTGTGTATGTATGTGTGTGTGTTTGTGTGTATGTATGAGTGTGTGTGTGCTTGCGTGCGTGCGCGCGTGTGCATGTGTGTATGTGTGTGTGTGTGTGTGTGTGTGTGTGTGTGTGTGTGTCTAGTGAAGTATTTCAAAACATTATAAATGTTGTGTCATATATGCATATATTTTTTGTTTCTTATCTGTACTGTACTGTTGTATCTGGAGCTTTTCTTCCTGGGCCTCTGATGAAAAAGGACATATGTCCAGTCAGACCTTCCCAGTGAACAAATGTAAAATAAAATAAATAAAACTAAATAAATAAAATATTTTACCCCAGTGTCACCATTTAAGATTCTTGAATGTGCTTCACTTTATATATCTGAGAAAGGCATTGGACAAATTTAAGCTTGTTTTTTATACGTATCAGCTTTTCTTCATTTGTAGTTAATCAACAGACTAATCAGTCTTAAATGGTTTATATTTTGTGCTTTTAACTCTGCCCATTTATTTCATGTTTAAGGTATGCAGGGTCCTTGCCAGTGTTCGACATTCAGCTTTGTGGAATTCATTATCCTTCCCACATGGATAATACTAATGCCAGTGGTGTGAGAAAAAGGTAGATAAAAAAAACTAACAGATGGACAGGACAGTGCTGTTACAAGATGTTCAGCTATAACTGAATAAAAATTATTATTAGTAAAAACAGCAAATATTAGTTATTGATAAGTATAAAGCAAAACCAAACAACACTCTTCAGGGTAAATATTTCACTGCAATAAAATGTAAATGCCAACAGTCCCAAAAAATAACACAGTGATACAACCATGCAGTACACCTGATGATTTGTATTGGTCTGAAGAAACTCACAGCGAAAGCGCTTACCAGTTTTTATTGCTACAATAAACGTTTTATGGTTCTTGGAATATGTCTACTGCATGGTTGTATCACTGCGTTGTTTTTTGGGACTGTTGAAATTTAAATATTAGTTATTGTTTACAATTTTGAATACGAGTAATGTGGCACCTGGAAATGTAAATAATTTCTGTTTTATATATATATATATATATATATATATATATATAGAGAGAGAGAGAGAGAGGGTGACAGTGTCGTTTATTGAAGCTTTAAAAAAGGCTTTATTAAATGTACTAAACACATTAGATAAATAAAGTGTGTGTGTGTGTGTGTGTGTGTGTGTGTGTGTGTGTGTGTGTGTGTGTGTGTGTGTGTGTGTGTGTGTGTGTGTGTGTGTGTGTGTGTGTGTGTGTGTGTGTGTGTGTGTGCGGAGTGCAATAAGGCAAGGATTAAAGAAGAGATAAAAGTAACATGTCCACAAATTAATTTTGACATTATAACAAAAATGACGAAACCAAGATGAGTAATAATGTGTTCATTAAGCAATGCAGAATTATATAAAACAATAAAGTTTAAAATCCTGAAAGGTTGCAAGCTCAAAACAGCAATGATCTTAAGGCCATAAACCCTACAAAAAACAGTTTTTTCATGCACAAAGCCCCACTGCACCCCCCTGACATGGGGGGGGGCAGCCATAACATTTCTGAAATTTATATAAACTAGTTCCGAAATCAAATGAACTTTGAGAAAAGATAGAATGGGGAAAAATACAAAATTTACCTTCTCTCTCTTCTCTAAGTCCAGCAAATCTCAAACAACGACGCATTATGTGACCTAAATGAGGCTGATGTATTGAAAAATTGATAACAGAGAACAGATAATTTTTCTGAATGAGATTTCACTACCTGACAAAGCAGGATGTGGCAAAATGTACTTTATACAAAAAGAGGATCCTCAGTCATTCAGAACCGTGAATTGTGTAAGCCTGTGCCTCAGAAGCCCTATAGGTCTGCTGGGTAATAGGCTGTGATAGCAAGTCTGTCATCTGTCTTCCAGATGTTTGACTGATATAACCCTCTTTATCTAATTTCTGTTTTGCATGTATATGTTAATGTTGATTTTTGAATGCCCTGTCTAAAAACTTAGATTTGATTGCAAACTGAAGCTATTTCCATAAGTGTGAAAGACATTTTCTTATATTTCTATTATTTTTTTTATTCTTCATGCTTATTTTACACAGTAGGCTTTTCCTGACCTGCTGTTAGCTGTTCAAAGAATATACATTCAAGTAGAACTAGGAGCAGCTAATTATTTAATGACCAAGCTGAGATCACATTTAAGAGGCCAGTAACTCTTACTGCCAAACTGAATAAAACCTACACAGTAGCAAAGAGTTTTAGAGGCGTGCACCACTGTGCAAACAAGGTAAACACTATGGAATGCTAATTACAGTATAAGCAGCTGAACTGCATGCTAATCAACCAATTCAACATGGTGGAGCTATTCAGCAAACTATAAAGCAATTGTGTACACTCAGTGCTGGATTTCCCTGCAAATTCCAAACCCTACTGGAGTACAGCCACAGAAAGGAGTCAACATATAACGAATGTTAGTGCTGCTGCTGCTTTCATCCATTTGTACGTGCAACAGGCTAAAGCCTATGCTGCTGCTGCTGACAATAGGCCTGGGCCAAGAAGGAGAAGAGTTTTCAGGCCCCATTTTAATTCTCACTGTCTGCATGATGTGAAAATTGTAGAGCACTACAGGGTGGATAGAGACGCACTAAAGGAACTCTGCAACCTCTGCCATCCTCAACTCAAAGCCAGGGCCAACTGAGGGGAGCTCATTCCACTGGAAAAAAGGTATGTGTAACACTTAGAATTGTAGATACAGGTACCTTTCAAAAAACAACAGGGGACATGCTGCTGTTTTCACAGGCATCAGAATCTAGGATCCTCCATCAATTCCTGAATGCTACACTCCAACATGCCAGTGGCCACATATATTTTCCCTGTACTCCTGAGGAGAGGGCCAGAAATATGCAAGAGTTCTACAGTGTAGCACACTACCCTGAAGTACCATAGATTGCACACATATAGAAATTAAGGCAAAACCTAGGGAACAGGGTAGACTCTACATAAACAAAAAGGGCTACCACTCTGTTAACTGCCAAGTTCTGTGTAATGCCAAGGACATAATCTTGAATGTGTGTGCTGGCAACCCTGGCAGTTACCACGACTCAGATATCTGGCACACCTCAAAACTGTACCAGATGTTTGCTGGGGGGGGGTATCCCACAGGGTCATTTACTAGAGGATGCAGGTTATTCTCTGGAAAGATGGCTGATGACACCCATCAAAAATGCATACACACCCACTGAAGAATGCCTTAATGAGGCACACCCTCAAACCAGAAATGTCATAGAGCATGTGTTTGGGCTACTGAAGTCAAGGTTCCAGTGCCCAGATACATCTGGGGGAGCTCTACAGTACATTCCATGAACATGTATTGAAATATTCACAGTATGTGCCATGCTACACAACATCACCCTGAGAAAACAACTTTGGCATGATCAGCAAGGGAAAGGGGCACACATCCCATCATGAATGCCAAGATCACCACAGCCACAAGCAAAAGAGGAGTCAGAGGGAGAACCACCAACTGCTATGGGTGTAGGCAGACATAAGAATGCTCAGTATGCACTTGCATTGGCTAAAAGACAACGCATAGCACACTCACTCACCACCTAGGATCCTAAAACCTTCCTCTACTCACATACATATAGTACCATCGATGCCAGGCAATGCTCACAGCCTTTACCTACCCATGTAATGGTTAAGTACTGCTGCATCAAACAAAGTCAGCCCTGAACTAAAACACTGGCAACTGCTGCATTTGCAAGGTAAGTCTTGAATCTGGAGTGTATTGTGTAATAATATCAATGAGTGGCATATCCTTTTATTTCATTAGTTGGTACTGTAAGCAAGTAAACTGTGGGAGATTTGTGGAGAAATTACCTTAACATGTGATAGCAGAGACTTGTTTGACTTATATGTCTCCATTATTAAGTAGTAGGCCTCAGGCATCAAAGATTCAAACACTCATACCTCTCAAACTTACTGATAATCACTGTGTGCCCTCAGTTTAGCACCATGTGTTTATACTGGAAAATCATTAAGGAGAGAAGTTAGAAAGTAATGTTACACACTGCAGTTTCTGACTTTACAACCTTCACAAGATCAGTCACAATAAATCTGAGAAATGTTGATGCTATCAACTTTCTAACTTTCCAAGGCGAATATAAGTCAAAGGTACAATAACCATTTCAAAAACACAGATGCAGATATACTACACACTAGGTCAGCTATGCACCCTGAGCATCAGACACAAAGATTATGTATCCCTGCATCAAAAAGATAAACAGGGATGTGACACAGTCATCATCACTTCCACAGAGTGTTGGAGGGAGGCAGGAAGACTAGGCTGACACAAAAGGTTGGTGAGTGTGTGTGAGTAAGAAACAGAAACAGACAGACATTTGGATAAACCAACAAATGGCCAGTGAGACAAAATGAGTTTTAAGCTTCTTGGCTGAACCATGTAACTGTTTTGTGTGTGTGTCTCTAAGGGTGCACCAGGTAAAACTGGTGTGTGAGTGTCTGCGTGAGCACAGCCAAGCTCTCTGCTAGTTCTACATCTTGGTATGTTGGACAGGTGTGAGCCATGCATCGTAGATATAGCATTTTGTTGTTGTCATCCCTGACCATATGAACTGGCTCTGCCAGGAGTCACACTGGCACATCCACACCTACATTCAGATGCACTGCTGCTACCTGAAAGTGACTGATGTCTGCTGGATGAGCTTTCTTCATGGGAACAACCAGGACCATGACCTCCATGGCCTGCCACATTTGGGCATGGACAGCTTACTCACTGACAGAGCAGTGGAAGTACTGCCACTATGGGAGCATGATCAGGCATGGCCACATTAGCTAACGGCAGATGATGTGGTTGACCTACACCTATGAGGATGCTGATCCCCTTCCAGCAGATGGTCCATCACAGGCAACACCTGTTCCTTGACAGACATCCCTTGGCCCATAACAGACACCGCTCGTTCCAACCTGTAATTCATCCAGTCCATTGAATTGGCAACACAGTGGAGGGAGTCACACATGTCAGCTTGTGCCCCATCTTCAACCCTGAGCATTTTTCTGGAGACCTATGGGAATGTGCCTCCTTGATGTCCCTAAACATACACTGAGTAGCACGGGAAGAAAAACCTGGAGCAGATGGAGAAGGGACAGCAGGTCTCCTCTGAGCACCCTTAACAACCATCCTGCATAACACCTCATCCACACTTTGGCTACAGCAAGAGTCAGCAGACACTGAAGCTGCAGTAACCATGCTTCCCTGATCAATTGTCTTGCCCTCCACCTAGCCAATATCTGAGGCTCACTGGAATGGGTAGGCATAGGCCTACTCCCTGTGTCCAGTGGAATTGCAGGGATTGGCTGAACATCAATCTCAGTGTCAGATTCAACCTCTGCACCCCATGCCTATGTCTCTGTTTGGCCACCATCATCATCAGAGTCTGCTGATACACTGACATCGGGTGGCAGAGGTCCCACACTTCCACTGTCATGATCACCTGTGATGAAAAGCACCAAATACAGGAAACAATGATTACCTGCACTACTATAGTTCAATATATGCTAACAAACTGACAGTGGTGCCACTATTACAGACAGTGCAGCAATGCAAACAAAAGACCTGATATCAATATTACACACTAAAATATTTCTTTAAATTGCTCAGAAGTACTGACATAAAATGTTTGGCTTACCATCTGCAGATGGTCCTGGAAGAAGATAAGCAAAAGGTAATAGCAGCATCATCATAATTAACAGTAACACAGGGGGTAATACTTTCACCCTTTTATATGTCCATTAACTATACTTTTGACATGAACTTGGTTGACAACTCCAACCTAAGCTAATCAATCAGAATGTGTTATTACCTGTAGCAATCTTCAATCCCCCCCCAAAAAAAGTATTGTGACACAGAAGTAATGTATTGATTTCAGTTGTTTTAATACACAGCAGTATTCAACTGTTGAGATAACAAAGCCTACATGGAAGATCCTGCTGGGGCACACTTGCAGCTCCTGATACTGTGGCACTAACATCCAGTACGTGCTGTTCAGCAGTCTCCTGGGAGCTGACTGGATCCCTGACAGTGGCTAGAAACTCTTCATTCAGTGTTAGTGGTGACTCCATAGGTAGCCCTTCCCTGGTAGTTATCTGCTCACAACCCACTGCAGCTGCTTTCCTCTGTGCAGATGTGATCATGTCAGTGGCCCTGTGGCACACCTGCTCATATGTCCTTCCATGGCCACCTATGGCATTAACATGATCCACAATCTGGAACCAAATTCGCATTCTGTATGTAATATCTCCCCATCCCCTTTGAAGCAGGAAGGTGCCATGTTGTCTAAAGGCATCCACTATCATCTGATTCTCAGCATCAGTGAAGGTTTGGCACACCTGGATGGCATACTCCTATGTTTCCTAAAAGACAACAGAAGGATCATACACATAAATATCACATAACTACAAAATAACTGTTTCCACATTAAACAGAAAGGTAGCCTCTCAGTATTACCCAGTGGAGAAACATAAAACAGTCTAGTGATGTGAAATATAAACAACAGGCTTGGATGCAAAATAGGAAAGTAAAATAGCAAAATATCCTTGTTTTCCCCATAACAGCAACTCAGCTTTGCTCCTCCCCATAAAGAACAGGCAAATGACACATGTTGCTAACAAACCATCTTTGAAATACTAAAAGTGTTATCAAAAGAACTGTCCCTAAAACATTTTTACATAGTTATCACAGAACATTCCATTTTATGGTATTGGCAATCACATTACCTGTGAAATGCCTTAACAAATATGCCCTTGGTATCAGTACACTTCTAAGTAATGCATACAGATAATAGTGTAACAGCCTTTGCTTTGGATGTTTCTTAAGTACATTCCAGCATATTTAGTATATAGCTGACAAAATGCAAGCATGCCTTCTGAAGTTCAGCAATCCTTTGTGCGGATATATCCCAAAGAAATAGCATATATTCAGTCTTTTCCACATAAACAAGTCTCCTCACCATCAGTTTGCTTAGCTACATGGTTGTCTTTTTATAATGGTGCAGATTCAGGGCTGTTAGCATGGTGAAGATGCAAATTAGGTATGAACTGATTAGAATTGCTGAATCCGAAATACTTGGATCTGTGAAGGAAAGGTAAACATAGTGCAGGCACTCCCTCAGTGTTTTTAATGGATTGTAACTGTGAATGATTACTGGTTGGGAGAAGGGAAACACAACATCAATGTAGGGTGCCTTACATACAGTGGGTGTGTCATGTTAGATCTATAATGTATTAGATATAAGGTTAGAAATGTACGAAAGCAGCGCACAATTCACTGGTAGTATTCCTTAACATCCAGCCTGCCCTTCATCTGTTGAGAATTGGATATGGTGTGATTTCCAGTTAATATCCTCACAAATTTTAAGGCCAATGATATAGAATGGCTTACAGACTGCATGTCTCAGCTTACTGGTCAGATAACTGAAGACTGACCAACAAATACAGAGAGTTGAGACAAAGCTGTATATTTGTAAGCAATAATCATAACAGGTTGTGTGATCACTAAGTGCACTATCTCCAAATATAATACATGTACTAATAACAGTCACATGGTTTCATATTACTGTAGATGATGCTGCAGTTGGTTGTGTTCAGAATAATTTCAGTTCCTTGCTGCAAAGTTGTTTATGTATCAAAGAGGGATATGGCACCCATCCTGTGTTCTGAAGGTTCATTTGACTGAGAGTTCAAATCTAGATCTATGTAGACATATCTCATGTGAACCATCATTTTCTAGTGTGTATGTCAGAGACTGAGTTTTCCTCATCTCAAATACTTGTCCTTTTTTTTCCATTTTCTGTTATGGTGAACTGCAGCAGTGCAGAAACTGGACAAATAGGTCACACAGGAAGCAGACTGGACCCAGACAGCCAAAAATAGAAACCTGATATATTCAATTAATTCTACTAGGCACTGAGCAATGCCAATAAGTGGCAATGCACAGCACTTAACAGGAAGTCCTTAAGAATGATTATTAAATTATGGAATGCCATGTAACTAGTCCTGTGGTGACAGGTGTAATTGTAGGGTTGGAGTACAGATGGTCCTGGTATCTAGTACAGGGTGTGCAACCTTCTTTACTATTGTAACATTGCAAATGATAGCAATGAACTGAAACATGAAGCACTGTTATTTCCACTTTTTTGTAGTAGCAGGTGTAAGTATGGGACTTCCATACCCATTGTCCTGGGTTTTAATACAGGATGTTCCATACACATTTACTGTTGTTCCACTTTCCATTATATTCATTGTCAATTATAACACTTTAGATAGCTGATCTTAAGTATATGTATGAGGGACGAGATACTATTATTGTATTATCAGACTAATCTTCCAATTGTAATTATTTCATTCCTCACTGCTTGCCACTGCTGCTCTTCATGCATCATCTTGCAAATGTGTTGCTCGATTGTGCACACTCCAGTAAATGTGAGAAATGAAATTGGTGGGAAAGCATCAGTCTCCATTGCTCTAGATCAGCTAAAAGATAGACAAGGCTGGCATTAGTGAAGAAGGGGCCAGATTTAGGGAATAGAGGTGGGGTGTCCAGGAGTCCAGGATATTTATTGGACTCCTAGTGAAGCACCACAGTCAAAGGCTTCAGAAGGGGACTATTCTGGCTCCAAGTTCAAGTCTGAGGTGTGGGATAGTTTAGCTCAGGCTTTATCCAGTGCCACTAGTTTCCTGTGCATTGGAGACCAATGTAGGTATCATTTTAATGACTTACAGAGGAAGAAGAGGGATACTCTTGACTGCTGGATTGAACAATTTAGGACTGAGGACATCCCACATCTGTGTAAGCATCAGCTAAAGACAGCTAAAGACTTAGAAAGCTGAATATAGGCAAGACTGGTATGCATACTGGTCTTCTGTTCTTTCGTGTTTTTTTCCCCAGCTGCCAGTGATTGAGAGTTTAATGTCCAGGCCTACGGGACTAAATTGGAGAGACTGAGGGAAACAAATGGCATGTATGCAGCAGAAGAGAAGTGTTATTGTAGCATTGAAAGTTAAAGATAGCTTTTGCAATACTTTGTACAGTTGTACCAAACTGAGCTTGCATATCCCAACTGTAAATGCAAGTATGAATGCATTAGCCTTTAGCACAAATCAATTGTAAGACATCAATATTAGGCTTTAGTCAGAGAGTGTGGGTTACAATACCACAGTTTACAACTATACCGTACTGTTATTTCTTCAATAATATTGACATTAAGTCAAAACCTCTATACCAGTGGCACAAATGCCCTTCTGTAAACTGTAATCTGCATAACTGGAATGTGCATATGTGCAATATATGCACATTTCAAGGATTACTTGCAGCAATCTATAGTATAGTGTGTATCTGTTAGGAAGAAGACTTAAATGTAAAACTTAAAATAATAGAGTTGTATAATTGTATTAATGCACTGTATGTCACATATGATAGCATAAATCTTATTTATTTTTTTCTCTCACCCCAATACTTATCTCTCTTTTTTATTTTCTTTATTTTTCTTTTCTTTTCTTTTTAAAAATATATTTTTATTTTATTATTTTATATTATTTTATAAATATATTTTTTATTTGTTTATTTTATGTTGTTAAAAATATTTTTTTATTTTTATTTTTATTTTATGCAATTTATTTTTTCTTTTCTTTTTTTATTTTTATTATGTGTCATCAAAATATGTCCATGTCATCCAAGTGTACCACATTGCTAAATGTTCCACAGGACAGCAAGGTAGGTCAGTCTCATTGGATCAGTCTGCTACTGGCTGAACCACCATTATGCCCAGCATGTCTGGAAGCCAACCTAGCAACACTGTCTCTGCTACCCCATGCACTACCAGCACCCCCAGGTAGTCCTGCCCCAGAGGCTGATCCAGATGTTCTAACCGGGAGCAGTGGTGGAAGTGGTGATATCATCATACACAGTGAGTTTCCAGGTATTGTGTGTAGGGTGGTGCGCCGCACCATTAATGCATGTCTACACCAGCTAGAGAGCCTGCTCTCCCTCATGTTACATACTAGGAGGAGGAGAAGGAGATGTCTAGCACTCCAGCCACTTGCAGAGTAAAGTGACAGTGATGAAAGTCCAGTAGATGAATATTCAATTCCCACTGTCTCCAAGCTTGATGGTCATGAGCCCAGGTTGTCCCCACCCAAACCCCAATCATACTGTCCCCCAACCTTTTGTGTCCATAACCATCCCTGTCTCTTATCTTGTTTCTCTTGACCATCTGCAATTGCTTCTTCACCTGCCTAACTTACCTGACCCAGGCAGACATATGTCCCTTCACCAACATTCCTCTCTCTCTCTCTCTCTCTCTCTCTCAAATACAAAATAAATGGGCACCAACAACAACAACAAAAAATCATCCCATACATAGCTCTCCATTTTGCACACATGTCTTCTTGACACACTTGATTTGGTCCAATTGGATGTACAGCATAATTACATTGTCATCACCCCTCTCTCTAGAGGTGACAGTCCAAATTCAGTTAATATTTTTCACATATTTTAAGTTTACACTGTTAAAAAAATGGATAGCTATGGTTCTTTCCTACCTACCTCCTGCACATTTTTGTCCTACTTAGCCTTTGTTCTCCCTGCTTGCTCCCCATTTCAATACTTTCATATCTACCACATTTTAACACATTTAATGCAGAGGTGTGTATCACACACCAACACTAAGCAACTGTGAGTGGTGGCAAAATGATGTGGCTACCTCCAAACAATGATGCTTAACCCTACTGCTCTATGCCAATACACAGCTACACGTGTACTATAAAGAATTCATGTCATTGCATTATCAATGTTTAAATAAAAATATTTAAAAGAATTAGATAGACCTGGATTCAAACCCTATACCATCTGGGCCCAAAAAAAGAATGTATAAGTGCATTAACATGTGCTGCCAGAGACAGTTAAGCAGCAGCTGTGTTGCATAGACTCAATACTAATTCTCAGACTTTAGCACTGTGGCTCGGTTTTGCACACTGCTTAACTACATGCAGACGTCTGTATCACACATGTGTATACACTTTCCAAACCATTGCTCAAACCCACTGCTTGCCACACTATGGAAAAGTAAATATTAAGTATTACTGCTGTTTACTGTCCACTTCCTGGCTATGACATGAAATGACCTATGGAAACATTACAAACTGAAGGCCCTATCTAACAATATGTCACATATTTACAATACAGACATGTGATGCTGCCCCCACAAGCGCTGCAATCCTGGTGTCTTAGTACATTTTCCATACATATATTACCTACACTACACAAGATAATATCAAATGCTGTGTGATATGCAAGGACCATCAATCTGGTAGCATGAAGAACTACAGCTAGTGAACCATAAGACTAAAAAGCCTTATCTGCAAGGTTAGGGAAGGAATCAGATTGGACCTTATCCACAGACAGTGACATAGGTGACCTTTAACACACTTGACCTGACCCATTCTGTTTTTGTTAAGTATAGATCTTGCTTATTGAACCTTGTGGACTTTTTTTGATACTGACCCTAAAGACCTGGATGAGGGATAATAAGACATGCTGCCTATGTTGAGTTATCCAAGGCCTTTTACATTATCCCCCATTCAAGTCTCATAAGTGAAGATCTCCCATCTGGGAATTAAGCCATACAGTACTAGATGGACAGCCAACTGGCTCACTGGCATAACAAACACTCTTAAAGTTGGGGACTGCACCTACAGCAATAGCCCACTTTCAGTGGAGTACTACAAGGATCTGAGCTGTGTCCTCAGCTGTTTGGAAACTACTTCCCTGAAGCACAAACAAGAGTAGATGGCATGTGGTTTACCATGTTTGCAGATGACTGTTATCTGGACACACTCATATACAGTCCCCCAATAACAGTAACATACCACAGAAGGGGCTGACACAGACAAGTCATTGGTGCCAAACTCATGGACTGAACCTTAAAGCAAATAATGCCTTATTGTCCCCTTTGACAATGAAGTACCTCTGCTAATTATGATATACATAGTGCCCCTCTAAGCTCAAACACAATGTTGTGGAACTTGGGAACACATGTTGATAGCAATCTATACTTTCATCACTATGTACTCATAGTGGTGAGACACACATTCTACATTGAGTACCTCATACTTATGGACATCACATCCAAGACAGGGAGGTTATACCTCTGCTGTACTCTACCCTTATCAGACCACTAATTGAGCACAATGATCCCTTCTGTCTGTACCTCACCAGACACCTGCAGCAATTGTAGGAAACACAGAGGTCTATAACTGGGAGAATCCAGGGCTTCCAAACATAAAATAAATGGAAAGACTGAAAGACATGTGACTGTATTCAGTATCATGCAGGCTACTGAGACGTGACCTATACTTGGCCTACATAGCAGTCTCCGACCCTTCCCTACTGGAAATGCTGGACATGTGCAAATCAAATGGGAAAAGAATAACTTGCTCCAGAGTTCTCAGCCAATCCTGTGATAAACAGAACATGCTGGGGACACAGATATATCCCCCAGCGATTGACACTCCTCTGTTCTCACTGCAGTCAGCTTGGTGTATGTGTGTGTGTGTGTGTGTGTGTGTGTGTGTGTGTGTGTGTGTGTGTGTGTGTGTGTGTGTGTGTGTGTGTGTGTGTGTGTGTGTGTGTGTGTGTGTGTGTGTGTGTGTGTGTGTGTGTGTGTGTGTGTGTGTGTGTCTAGACAGAAGAACAGGAGTGTGTATCTTACAGTTACTGCTCCAATGCCATGGATTGACAGTATTTTTATACTCATGCCTACACATCCATTTCATGCAGGCCACCCAATCTCTTGTCTCTCACATGGCCTGCTGATGTCATCTACTATAAGTTGACGTGCACTCTTGTAAAAATCGCACTTGTGCTGTGGTGGTGTGTAAATTACTGAGTTTTGTACTCTGTGTACTTAGATAAGTAGGGGTTCTATACTCTCTGCAGTCAAGTGTGTGTGTGTGTGTGTGTGTGTGTGTGTGTGTGTGTGTGTGTGTGTGTGTGTGTGTGTGTGTGTGTGTGTGTGTGTGAGATCTTACTTGACATTACAGATAGAATTTTACACCAGTATGAGAGATTGTTATTACCATATTGTCCTCAACAGACACTGCTGATGTAATCAGCTGTAAAATGTTGTCTGAGACACTCCAAGTTGGACTTGTGCCATGGCACCTCCGTAAAGTATTGAGTTCTGTAGTTTGTGTACTTAGATAGGTAGGGATTCTAGCTTCAATGCAGTCAAGTGTGTGTGTGCTCTTGCTTGACATTACAGTGAGCAGTTTGCACCAGAATGTAGGACACTGTTATTAACATATTTTCCTCAACAGACACTGCTGATGTTATCAGCTATATCAGATTTGTGGATATACAGTACCCCCACTAGAGCCGGCTCAAAGACTGGCCTGGAGGCCAGGCAGATGGTACCTCATCCTATGTATAACAGATTACAGTGACATGGCTTTCAATCCATCCACATACTTCATGGAATGGTTTGTAGGCCCTGTGTTTTCTTGATGAGAAAGTCCTGTGGTCTTTCCAGCTGCTGCTTGTGTCTAGTGAGGAAAATGCAAAAGAGACCGTTATACTCTATTAGTGCTCTGATGAAGTTTGAGTACAGTGCTTTCATACAATCCAAAGATCTGAATATGATGGTGTGACTTATAATGTGCATGACATTGCTAGCTAGATTTGTTCCCAGTGCTTGCATCACTAGGTTTCAGCATAGCAGGACTGTTGCCAATGCTGTGATTAACATGAAATTCCACTTTTCAAATGGACAAAATAAAAAACACAGTATCATCCTGTGTAGCTTGACCAGGTCAAGGCATTTGACACAAATCCACATTGAGGTATTCGGTCAACACTGTCATATGTAGCCATAAACAGCTATATAACCAACTGGGTAGAGTAGTATATCACATATGTGGCATCTCACTATGTCAAAATGTGTGAAATTTACCTATATCAACAGTTCCAGTGAATAAGTCCATACATTAGGGCTGTCTGCTAGGTCCTTTACTGTCCATTATTTAAGTGGTGGACATCAAAGATGACATAGACATCCTGGGTCCAAACAGCTGCCTGAAGGTTTACAGATTGTGGGCAATTATTGACTCCAACTGCGATATTAGTATAATACAGACAGTATCTTCACATACCAAATAATGCTATCACAGCTCTAACAATACCTGCAATGACAAGAAAACATGGCGGGATTTGTTAAGTCAGGTACACAAACACAGAACCCAAGTATGATGTAGACATCACACCCTATAATCAGACCAATAGGTACGTGACCCATGTCCTGGGGTACATGGTAAGTGGAACATCCACATCAGCATGTGGTCACAGTGCTGACTACTCCCTTGAATGTAACACAAGTACTGAGTATGTGAAGAACGTCTACATCAGAGGCTATAATACCTTCATAGCTCCCAGACTTCATCACACCAATAACTGAGTACAATACACCCTTCTTCATGTACTTCCCTAACATTTTCCAGTGATGTGTAACTGCAGTGTACCATTTGTGTCACAGTGAGCTGTCAACATACCTAGGTAGTCTTTCTCTGGAATATACATGACTGTCTGATGGTGCGGAACACCAATCAAGTTGTTACACCAGATGCATGTGTGCTACCTGTTCTGCTGATGCACACTACATACATAGGTATTTGACAACATTAATGGCATGTATATCATTTGTGACAGACATATATGCTATGCACACCAGTCATCTTGCCTGTATTACTCATAGTGTTGCATAATGGTATAGCAGTGTCTCTCCTTACACCTCCAGCAGATGTTACCATGCCAGGACAGTGCGCATGGTTACCCTCATAGAGCATGGATGTATCATAATAGTTGTACATGTGTGTGCATGCAGGCTTATCTCTTATCACTCTAAATTGCATATGTTATGTCAGAGGCATGGGATTAGTGGTAGTATTATTCTGATATTGTCCATTATTGTGGTTGGTTCTTGTAATATTTTCCATGGGCCTTTACCTGTGCCCACCTTGCTAGAGTCTTCTGCTGAGTGTACACTCATATTTAGGCATATCAGTTTGCACAGCTTCACAATATGCGCCCTACCCCAATTGTATGTGAAATCTCTGATAGCTTTTCTCTGCATTATTCATGTAAGGATGCTTATCTCACACAGACATCCTCTCTATTGTTATGTCACCTTATATGACAGTCACATAAAACACTTTTTCACTGTACAGTGCTTACTGTACCATATAGATATGTGACAGGTGTTGCTGCTACAACCATCTTCCATTGACATGCCCTCATCTGATGTTCACCTGTCCTCTTTCCCTGTATTCATTCCTACAATTCATCTGTGTGTCAATATGCAATACACACACGTCCCTTAAGTGTTCATTCTACATGGCAATCCATGCTCTGTTACAGATCATTTACACAGCTTTAGTACAGAATGCCAGGATTGGGATAGCACAATACTCTGCACTGTAGATGTCTTGTACTGTACTGTGCTTGGACCACATATTTCATATTCATACCTCTTAACTGTACAGATATTCCCAGGATGTCCAGATGTGTTCCTTATCAAATTTGTGGTTTTCTGCCATATCACTGGAATGATCTCAGGACAGATGTGACTCAGTATTACATACCTTTGAGTTCATACCTCTCAGCTGTTCTGACTTGTGCAGAATATCTAGTTTTTGTCTCATAGTTTTAATATTTTCCTCATAACATTTTGGTTTTCTGGCAAATCACTGGCATGTCAATGTGGACTGAAGTCAGTAAATAATGACAGACATTTGACTTTCAAACGTCATGCTACTGTAAAACCTATTATTTTATCAACGTTCTAGGTTTGTATGAGCAATATTAGGATCTGTTGATATTTTTCACCCTTTGTTAGAAGGCAGAACACGCTTATCTCATGATCCCTTTGACCTCTACTGGGGTTATCCCTATTAGAACTCTGCCAGCACCTTCCATAGGAGTGCAGACAAATCTCACCTTGTTCTCCACCAACAATCCAGCTTCCCTAATCTGTTCCTGAAGATGGATCACTCCCAAAAGAAACAAAATCTTGACCCTTTGCAAATGAATGCCAGAGTAAGATTCTTATATGAATAAGCCCTATTTTGACATCTTTAATTCTAGCATTTAAGTTATTATTTATTGTTTTATCTGACATTTGTTAACCACATATGTCTGAATGAGCTAGAGCCCATTTTCAGTAGAGGTCCAGGGAGAAAAGTTCCACATCAAGAATAGAAAATAAAATAATTATTACATGACACAAATTTTACATTCTGTAGAGTAGAGTTTCAGATATTTGTGTAAGCTTAGATACATTTATAAATAAGTCTAACAAAAAGGTTATCACAATGAAAAAAAAACAAAAATACAGACCATGAATAATTTCTAAGATAATATAGTATCTATAATACATGAGTTCTTAGTTCCATAGGCCATGAACTAGTAGAGACAGAAGCTGAAAAAGTTAGATGAGTAGGCAGTGAAGTAAGCGATATGGGAGGTCAGTATGCAAATAGCACTGTACAATGAAGTAGAAGCAATACAATAGTAGAAGATAGAGGGTCAAGAGTGGAACATCTGCAAAAATAATACTGATGAGTGTTAGGGTGGTGGTGGTGGGGGGTGGATGACAGTAGAAGGTTTAGAAGAAAAATTAGAAAGTACCAGAATCAGAATGTTAGGTATAAGTTTGGCATGTACAGATCCAAAAGCTTAGTAGTGTTTCTTTTAAGGCCTTTTTGAAGTTGTCAGTGTTTGTTGTAAATCTGATTGACATTGGGAGTTTGTTCCAGGTTAGGGCAATTGTGTAGCTGTACAGCTGTTGGCCAATAGTTTTTTTGGTTCCAAGAGGAAGTGGTCAGAGCTTCTGAGAAATCGAGAGGGGGTGTATAAAGAGATGAGGGATGAGGTGGCAGGGCAGGAGGTAGGTTTATTTAGGATAGAGTGGATGATGATAAGTTGAGAGGACAGGAGTTTGTGGGGGAGTTCAAGCCAGGAGAGAGAGATCTGAGGGAGAGCTAGTGGTGAGAATTATAAGGTTGGATTGTAGTGAATCTGTTGATTTGATTGTAAGTGAGTTCAAAGTTAGACTTTATGGTGGATTGTAGGTTGGTTAGGATGGGATGGCTTTAAGTGATCTCTTACAAACATAGAGGCCCTGCTGCCTGCTTCACTGGGCCTGCAACAAAAGAAAAATGAAAGCTGTAACCTGTGTAATGCATTTTGTCTAAATAAATTAAGTTTCCATGACAGTATAAAGTTCAGTACCCTCCAAGAAGAGGAAGAGTCTGAGGATTTCCAATTATTTTTATAAAGATTTCTTGCATTTAATAATTCCATATTAACATTTGTGCTTTTATTTCAAGTTTCTTTTGATTCCACATTTGTGAAGACCTAAGAAGCACACTACAAGCAATGCATATCCTCTTCAGTAAATATAGTCCTAGGAGAAGGACTAACAAGCCATCACAAATAAAGCAACCTGGCTCCTTACACATGTTCTACAAAATTTAGGCACTGAATCCTTTCACTTTCCCTCCATTCCATCCATCCATCCATCCATCCATCCATCCATCCATGCATACAACTGATATTGTAATCTCACAAACAGACACTATCATCCATGAAGTTCACTAAGCAAACAAGGACTGGAATTAGATTACCAGGACATTCTACTTTATTATATAGTGACGATAAGCATACCTAGGGACAGTTTAGATTCACCAATCTGCCTACTGCATGTCTGTGGGAGGTAGAAGGAAGCCAGAGTACCCAGAGAAACCCACATGATTGTGGGAAGGTGAAAACACCACTCAGAAGGATATCAGTCAAAGTGCATTGTGAGGTGTGGGTAAAACCTTATAAAGTAAGGAGTGCTTCCCATAATTGAGAAGATATTTGAAAAACATATAATGTCTTGTTACCTGTGTATTCAGATTGATTGCCTTAAGTGACTAGGATCTTTCACTCCAGTGTGAACAATGGTCATGTCAGACCTGTCCTTATTTTGAAACTGATGTCCTAAAGTAACACTGATCAGGCCGTGAGATCAGCAGGCCTCTTTTACAGTCATTCAACAATAGGGATTTTTTACTTTTCTGCCTCATCCTAAGTATCTGGCAAGACATTCAGTGATGTCTCACAGATAATGAAAGCAAGTTGCTATATCT
Organism: Protopterus annectens; assembly: GCF_019279795.1. Taxonomy (NCBI): domain Eukaryota; kingdom Metazoa; phylum Chordata; order Ceratodontiformes; family Protopteridae; genus Protopterus; species Protopterus annectens. The sequence continues at coordinate 634,285,255 of NC_056725.1, forward strand.
CTAATGCCAAGACACCCAACAGCACTGAATCATTTTATGAATCCCTCTGTTTTACTGTGTTACCCAGCTTCTGGCATTGATTATGCTTAGAGATAAACTCTCTCACCATTTCTTGCTATTGAAGAGCAAGTAAATAATTGCTCAATAAATTTCTCCCTTACAAGATCCTACCATACCAGGACCACTATTTAAACATTTCTTTTTTTCTGCAATAGCTGGGCTGGATACAAAGAAGAATTATTAACTATACAGCTGGTCAGTACATTAAGAGGGACTCAGTTTTTAGATAAGTAAGCTATAATCTTGCTGCCCAATAGATGTAGGTGGCTTGAAAATAGTTTATCAGATATTATGCCTGTTTTTTTTTTTTTTTTTTGTTAAAGAAGTCTCAGAGATCTTTTTTTTTTCTTGTTTAATCCAGAATCAGGAAGCAAAGCTCCTGCACTTTATTATTGAATTAGGCCTTAAATGATTTAGTAACTGATTTAAAGCAGAAAGAAATGGTTATAACACTGAATATGACAAAAGTCATATTCTTTTTCTGGTATCCCCTTCCTCACTCAAGCAACCATCCCAGTGCCTCATATCTATCGCTGTATCTACTGGCTGCTTCAATTCACCCCCAGTCTGTTAACAATTTTGGATAAATTCTCATGGAATCACTAATCAAACCTAGGTCACCTGGGCCGTACTGAATGTTTTATCCATGTATGCCAAAAGAGCAGCACAAAAGTAATATTTGCCAAGGAGGTTGCAATATTAGGTATCTCAGAAATATGGTGTTTTATATATGTGAAGATTAACAGGCTGACAATATAAGAGAAGAGACAATACACTGGTAGCCAAACAATCACCAAACAAATCGAGCACCTTTAAGATTGGAGAGTGAAATCAAATTGTATCAGTTTGTTTAGCATACTTATTTTTCTTTAGGGTTTGGCATTGGCTGCCTGATTCTTGTTACATGTTCTGTAAAGTATTCAGTTGTTGGAAACAAACAGGGCAGGATTCACGAAGCCTCTGTGTAAGAGATACAAGGCTTACACGGAGGCTGCAGTTAAATGGTGTGATGTCAGCATGTCATGCATATGCATGAGGGCATGCTGAATCACACCTAAGGCTAACACGGTCCGTGGAAGACAGTAGGGGGCGTGTCTGTAGGCCGAGCCCTGCAAGCGGACACGCCCCCAGAAGAGTAAAAGTGCCCAAAGTAAACACCCACGACAGAGTACATGGAAATGTGAATAAACACAACACAACACATGCCCCCACAGACTATGAACATAAAATGATATAAATGAACATATTATATATTTTTTTTAACTGTAAAGATGTTTGCCCGTGAGTGCGCTCGTTTGCGCGGGTGTGCCCGAAGCTCAGCCACAGTTAGCAGTAAGTGGAAAAGCATATAAGAACTAACTATGCAAAGTAAGCCAAAAAGCAATAGCGTATCGGTAGAGACATCGGCTGAAGAGCAGGCAGTCATGGTTCAAGCCCCCACAACATCAATTTTTATTTTTAGTAAAATAAGCATGAAACAAGTCCCTGACATATATGTACACATATAAAATTATATTTTATGTAAAATGTAATGACATAGGCCATTTATTTCAAAGAAATGTGAGATAACAAAATAATAAAAAATGCCAGATGTGCCTAGAGCTGAGCTACAGTTTAACAAGGTGAGTGCATCTGCCTGTGGGTGACCAGTGGTTTAACAGATGTAAAATGAGTGCCCAAAGGTGAACAATGGTTTAACACGCTGAAACTGTGTGCCCCTAGCTGAGCTGAGCGTAATATGCATGCTGACAGCCAAATGAAGCGTAAACTAGCGTAACCCATTTGCGCGGAGCTGCGCACCGCGCCAACAAGCTAACCGACGGGCAACGTTGAGCAAGCTGTAACAATACTGCCTTTACACAGACACACCCCCTAGCCTGTCTAGACAGTCATAAAATATAAAAAGTAGTGGCCAGGTTCGAACCCAGGATACCATGCACCATAGTCAAGGTACTGACCACTAAGCCATGACAGCTGCACTTAGAAATGCAGTAATAGCAAATATATAGGAATGAATAGAAAGTGGAGCATGACAAAGCAGGTTTTGTGAAGTTGATACAATTCCAAAATGGCCAATCACAGATAAGTGCGGGAAAAACGGCATATATAAGCCCCATAGGGGGGAATACACAGCATAAATGATTGTAGAACTAACTTGCAGCCAGAATGTCAGGAGTAGGTGAGGGTAGTTGCTTTCGAGCACAGAGGTGGGGCATTGAGGAGTCCAGATATATGGTCTGGCTCCTAGTCCACAATCATGAGGCCCAACTCATGCAAGGCCAGGTCCTGTGGGGAGCATATAGGGCTGAGGCATGGGACCGGTTGGCTCATGATCTCACCAGTGCCACAGGGATTCCAAGGACTGGTGAGCAGGTCCATCACCACCATGCAGACCTGAAGAGATGTAAGCAGGACCAATTGAACCTTTTGATCCAGGAGGCCCGGCAAATGCCCAACGCCCCACTACTAAGTAAGTTACATTTAATTATGTATGTAAGAAATTAAACTAGCTGATATTATGGAGATGTGTATTCCAATATTACTTCATTTATATTACAGCTGCAGGTGTCCGTTCTGCGAACCGCAGAGCCTATGGCGATAGACTGGTGTGGTTGCGCCACCAGGCAGGTCAGTAATCCTCTCCCAGTAACTGTAAAGAAATATAAAAGTATGACAGTTAGCAAAAGAGTGCAGTGTAGTCACTAAGTAATAAAATGTGCAAGTAACAGTGTAAGAGTGTTTGCAAGTATTGCTTGATTACAAAAGTGTGTTGCAGTCTGTAATCCAAACAGAAAAATGAAAATGTCTGAAATAAAGTCTGAAATAAAGATGCCCCACCTGTAATATAATAGTACACAACCTGCAGCAGGCTGAAAAGTACAGCTGCAGAAGATGAGCAAATCACATGTGTGAAATATACCCTGTTGAAATACTGAAACATGACAGAAGTGAGACTGCTGGAAAGGATTATAATAACTACAGGTAAAACATGTCAATAAAGCCTAGAAGTAAGTACCATCCTGAATAGAAAAATGAAAACAAGTGAGAGAGTGTGACAAAGAGTTATGAATCCACCAATAAAGTAGTAATAACCCCTGAATAAAGTATACTGCAGTCAGTACAGAATGAAATGAATGTGACAAGCAGAACTAAACTGCAAAATGTGTTCAAAGTGTTGCTGCAGCTGGAATGTGTATCCCAAAATCTGGATATGTTGCTCTCAGTCTGCAATATGCAGATAGTATGATTGTCTGAAATACCAAACATCCACAGTTGTCTATAGCTATATAAAGCAAATGTAGCAGGATGATGTAGCTGAACAAAGCCAGATATGAACGTGTATGAATAACAATAAAATGTATATTGATGTAGCAGTAACAGTCCTATCACCAACTTGAAGTAGTTATCATATAGGAAACTGTAGTTAGAACAGTAGTGTGTATATATATCTGCAGCTATTAGAAATGTACAGCATATGTATTGGTATTCGAAGGTGTTAATTATATTTTCTTCACCCCACCCTATAACCACATATAATCCATTCCATGTGAAATTGGTATGTGCAATCACAATTAACACCCCTGGACATTTGTCCTGTTGGGTCATACATATTTGCATGTACGTTGATGCATCTGCCCTGTTCATACATCCAAACCTGATAGCCTGTTGCCATCAATCAACCCTGCATGTTGTTGGACTGTGTATTGCTGTTCAAATTATGCATGTGTTATGCTCACTGTTCAATGGTGTGAATATCTGGGTGTTTGGTTAATGGGAATACTAATGCATGCTGTTACAACTAATTGCGAATGGTATTGTATGTTACTAACTCAAGCCATCATGACATAATGCAAAACATAGGATGACAGGGAAGGCGGGTTCCAGCGGACCCACCTCTCCCACCTCAGCTGGCGAGTGCACCTGGCACTAGTGCCCAGTCTGGACCCTCCTCCGGTGGCCCTGTGCCACCTGCGGGTGGAAGCGATGCAGGGGATGGGGCCCGTCCCCCTCTGCAATTGTGGCTGGAGGAGAACCACCACTCACCCTCCGTAGCGTCCGGACTGTGGTGCGTAGGGAGATCCAGGGCTCTGTTCTTGGGCCCCTACGCCAGCTTGAGGCACAGGTGGCACAACTTATGGGTATGCCTGTTGCCCAGCCTACACAGCCCCCAGCACAGCCCCATCCTGGGCAGTGAAGGAACAGTGGCAACTGCCCATGGGTGGGGATATCAGTTCCACTGTTGCCATCTGTGGGCTCATGGGCTCTGGATATCCAAACATCCGTCCCTGTCAATTGTGTAACACCCCCCACACGTGTCATACACCGCCCCTGTATGCATCTTGTTTGTCTTGTCTGTTGACCTACCCAACCTACCTCCCCAGCTATACCGACTTCCTTTACCTGACATACCACTCTCACCTGGAAAAAAAAAAAGGGGCACTCTGTACCCACAAAAAAATTCCGCCCCATACATAGATGCCCATTCCGCACACATGTCTGCTGGACATGGAAACTATCAATTACAATTGGCTGTACAACAAGTATTATTGTTGTCCTGACACCTCTCTCAGTGGTGGAAGGTTTCAAATGTCACGCCAAATTACAAACATATGCACAGCTGTTGCTGATGAAGAAATGGGCAGCTATGGGCCTACATCCCTCCTGCAAAACCCAAGCTTGTTTCCCTACTGTCTTACCCTCTTTGTGACCCCTTTTTCACCACTTTCCTGTCTCCCCATTTTCATTTCTTTCAAAGAAAATAGCTCGGGTGTGTGCCAGAGTAAGCACTGTTAAGCGGTTGCAAGCGGGTGTGTGCAGAGCTGAACGCCAGTGCGCATGCGGGAGCTCCGCGCAAACCAGCGCTAACCCAGTTACAACTGCTTAAAAGTGCCTTAGTCACTCTGATTGACAGGTCCTGTAGTCAGTTCAAAAGCAAAATAAAATCCCACTGTCAGTCCCAAACCCAGGACCTTGGAAAGAGAAGTCTGCATGACTTACCACTAAGCCATAACTGTTATACAAGGACATTGTGCTAAAATAAATATACCATGTATTAGTAGGAATGAATGTAAAGGGAATATAGGATGTGTAGTACACAAAGCATGTCATGTATACTTACTGTCAAATCTAGTGGATTTCTATAATAGTAGTGTGTGAACAGAAACAGCCATGCTAGTTGGTAGCTAGTAGGTAATAATGTCAGTTAATATACATATATAAATGTATGTATATATATATATATATATATATATATATATATATATATATAGTTGTAGGTGTCAGTCTGCATACACACTTAGTACAGGAAACAGGAGAGATGAATGGAGAAATGTGAATCTACAACACAGCCTGAATCATGAGAGAGATACTAACCTTTACACTCACAGAACAGTGTCCACAGCATACCAGCATGGTCCCCGCCCTTACAATCTGAAAGGGCAACCCCTATTTCATATACCCTTTTATAGCACTGTCCTGAAATCACAGTGAGAACTGCAATCAGTACACAACTGGCTGCATGCAATTAGCAAATGCTGGCTTACAATTGGTGCAGAGGCCATCACATGGACTTATGCAGATACCTACAAAAGCATCCTGTACTCCCACTCTACACATGCAATACTTTCATTGCACCATCTGGAGGCAGACAGAGAGAGAGAGAAAGAAAAAGAAAAAAAGAAAATAAGAACACAAACAAAAACACACGTAACACAAACTAAGTTGAAGCTGTCATCAGTGTCAGTATCAAGCTGGGCTAGCAGCAGCAGGAAGCTATAGTAATGGTAACGCAACCAGCTGCAACAAAAACAGGTAATGTAAAGTAACAAGTTAATAGTCTACATACTGTGAACCCTCCATATGTGTCATTGGTCTGTATCTATAGGTATGTCCATGTGATAAGTTGTGTGCACGTAGTTTCACCCAAAGGGGATGACTATACATTACATGCCATTCAGTGTTAGGCCATGATCCTGGCACCAGTTGTCCGTTTCAGTGAGGCCTGTCTGTAGGATGTGTGTTAGCTGGCGTAATGACTATAGCGCTTAGTTCGCAGTCATCTGGGAACTTTGTCATCCACAACCCGCACATGTTTGCTTTCACATCTGAGAAGTAAATGCCAAACAAGAGGGGTCCTAGGACAGAGCCCTGTGGGATACCACATGTGACTGGCTTTGAGTCTGACATGGCTCCTGCAATATCGATATTATGGATTCTGTATTTCAACCAGTGTGCAACCCATCATGTGACATATGTAGTAACATGTAAGCTGATGAGCTTGTCTATGATGCCTGAGTGGAGTACTGTGTTGAAGGCCTTAGGCAAGTGCAGGTAGGTTGTATGGACTGCTTTGCCCTCATCAATGGCTGTAGTGACTGTTTTGAAAGGTCAACCAGGTTCAAAAGGCAGGATCAGCCCATCACAAAGGCAAACTGGGTGGGATCAAGTATCTGTAGGTACCCAATATCGCTGTATATGCGTCCCATAATGAATCATTCCATAGCTTTGCAGACCAGGCTGGTTAAGCTTATGGGGCGGTAGTTCCCAGGGTCAGTAGAGGTGCCTCCTTAGTGGAGTGGGACCACTGTTGCTGTATGCCAGTGTTCAGGTACATATCCCGTAGTACGACCAAGGTTAAATATCAGTCTTATATGCGGTTGTATCTCCTCTTGGAGTTCACGTAGCACACATCCAGGGATACCTTAGGTCACATTGATGCTGTGTGTTCTGCTTTGCTGAGGGCAGCCCTCACCTGGACATCTGAGATGATAGGGAGGTTACATTCAGCTGTGATAAGTATTTCTAAGTGTGGGGGAGAAGGAGGGGGGATACGTGCACTGAACCTGTCTGCCAGAATGTTGCCAGTATCTGTGTGTTCAGTGAATGTTAAGTAGGTGTGTAGTAACTCAGAGCATATCTGAGGCATTTGGTCCATATGTCTAACATAACTGAAGAAGGCCTTGTGGTTATCTATAGTGTCCGTGGCCATTTCCCTCTCAGAGTAGGCCGTGGATGTTGTTATGAGAGACCGTAGCTTATTAACAGTGCTGACCACAGATGCCTTCCCTTTATGTGAATCTGCTCTGTCCTGCAGTAGCCTCTTTCTATCGTTATACAATCTGCCTTTGGCTGTGGTCCACCAGACAGGATGCCTAACCTTTGTGCATAGGGTCTGGGTTAGAAATGCGTGTGCATGTTCCATGCATTCTTTGGGATGTCCGTGGGAAGCATTCGCAAAGGGGTCAGCATTGTGGGTTGTGGCTTCCACTGGCCCAGTGGGCTGCATGGATACCATGTCAGTCCTAACAAGTGAATATCTGTCTATTCACATATATATCAAAGTAGTCTACTGAGCTGGTGGTGGTGGGATATGTATATCCAGGCCAAGTAATTTGTGTCCAGATCACACTAGTGGATGGCGTTCCACATAAAGTACCTTGGTATGAACCCCCAGAGTGTGGTTGTGCATTGGACCTGTCTCAGTGCGCTGACCGATGGTGCTTGTTACTATGTTGTATGGAATGTGGCAGGTATTGTTGCACAGGTGTTGGCTGAGCACTGATATCTGGCCATGTACTTGTGTATTCACCAAGAGACACACACGTGCTACATATGGGAGTAGTAGTATATCACTACAGTTGAGTATCATGTGTAGTATGTGTGCCATATATTGCTGACATAGTTTGCTGATATCCTGTTTGTGTTCTCTTTCAGGGACATGGAGCGTCAGCAAAATCCTGCCTACACTGCTGCAGAAGATGAAGAGATACACCAGAGCCTGGTGCGGGATTATGACATACTGTTTTCCCGCACCAGCCAGAATCAGCAGAAGAGGGCTGCACTGTGGCAAGACCTTGTCCGTAGGGTAAATGACATTGGCACGCATAATAGGACATATGAGCAGATACGACATCACTGCAGTGATTTAATCAGAAATGTCCATCAGCGTGCGTCGGATTTCCACAGGCAACAGGTTGCCACAGGGGGTGGGGTGGCCACACATCCCCCCCTCACCAGACTGGAGGGGCTTCTCCTAAGTGTTGTGGCTCCAGCCCAGGAACATCAACAGCAACACACCTGCATTATGATGGAGGCCGGATCCACACAGCAACACGACATGGAGCGTGCAGGTATTATGCCATATGTACAGTTGACTGTTCTGTACACTGTTAGTTTATGCATGTGTAAGATGTGTCCGTGGTATGTAGCTGTCAACATAGTATGTAATTGTGCAGGTGTGATATTGCCAATATCAGCAGCTGACATCTGAAAGGCAACTGGTGTACTACCGCACTGTATCATACGCAGTATCAATGGCACAGTTGTGCCCACTGACATTAATCCCCTCATTTCTGCAGGTCCCTCCGGTGTTACAGCAAGGCAGCCCATCCATGCTGGTGAGTGCGTTTTAACAATACCTATAATAGTCCTGATAGTGCTAGTAATAATAGTGTAACTCAGTAGTGCTCTGTGTGTATACTGCGGGGTGTGCATGTGTGCATGTGTGCCTGTGTCCACGTGTGCATGTGTGCATGTGTGCCTGTGTCCACGTGTGCATGTGTGCATGTGTGCATGTGTCCATATGTACATGTGTCCATGTGTGCACGTGTCCACGTGTGCATGTGTGCATGTGTGCATATGTGCATGTGTGTATGTGTGCATGTGTGCCTGTGTCCACGTGTGCATGTGTGCATGTGTGCATGTGTCCATGTGTGCATGTGTGCATTAGTGCATCACTGGTAACATTGTGTAGACATTGTAAACTGTGTTTCCTTTTTTCCTCTCACAGGTTCTGGTGCTGCTCTGGTGTCCTGCAGCAGGGAACCTGAATCTGGTGCCACAGGTACTGATAATGATGATATCTGTGTAATGGCACAGGAAGGTGTGTCAGGGTCTGTCATTGGTCAGCCAATTGACAGTACGCAGCTGTCAACCCCATCATTGTGCACAGTCATCCTGCCAGTACATCCTATGTCACCATTGTCCCTAGGTGATGGACAGGATACAGTGGGCATTGGCCAGGGTAATGTGGTATCTGTGGCACATGCTTCCCCACACAGCAGCCATGGGCAGGGTCCTGCGATGGTACCACACAGACAGTTGCCCATGGGTTCTCGTGGGAGCATCCGTGGGCGTACTGCCTCTGGCAGACATGCCCAAAGAGGTCTGTCAACCTCAGCTATGTTTCGGGCTGTCATGCAGGCACAGTCGCGTATGGAAAGGTACACCAGACAGGGTCTGAGGGAGCTGAGAGCATGTCGCACAGCCATGACTGACAGTATGCGTGACATCGCGGATGCTATCCGTAATTTCACCAATGTCATAGACAGACGTTGTGGGGACATATTACAGCAGTTCCACAACCACATGTCCATGAGCCAGGGCAATGGTGGATGGTTGCGGCATCGACGTGGCCATATGCCAGCAACAGCAGCAGCTGGCAGTCGGTGCAGATGACAACAGGCCCGCGGATGCCCCCATAGTGCCAGCAGCAGCCCCAGCATTGCTGGGTCTGTGCTGTCATCAGACCGCCCCAGGAGACCACGTGCACGTGGCTCTGGACAGTCCCAACAGGGACCTGTGTCCAGTCAACACACTCCCGCTTCTGATGACAGTACCCAGTCTGGCTTAGTACCGGATATGGTCCGTAGCACCCCTGCCAGGCACAGGTACCGTGTCCATGCCCACAGACACTGATCTGTATGACCTGCCAGGTGCAGTCTGTGGCTGTCCACAAACTCCAGTATATGGCATCCATGAGGTGGAACTGTGTGCATGCATACACACATGCAAAATGTTAACACCTAGGGCTACCACATACACGCACACACTGCACCAACAGTGCCCCACCCTGTACTGCTGTCCCTCATCAACACACATACACACACGTCAATTGGTGGTATCAGTGGCAGACTCAGGCATACCAAATTCACACCCTGTGCATATGATGAAACTGTGCCACCTCCTGCAATCTCCAACATCAGTGCAGGAACAGGTAATCACGTTGCTGATGCACAGGGTGACTGCATAGAAGTGTATTACTAGTATCATGTTGGTAACAGTACAGTGTGCTGATATGACTGTGTGTATATCCCACCATGCCTGATGCAGTAACTGTATGACTGTCCTGAATTGTTATCTACACCCATAGTAAGTACCATAGTGTAACAGCTGCACATTATTGCATACCAGTAGTAAGGATGTCAACAGATAGCCACATACATAGGTAGCACAGGGGAGAAGCTAATGCAAGTAGTGATACGCAATGATGGACATGTACAGTAATGGTGGCATGTTGCCCACAACGACTATGCAATGTGGATGTTTGCGCATGTTGATATGTGTGCAGTACCAATGTAATACAAATTACAATTAACTATGACATAATGTCAGTTCTACCATGGACATCTGAGCTGTGCATTCCTGGGTACATGTTGATAGTGCCTGCATATTTGCACTGTTACCTACTGGAAGTGTTACCCCTTCTTTGTTGTACAATGGACTACTTCCAGCATTGCTTACTGTAGCTTTGTTTGCATGCATGTTTGCTTGGGGTTCCCTGGAACACTGCTTCCACCTGCAATGCAGAGTTACAGAGCTTCTGTGGATTCCTAGAGACATCTGCATAGCGTACAATACATATGTCAAGTTTACACATGACAGAACGTCACTGTCTGTCCTGTTTGCATGTACATTGCCTGTGACACATTGCATATGACTTACCTGGCATTTACCCACGTGTGCAGTCATATATGCCAGTGCTATGAAATCAGTAGCAGTACGTCCACACATACTCACCTTCAGTATGTTGTTCCCCATTGGCCCTATGTGTTGGTAATCACCATGGCAATCGCACTACTATGGTAGCATGTGAAAAGGTAACCTGTGAATCACCTCTATGGTCCAGTTGTGGTTTATGTGAGTCATGTGGCAATGTCACAGCTGCCACATGTATGCAGTCAACCCTCTCCCCTGGCCAGGAACGTACAACACATGTGTGAGATGCCACCACATAGCCAATCTGGGGACTGAGCACTCTGAACTCAGTAATGCCATACCCTGTCAGGTGGCATGACATACTACAGTGACTACAATACCAGTCTGACATAGACCCGCACTGACAACAATCCGAACATACTGGGGCATACTTGGAAACTCAGAATAGCATCCTGCCTGAGCATCACACACCTCCGCAGCTGGCACACAGGCATACGTTAAGTCGGAACAGAGCACATGCCACACATGGCACACACATCCCGTGTGCCACACACTCACAGCCTGTAGAGCTACACAACACACCTGCTACAGATGTGTCAGGTACCTCTCTTGGCTGCTGCAGTGGGGTCCCACTCAACAGGCTGTACATGGTGAAGGTCACAGTGATATGCCCGTGGGGCACTATGGTCCACCACAAAACACATGCATACAGGTCAGTCAGAGGCATGGACACATATGACTCAGTCATCGTCCATGCCACTATGGATGACCTGAGACATACCTCCCTGGACTACATGATAGGGAACATAGAAGGGCTCTCTCAGCATGTGGCATGGGCCAGTATGAGCCTGATCTTGGTTGCCATCATACCCTCACCAGCTATGCTACTACAATATGTAGGAAGGGTGTTCTATGTCTACATTCTGCTCAATCTCCAATGTCATTCATAGGGTATCCAATTGCTGTCAACGTGTGCTTACATGCTAGGGAAGCCACAATGATTTGCGAGGGGCAGCTTGCATGTGACACCCATGAGCCATTGTATATTGGCGAAGTCTCTTGATACACACATAGTGCCTTTTGCTGCAGGACACAGATTACATAGCCACTTCCATGGGTATCACATGGGATAGGACACTAACAGTGATGCTACACAACGCCAGCAGTGTACACCGCAAGATGCATGCACTGGACACTGTCCTCAGCACGGTAAACTGCAAAACATACCTATCTGTGCTCTGACAGTGGTAATAGACCCAGTAGCGGAGCGCACTATTGGCATTACTAGGCAAGTAGCCCTGTTTGGCTGTACTGATAGTGTGGTGACATCCCCTGTGTTTACTGGGGGAATATGCAGCATCTGGTGTATTGTAGTAGTTGCCAAAAGGATCTGTTTTCTCACACTTGCAATTACACACACCCTACTACCCCCCCCCCGGGTATCACATGGGATAGGACACTAACAGTGATGCTACACAATGCCAGCAGTGTACACCGCAAGATGCATGCACTGGACACTGTCCTCAGCACGGTAAACTGCAAAACATACCTATCTGTGTTCTGACAGTGGTAATAGACCCAGTAGTGGAGCGCACTATTGGCATTACTGGGCAAGTAGCCCTGTTTGGCTGTACTGATAGTGTGGTGACATCCCCTGTGTTTACTGGGGGAATATGCAGCATCTGGTGTATTGTAGTAGTTGCCAAAAGGATCTGTTTTCTCACACTTGCAATTACACACACCCTACTACCACCCCCCGGGTATCACATGGGATAGGACACTAACAGTGATGCTACACAATGCCAGCAGTGTACACCGCAAGATGCATGCACTGGACACTGTCCTCAGCACGGTAAACTGCAAAACATACCTATCTGTGCTCTGACAGTGGTAATAGACCCAGTAGCGGAGCGCACTATTGGCATTACTGGGCAAGTAGCCCTGTTTGGCTGTACTGATAGTGTGGTGACATCCCCTGTGTTTACTGGGGGAATATGCAGCATCTGGTGTATTGTAGTAGTTGCCAAAAGGATCTGTTTTCTCACACTTGCAATTACACACGCCCTACTACCCCCCCCCCACACACACACACACTTGGAGGATTCATACCCCTACCAAACTATGTCACGACACGTGAGAGAGACGCATTAGCGAAGCGTACTATTCGGCTTACTAGGAAGTTCTTCTTCTCCGGCTGTACTTATAGGGTGCTGACATCATCAGTGTTTGGATAGGGTAATGTGCATCATGTAGTGTGTTCTCCTGATTTCCAAAAAGAACATGTCTTTCATATAGAATTGCACACACACACACACACTCCCCTCATCCAAACACGCACACTTGCCATTTGCAGGATTCATACCCCTACTTTGCTATGTTATGACACTTGAGAGAGATGCATTAACAGAGTGCACTACTCGGATTACTGGGAGGTTCTCCTTCTACAGCTGTACTTATAGGGTGCTGACATCATCAGTGTTTGGAAAGGGTAATGTTCATCATGTAGTGTGTTCTCCTAATTGCCAAAATGTACATATCTTTCATACAGACTTGCCAGCACACACACTCTCCTTATCCACACACTTGCTATTTGCAGGATTCAAACCTCTACCTAACTATGTTATGACACTCATGACAGACACATTAGCAGAGCATGCTATTTGCATTACTGGGAGGTTTCCCTTCTCCTGCTGTACTTATAGGGTGCTGACATCATCAGTGCTTAGATAGAGGAATGTGCATCCTGTAGAGTGTTTTCCCAGTTGCCAAAAGGGACATTTCCCTCACACAGACTTGCACACACACTAACCCCCCCCTCCACACACACTGGGCAGTTGCAGGATTCCAATCCCTACCTAACCATGTTATGACACTCATGATAGGTGCATTAGCAGAGCGTGCTATTTGCATTACTGGGAGGTTTCCCTTCTCCTGCTGTACTTATAGGGTGCTGACATCATCAGTGCTTAGAAAGGGGAATGTGCATCCTGTAGAGTGTTTTCCTAGTTGTCAAAAGGGACATTTCCCTCACACAGACTTGCACACACACTAACCCCCCTCCACACACACTGGGCAGTTGCAGGATTCAGACTCCTACCTAACTATGTTATAACACTTGTGACAGACACATTAGCAGAGCACGCTGTTCGCATTACTGGGAGGTTTCCCTTCTCCTGCTGTACTTATAGGGTGCTGACATCATCACTGCTTAGAAAGGGGAATGTGCATCCTGTAGAGTGTTTTCCCAGTTGCCAAAAGGGACACTTCCATCACACAGACTTGCACACACAACAACCCCGCTCATCCACACACACACACACACACACACACACACACACACACACACACACACACACACACACACACACACACACACTGAGCATTTGCATGGTTCAAACTCCTACCTAACTATATTATGGCACTTGAGGGAGACGCATTAGCAGAGCGCGCTATCCGAATTACTGGGCATCTGTTCTACACCTGCAGTATTTATAGGGTGCTGACATCTTTATTTCTACAGAGGTATGTACATCTAGTACTACCTGTCAGTTGGGGGATAGCATATATATGCATTTGCAGCCACCTACTTCAGGGTCAGATATGCACATCGCACTGGCAGGTTATGTTCTATACCATGCTTTGTGACCACATGACCTGTAACACACAACACAACCAGTCCAGAACACCACTCCCACATCCAGGACACACACTTTGCTTCCCTGGGAACAGTGCCGGGATATGCAGGTGTTCACATACACCATTCCAGTTGTTAACATCAGGTACAGGCATATTGTGTGTGGGAACTACTCAGACCTCTACAACATTACCCTACAGCCACTACAATTTGTGGGTCCATGTGCTATGGCAGAACCACTCACCACAGCCACATGGGGAATACATATTGCACCTGTCCATCTGCAACATGGGTACTCACTGTTCCACACCAGAGGTAGACCACCATTGTTGATATCTGACCATACCCACCTTTCCCTGGACATCCATATCCCATCCCCACCCCCAGGCAAGGTTGTCACTGCAAACAAACTGTATTTAGCACAAGCAGACTCTACACTTGTGAAGACTGGGGTGGAAGACTTCAAAGGACCCATGCTGGGGGACTATACTGGCCACTCTGCATAATCCTAATGCATTCTATGAGCATGTGTAAGGTTTGCATTGATCATGCTATCCCACATATACACATGACTGCTCCACAACAGGACACCTGTCAGGTGTACACCAGCCATATATGAGCCGTCCAACAGACATAGTGAGCTAATACACTGCAGAGCTGTAGCCCACAGAGGGAGGACATCTCTGAACAGTACCGGCATGACACTTCAATCCCACATAATCATCACAACACAGTGTTGACAGTGGAATTGTCCAGACAATGCAGATAGGGCTCCCCACAGTCTGTTATTGACACCCACTTACTGTTAGTGGTCCTCAGCAACCCTCTTCCAGCACACACCAACAACATGGATGTGGCTTAGCACATTCAAACCCCTGGTATCTCCACTGTGTCCCTGCTTGACATAGGCACAGCACACTAGCCTCACACGTTGCCTTATGTGACCTACTTTACAGTGGCACAGTAGCCTACTGTACTGGGGATGCAGATGCCAAGCACACTCTGGCTAAGCTGTCATTCCCTAGGGCAAACAGCTTAGTATTGACCTCTACACCCATATGTTTAATTGTCAGATGCACAATATTTGTTGCTGTTAGACTGTTTTCAGGTCTTTATTGCCATAGCATTCCCTGTTCCTATGAACAACTTGTGTATCTGTGGAAGATATTTGAATATGAGGGCGATCCACTATATCACTTATGTCTCTGTAGACATTTACTGTGTGCACTGGGCAGATTGCCGTGTTGTGGTTGGTTCCTGGAATGACACGTACAAATACCAGATATGTGTGGCCAACTGCTAAACGGAGATATGGCCTAAGTGTGTGAGCATGCCCAGTTCAGCCTTTCCATGGCATGTTGTCTGACATATGCCTCATTTATCAAAGTGTGCGAGCATGCCCAGTGTGAGCTTTCCATATGTTGAACTCTGCAGTCCACCACATATTTGGGTGAGTGTGAACTGCAACAATATCTCACATTTATGGTTGTGTGTTGGGTGTCATGTTGTGTACTTACTGGCCAACTGCTTTGTGTCTGACCACAACAGGGATTATACTGTGCCTGCAGGGATTGCATGGGATACTTTGCATACAGTTGTCAACATCCTTTCATAATGACCTTACACAGTAGTACCGTATAGTGTACTGGTTCAGTACTTTCACTGTGGTGGACAGTATCCTGGGCTTTAGTCCTATCACTGCTTGAAATCTTCATAGTGAGCACAACAGACTGTGTAGGGATCAGTTGTGCACATATGACCATGTTGCATTATGTTCAGACATGGACTACCTACACCAGGCTTGTCCAACATTGGTAGTGTATTCCACAACATAGGTGGACATTGGCAAATACTAGCGATGTGCCCTAGGCCATTTCTGATGCTAGTCAGAGAGTGTGTTTGTCCTTCGACACACATTGTAACTGGTGTTTGCCATGACATATGTCATGGTTAGTACACTGTGCCTCCGTCTACCTGTGACATAACAGTGATACCCAGGGTAAACCTACCATCTCCCATCCACTCATCAAGATTCCTCTTGAGGGGTGTTGATGCGTGACTCTCTGGCTAACCTGTACTGAGAGTTTACTCAAGAGTGGGGGTGGCTTCTGTGTTATGGATCATTCAGTACAGCTTGTCCTATGTATGTCAGTGCTAGGGTTCAGGTCTCTCATGTGCATAGCTCACTGCCATTCAGATTGTACAAGGTGTAGCATGTTCATTGATTCCAGCTTGGACATGGCTTCATACATCAGGCACAGCTTGCCTCTGGGTGGGCAGTATGGCAGTGTGTGGAGCTGCAGTTTGTTTAATCAGGCAACACATGGCATATGTTCATGCTCTTTGCTATTCTTGGTGAGATACTGTTGTGGACTTTACAGTTGATGGAGGTGTCTGCTGAGGTACATCCCACAGGGGCTATTGTAGTCAATTGTGATGCTGATGAAGGATGATTGCAGAGCCACAGTGACCTCCCCTTATCTAGATCTGACAACCTTCATGATTGGGTGGGTATATGGTATGTTTCTGTGAACACTACAGCCACATGTTTGTCCAATGCAGGATATCTATCACCTTGTGACCCCAGGTCTCTCATTACATGTTAGGTACGTAATGGGTTAACACCAGTGTGGTAATTGGTGGGCACTTACTGTATATCCATGGTGGTTGTCTATACACATTTCTGCAATTAGCTTGCTGACATGGCTATGGCACCAGTTGTCTGTTTCTATGTGGCCCTTTTGTGGGTTGCTTGTGTCAGCTGGGGGTCAGATATGGTGGGCAGTTTGTACTCCTCTGCATACATGTTCAGTCACAGTCCTTCCATGTTGGCCTTTACCTATGGGACATATATACGGAACGAGGGAGGTCCCAGGACCAAGCCTTGTGGGATGCCACTTATATCTGGTTTGTAGTCTGACATGGATGCAGCATGTCTGACCATGTCAGTTCTGTCCTTGGTCTGGTTTGCAACCCCTCTACTGACATAGGGGTTTATATTTAAGCTGGTGAACATATCCATACTGAACACGTAGGGTATTGTCTGGAAGCATTTGCACGGTCCAGCTACGCTGTGTGGACCACATTGCCTTCATCGATGACCTTAATGACTGTTTCAAATGGGTCAAACATGTTTAGGGGCAGGATCTGCACTTATGACAGCCACACTGGGTAGGGTCCAGTGTCAGTAGGTCCCCAATAGATTTATGTCTGTGGTACATGCTGATCCTTTCCATAGCTGTGCAGACCAAGCCTGTCAGGATCCTGGGGTGGTAGTTTACAGTATCCATTCAGGCAACACCTTTGTTGTGAAGGACCACTGTGGTTGTACATGGCTCTTTGGGTACATATCCTGTAGTAGGGCTGACATTGAGCAGTAATGTGATTTGGCATTCCATTCTTCTTGAAGTCCATGTTGGACTCAGCCCAGGACACCATCTCATACCTTTGCTGCTGTGTGTTTTGCTTTGTAGATGATGGCTGTTACCACAGCATCTGCAATGTCAGGGGCCCAGCAGTCTGCTGGGATAGATATTTTGCATTCTGGGGGGGGGGGTTGCACTGAACCTGTCAGGTTGTATGTTGGCAATATGTGTGTGTGTTTGGTATGTTGTTTGTAATATCTGTGTGATTCGGAGCATATCTGTGAATTCCCAACATGGTTCCTACCATCAGTTGAGTAAGCCTTGTGATTATCCTTAGTGTCCTGTACAATTTGTATCTTCATAAGTTCATAGGTTCATACTAGGCTATCCACCCTAGGGCATTAGTAAGCCTAGTCAGAGTGTGTGTGCCTTTCACCACCCCTTGCTATGTGAATATTATGGCCATTTATGATTTACTTTACTGTGCCTCTGTCTGGACGTGACACAGTGAAGACCCCCAGGGTACATCTACGATCATCCATCCACTTGGCAATATTCCTGTTGAGGGGTGTCAGTGAGGGGCTCTGCCTAACATGGAGTGGGATCCTGTTCCAGGGTGTGGGGAGCCTCTGGGTTATGTATCTATCCCTCCAGCACATCCTATTTCATTATGTGTTGAGGTTGACATCTGTCACTCTCACAGCTCAGATGGCTTTGAGTTTTCTGGGGTGGAGCATGTCCATTACTCCTGTGTTGGACATGGCCTTGTACAACAGACATACAATGACTCTGTGTAGGCAGAA
Source organism: Protopterus annectens (assembly GCF_019279795.1). NCBI lineage: Eukaryota > Metazoa > Chordata > Ceratodontiformes > Protopteridae > Protopterus > Protopterus annectens. The sequence continues at coordinate 634,303,833 of NC_056725.1, forward strand.
TGTGTCTGCATTCAGCTGGGGCGTCTACAGCCAGGCAGCATATGACATATATTTGAGACCCTTTATCCTCTTGGTGAGGTACCTTTGAGGTGTTTCTAACCACTGCAGGTGTCAGGTAAGGTACATCCCATATGAGTCATTGTACTAGGCGCACAGTGACCTCTGTTGATGTAGATGTGCATCCTTTCATGATACGGTGTCCAATATAGACAGTCTTCCTAGCCACATTGGCATTGTGAGTGTCACATAACAGGTTACTGTCAACTTGTGTCCCTAGGTCCCTGATTACTCCTTGCATACATAATGGTTTACCAACTATGTGGTAATTTGTGAGTACCTTGTTTGGTATTTGGTGGAACATTCATACTGTCCAGTGTCTTCAGGATGTCTGGGTGGGGTTCCTGTGTGTGAGAGTGTGGTCTGTCACATGCTACAGACTGTACAGCAGTTTTGACTACAGTTAGGTGCACATGGGTGGTCTCCGCTGCTTCGTGCATTGTCAGTTACCTGGCCGTATGAGTGTCTGTGCTGCATATGGATACTCCCCCTCCTTTGATGTCTTGGTCCAGGTGTTGGGGCCATAATGCATGATATGAGGTATAACCTGGTAGTGCTGGTGTGCTGTCAGTAGGCTTGCAGCAGGTTTCTGTCACTGTAAAGACATCGATGTTCTACATACTGGGAAGTGCCTCAGGAGCATGCATATTGCAGTTTACAAATCTGACATTGGTCAGCATTACCCTTATGTTTCTTACCACTTATGTTTTCTAGGGTGGAGGGTTAGACTTTTCGGCCTTGCCTATGTACGGCTCTATGGTGGTGGCAAAGGCCTTATCCAGTATCCAGATGCCCATGGGTAACAGGTGCAAGCCATCCCTGGAACAGCAGCATGGCTTGTCATGCATGACATCTCCAGCAGACAGACATTAGATCCTCTTGGACTGACAGCTGTAATTGTGCCACCTGTTAAAGCTGATCATTCTGTGTTTGTACTGTGGCATCATTCTTGGTGAGGGTTGAATGCTGCAAACGGCCAGTGTCATACCGGCCTGGAGTACATACTCAGAGAGCTCATCCATGTCTCTTTTCATGCAGTCCAGGGAGATACATCTCGGGTCATTCAAACCAGCATGGACAATGACTGCATCATATTTCTGCTTGCTTTGGGGTGACCTGCGTACTTGTGTTATGTGCGTATTGTAGCAGCCTACAGGCAGCTTACTGTACCCTTTCCCTTGTTCAGTCTGGTGAGTGGGACAGCAGTGTGTCTGCCTATAGAGACACCTATTACAACTGTATCAGGCATGTTGTTTCTCCTTCTGGCCTGTGACTATTTGGCACACCAGCTTTATGTACTATGTGTTGCATGTGCTATGTTTGGAGGTTGTGGTTGCTTGAGGTCTGCTTTGGAGGCCTCTTTTGGTGTGGTGTGTTTGTAATTAGGGCCTCCAGGAATGTTTTTCTGTGTTTATGTGTTTGGTTTACAATTGTGATAGGTCTATGTGGGACTGGGTTTGTGGTGTGTGTGGTTACCTTCTCCTCCTGACTAGTTTTGACAGTACTGAGTTGGGGGAGCTCAGCCTCCAGTTTGAATAAATGGTTGCATCTCTCACATATATTTGTATTTATTGGGGGGAGTTAAGGGTTGTCTGTGTACTTGGGGCAGGTGTAACATTGCCTCAGGATTCACAGATTCTTCTTGTTGTAGCTGGCCTTAGTGGATTGTATGTGTGGACATATTTTATTGCCATACTACTGATCAGTGATTACTTCCCTTTTTATGTTTGCTCTATCATGTAGTAGCTTCCTCATTCTCTTGCATGGTTTGGTAATGGCTGGAGTCCAGCATGCCAGATGCCTGCGTGTATGGCATTGTGTCTTGTTGTTATTTGTGATTGCATAATCCAAGCATTCCTGGCTGTATTCATGGAATGCCTGTATAACAGGTTCTGCGGTGTGTCCCATATTCTGCACCTGCACAGGGCCTTTAGTGGATTCCACATCAGTTTGGAGGGTGCAACTTATGCTTTACACATGTTTTTCACTGTGGTTTTCTGGCCAGGGACTGTGGTCAGGATGTGTATATCCGGTGTGATTACTCTATGGTCTGGTCTTACCAGTGAGGGATACACTTCTCATCTTGCCATCCAGTACGCATGTTGCTGATTATCACATCCAGTATGCTTACCCCTCTTGTGGGAGTGGTACATTGTTCCTGGGCATTTTGGTTTATGGATTCTAGGAACTTTTCTCCTTCTGTGTTGGTGCTAGTATAATGCTCCCAGTGTATGTCTGGGTATTTTCAGTCATCCAATATAATGTGGTTTTGGGGGCTTGATATATTCATGTATTCCAACATAGGCCAGGTGCAGTTCCGGGTGTTAGGACAGTAGTCTGCAGCAGGCTATATACTAGGAGGCGGTTTTAGCCACTGGTACTTGACCATGCTAATCCATGATGCGCCTTGTTGTGGTACCAACATGGGGGTGTGGTTATCCTTGACAATTATTGCTAGTCACCCTCCTTTTGTAGCTTGTTCCATGTTTTGAGGCTGTACAGCACAGTATGAGGTGTAACCTGGTAGTGTTAGGGTGCTGATGTGAGCCTTGACCCAGTTTTCTATTACAGGACAGATATCAACATTCTCCATACTGTGTGCGTTTACATTGCATGCATCTTGCTGTTTAGACTTCTGGCACTGGGTAGCATTACATCTAGGTTCCTATCCCTTGTGGTACCTATGAAGGTGGGTTTGTGTTTTGAGACTTACCTATTGAGGGCACGCTGTGGGTACTGACAGCCTTTGCCAGTATCCATGGGGCCTGGACTGATAGGTGCACGCCACCCCTAGCAGGTGGTGCATCATGTCATGCTCAGCATGTCTTCCCAGGCTGAAACACATTGGCTCCCCTTTGACTAACTGCATTACTTCAGCCAATTATTGCAATTGATCATCCCATCGTCATATTGTGGCTTCATGCTTGGTGAGGGTGGATGTTAGTCAGGGTCCTCAAGTGTGCATATAGTACATGGTGTTATATTACTTAACACATGGCATTCATGCCTCAGGTGGTGCTGCAGGGCTGCCTCTGTCGAATGCACATATTACACTCCCTGTACATGTTTGTGAGCAGGTCATGTCATTTTAGGCATCCCTGTTATTATTTGAGTGAGTCAGAGAGGGGGTATCATTCCCAGGGTTCCTACTGAGCCAGTGTATGTGCTATGTGTTGCCTCTTTGCCAAGGCCAGGGCATACTGGGCACACCTCCTTCTGCCTACTGGGGCAGGCTCAGGTTGTTCCTCCTCAGAGTCATGCTCTGCCTGTGATGGCCTTGGCAATGGTGGGTGGCTGTTTGGCCCGGCCCTATGCTGGTCCTGCTGCAGCTGTTTTCACAAGATCATATTATGTAGCATAGCACATACCATGACAATTTGGGTACATGTAGTTGGTGAGTACTGCAAGGCTCCACCAGATGTGTCCAGACACCGGAACCATGACTTGAGCAGCCCAAACACATGCTCTATTACATTACGTGTTTGTGCTTGTGCTTCATTATGGCGTTCCTGTTCAGGTGTGTGTGCATTTCTGATGGGTGTCATCAGCCACGCCTCTAACCTGCATCCCCCACTAGGTGTCCATGTGGGATGTCCCCACTGGCAAATGTCTGGTACAGCTGCGTCAAATGCCAGATGTGGGAATCATGGTAGCTCCCAGGGCAGCCAGCACTCACATTCATTATTATGCCCTGGGCATCACACATGACCTGGCAGTTGATGGAGGGGAAGCCCTTGCAGTTAATGTAGGCCCTACCCCGTTCACCAGCTGGTGCTTTGATGCATATGTGCGTGCAGTCTATTGCACCCACTACCTCAGGGTATTCCGCTATTTGCTGGAAGAGACGCATATTGCTGGCCAATACCTCATGGGCATTGGGGAAATATACATGATCACTGACATGTGCTGACATGGCATCCAGGAACTGGTGCAGTACCTTGGAGGCTGATGCCTGTGATATCCCCATCATATCACCAGTTGGTCTCTGGAAGGTACCTGTTGCTAGTATTCTTAGGCCAACACATACCTTGGTTTCCACTGGGATGGGTTCCCCTCTGTTGGTTCTGTGTGTGAGGCGTGGCCTGCACAGCTCGACAATTTGCTGCAGGAGGTCTCTGTCCACTCTATAGCGCTCTACTATCTCCAGCTCATGTAACCCGTGGTAGGTGACCCTGGGCCTGTACACTCTTCTCCGTCTCCTCACTTTGGGTTGTCTTGCACCATCTGCATTGTCACCACCCTCAGCAAGTCACCTATGTCTCATTATGACAGCTATGGCAGCCCCTAGCATTTCTGCTCTGAGTTCAGCTTTTTCAGTTTTCACTTCTAATAGCTTACTCCTGTCTTGCAGTGTCTCTTGAGAGAAACATCCTGCACTGCTGTTTGCAGAGTTTTAAGTGCTGGGCTGGGTACTATTCTGCCTGTGTAATTGCCTGCTTCTAATTGTTTTCACCTGCTAGCTCTAGCAGTATTCCCTGCTAGCTTCCTATTAATTCTGTTGCTTCCTTTTTCCTTTCTGTTTCCTCAGGGGGGAGCAGCGTGCATACCAGCAAAAACACGCTCACAGTGGCTTACACGCGCGCACACATGCGTACACGTTTCAGGATCTGCCTATTCTGGTTAAAACACGTGCACACCAGCGCAAACAGTGTTACAAATCTACCAACACGCTCCCACATGCTCAGTCTTCCTTACACGCATGCACACTGTCCTACTCGCGCCTCATGGTGTGCACACGTGCGCATGCATGCCCAGCAAGAAACTTTGGTATAAGTAACAGTGTACATCTTCCATTTCTTAACTTTCCCATGCTTATCTTGTGGCACTCTTCTTTCCATGATCTGTGTCTGTCATCTGTCATGTAACACTGAACTCCAATGAACTGCATTTCTTTCTGCCATTACCCCCTGTGATGTCACCTATCTCCTACTCTATTCCTCCCCCTTATGTATCTCTTACACTACTCAGAATGTGCTCATTTGCTATGTGACTGTGGGATTCAGTATCCTAACCCTCATTTACATCAGATTGCCTACTAATGCTTAGTTACATGTCTTAGACTCAGCTTCCCCCCTTAGCAACCACTACACGGTGGCCATGTTGTTTTTGGTCTGCATTGTCATTCCATGTATTGCATAAAACCCACATCTGTGGGTTTATAACCTTCATTTTTATGTTTTATACAGTGCAGCCCGTTTGCGTGGGGCTGCGCTGCGTTTAAACATCGGTGATCGCAGAAAAAAAATATATATACTTTTTTAATATTTGCATCGGGGTACCTTGCCAATGGCCACATATTTGGTCATTGGCATGCTGCCTGACACATATGCACCCTTTATTTGGAGCTGACATGGCTCCATTGTGATTTTTGCAGAAACGTTCTCAGTTGTTAACTGAGTACATTTCTGCAGCTAAAACGGCACTTACACAGGCTGCTTTCTGTTTCGTGGATCGCTACTCTACCTCATTTGCATGCCTTTCAGCTGCAAATGAGGTATTTAGCATATCCACGCCCAGTCCATGTAAGAGACATTTTAGCTGGTCTCTTACACGGAGTTTCGGGCTGTTCCTGGATCGCGAGGCTTGCATGGAGTGTTACACGTCTCTTACACTCCGTGCAAGCCTTCGTGAATCCTGCCCACAGATTATTTTTTGACATTCTAATACAGTAAAGAAAAATTATTTATAGAAACAAAAAGAAATGTGAATTATGGATCATCTTAATTATATTTTAAAAGGGAAAACCATATTGTGCTTATTACTTATTTTCAGAATGTAAGCCCCTCCCCCTTCTTTCTAACATTTGTATCTACTAATAACCTGGAAAATGCAAATGAGAAGTGGCAAAAGTGCTTCTAACAGTGTGAAAATAAACTTTTAAAGATTATGTTAGTATTACCTGGTTCTTTGCCTCCACAGCAACTCTAGGAAAGTTCTACTACTTGTCATCTACATACAGTTAATGGTAGAAGTCTTAATCTTTTGTTGAAATAAATAAATAAATAAATAAATAAATAAATAAATAAGTAAAATTATCCAGCAGCAAAATGAGAAAAAGGGGTTTAGGATAGATGGATGGATGGATGGATGGATGGATGGATGGATGGATGGATGGATCCAGCAGCAAGTAAATGTCATATTCTGAACCATGAACATTAGTAAATGGCATACAAGCAACAAAAGACCATTTAATAAAATCAAGTATATAAAGTTATTAATAGAAGTAATTATGTTTATACTTGAAGCTCACCTCATATCAATAAAGCATTGTGCTTAAAAATTGAAAGCATTTCAGAAACTATCAGTAACATTTTTAACTTCACAGTTACAGTGAACACATGTTTTCTGCAGCTGTCATTCCTAAATTATAGCCACTGAACTTAAGTCAAAAGAGAAGCACTGAAGCCATGTGCTGGATGCAAAGTAGATGTTCTTCATATTGATCACTGCTGCAATATCCTTAGCTATATGTGTTATAGACTGCCACATATACAACAGCTGGTCAGCTTCCACAGCTTCAGGACACCTTCCATGTGTCCAAACTGTCAAGCAGCTCAAGCTGAGCTGACTAAAAGACAAGTCTGGGCACAAAGCCCTTCAGAACTTTTCTGCTGCCAAACAGTGCTCTCCCCAGAAGCTCTCAAGGATCAAGAGCCCGCTTGTGCTTCACTTTGCTGGACAGATAAGTTCCGTTTTGGGAAAAAAAACTTCCATTTTCTTATATTTTCTGTTGTTTTATTACTTTCTGCTTCAGGAAATTTATTTTAAAGCTAGGAATTTTGTGTTTTCATGGACTGTCTTGAGACTGTCACATACCTTTAAATGGAGCACTCATTTTTTTGTCACTTTAAAAGAAGAGTAAACTAACTGATAACAGATTTTCTGTGGAGAAATTGTGTTTATTTTTTCCACTGTGGGTCTGTTTTAGTGTTTGAAAGTGCTTTTTATTGTGTTTTTTTTCTGTCAAAAAAGTAACTTCTGTGGTATGGTTGTTTTACCAGCATTTGTTGTTTTTCTTTGCCAGGAAAGAGGCACCATTTCCAGCTTGACCATGGAACAGATTGTTAGTCCCATGGTTGGTCCTTTTTCCAGCTATTAAAAAAAAAAGGTTAAGCATCCAGCCTTTGCCATCACAGCAGACTCACCTCAGCCACAGGTGAGTGACACTGCATTGGCCATTTGTGTACCTCAGACTGCTCAACTTTTACCCTGGATCACTATGGTGTAGCACCTACAGCCACCTGTGGTTAGCTATATCCTCCATGGCTGTTGCAGTCCCCTCAGTGGGCAAGAGAGAACCACTCTTGTTGGTCCTGGGAGAGAGAACAAGGAATGTCATGTCAAATGCTGTGCCTATCCCTGGTGAAGCCGTGCCTGTCATTAATAACATAGTTTATCCCATTTGTCCTGTCCAAAAAAAAAAAAAAAACAGAAAACTGCTCCTTAAATTTCTTTGAATAGAAGTAGCTTACTGGGACTTGCTCATGGTTTAATTCAGGCTATTGATACTTCTTGTAAAGTAGTTTCTACTAAAAAAAGTGGGGTCCTTCATTTCCTAAAAATATTCAAGATTCTGAATCTGAACAGAAAGCTGTAGGGATGGATTTAGGATTTTGTCCTCAGATTTCTGATTCGGACTCAGAAGAGATCTCAGTTTCTGATTCTCCTTGTGGGGAGTTCTCTTTTTCTGAGAGTATTGCTAGAATGTGCCAGTGTATTCAGTAGGAGAACACTGAGTTTTCTCATTCCTCAAAAAATACTATGGCTTTTTACAGAAGAATTTTACAGAACCTACACACATTCTTCCTATGCTCTCTACTTTAGAGGATGTATGTCTTACTGCCTGCAATATTCTTGATAGCCAACCAGCTGTCCATAAAAGGGCAGATAGGATGTATAAAGTTCCCCAGTCTTTTACATTTTTATACACTATTCTAAAATCTGACCCAACAACTATAAACTTAGTTGACTCTACTGCTAATAAGGACTTAGTTATTTCCAGTCCTGCGCTTTCTAATAAAGATGGGAACATTTTTGATAGGTATGGGAGAAAGAGTATATATCTGCTACTCTGGTTTTCAGAATTTTAAATTTTCAGTCTCAGTGTTAAAATTTGTTGTAATATATTGTGAAAGTATGAGGAATGTTTTATCTATAGTTTCTTCTTGTGAAGAAAAATCTGCTTTAAATACCTTAGTTTCTTCTGTTGTACAGGTCACTATTCATTGTTTGCAATATGTGTAAGACTCTGTTGATAATTCTTCCTGGACTATGGTCACTGGTACCATTTTAAGGAAGTTTGCTTGACTGTATTCTCAGAACCTCCCTGATGATGTAAACATGAGGTTTTAAATTCTCTCTTGGATACAAACTTAGTGTTTGGCCCCTGTACTACAGAGGTGATCAAAAAGTGTAATACAAGGGGCAAGCTAATCCAGGGAATCTCTAAGATTTTTCAACCCTCCTTTTCCAAATTGTCCAATGGATTTTCTTTCTCTTCATCCAGTTTTGCCAAAAAACAGAATGAACAGTCTCAACAGAATTCATGTAAACAGACATTTAAGAAGATATGGAAAATGGGTTCCAGAAAGATGTTTCAAACCTCCCAAAACCAAGGGCACTCCAATAAGTCTGAATGACTAATCAAAAGATCTTATGACCCCCCCTCCCATCCTGGTCCCCTTTTCTCTTCCAGAAAGTCTGAATCTCGATTGTTCTCTTTGGCAACAGATTGATTCAGAGATATGGGTTCTGAAAATCATTCATCATGGTCACAGATGGGAGTGGGAGGAAATTCATCCTTTCCATGGGATCATTTCTCATCCCAGAGATCGCACTCTTTTATTTCCACCTGTCTTCCACCCCATGCTGTCCTAAGGAGTGATAAAACCAGTTCCTCCCTCCCAGGTAGGGGAGGAGTTTTATTCAGTTATGTTCCTACAGCCAAAGAAAGAAAATGCTTGGAAACCAGTTCTGGATCTTTCTTTCCTAAACCTGTTTGTGATAGTGTTCAAATTCAGAATTATGTCACTTCACAACCTGTCATCTCTTCTTCCTGTTTCAATTTTCTGGTAACAGTAGACTTAAAAGATGCTTATCGTCACATCCCTGTTCATCCAGACTTCACATGTTTCTTAAGTTTTTGTATGTTTGCATCACATTATCAGATCTCTGCCTTACTCTTTGGACTATCCACTGCAGCAAGACTGTTCATAAAGTGTCTGTCTCCAGTTATAGCTCATTGCAGGCTACAGGGTATCCACATTTTTCCACATTTAGTAGAGGACTTGCTTACCTTTGCAGAGTATTTTTCAGACTGTCAGAAATATCTTTGTTTCAAGTCAGAGATTGCTTGCACAAGCTGGGATTTCAAGAGAACATTCAAAAGTCATAAACAAAAGACCAGCACTGGTAGAGTGTTTAGTAGAATCTAGAACAAATGCTGCCATTAAAAAAGAATATTTAGTAGAACTTATAAAATGTTGCATGATAACTCTAATAATATATCAGAGGAGGTTAGAAAGGATTGGGAAGAGATTGGATAAACAATTCACAAAGAAACAATGGGAGGATATATGTATGTTTCCCAAATATGCAACAAAATCTAAAAGAATTAGGATGTTTGCTTGAAAATGTTTACATCGATATTTTTATACCCCAAGTAGACTCCAGAGAATTTTTCCTTAGGTAGACAGCAAATGTTGGAGGTGTGATGGGGAAGAAAGGGATACTTAGGAACATATTTTCTGGGAATGCGGTGGGTTGACAGACTTTAAGGATTCTCTGCAGAATGCACTGTTGGAGATGCTGGGTGGGTAGATTGGTGTGATGAGGGAGATGATTTTTCTGTGCTTTGATAGAGAATTGGAATTGCCTAGACATGGTAAGGCCTTGCTGTGTCTAATTATGGTGGCTGCAAAAACACAGTTACTAGAAAATGGAAAACAAACTCTAAACCAACTATATTAAAAGTAGTTAATATAATAACAGAGATAAAAAAAATGGAATTGAGATCTCTAGAAATGGGTAGGAGCAAACTGCATAGGAAAAAAATGGGAATTGTGGGAACATTACATACAGGGGAGGAATGAGGTTTAAAAGAAGGCAGGACTTAAATGAGCTATGATATGTTTGAAAATGATCGGGTAGATTATAAGTGATATATAATGCTTGCAACTAGGATTGTGTTGCGTGGTTTGTTTTCATTTATTTAAATGTATGATTGCTTATGTCATATGTGATTGCTTAATAAAGATATTCCTTGTTTAAAAAGGGGCAGGAATTGAATAATTTATGTAATGTTGCTTAGATTATATGATATATAGCAATACATGTGAAGTATAATGCTTGTTAATGTTAATTTGTTAATACAATTTGATTCATTTTGTATAAATGTAAGTTTGCCTATGTCACAACTGATAATTCAATAAAGGTGTTTAAAAAAAGTCTTTCTTGACTCCTCACACAGGATTGTGTTCTTGGGATGCCAACTAGATAGCTCAATTCAAAGAGCTTTTCTTCCACAGGAAAAATAGATCTTTATTTAGATCTATTTCTAACATTTTTCACTCAGACTTTGGTCACTGTGAAGGCATATCTCAGGATTCTGGGTCTCATGCCATCTACAGTTCTCTTGATACCTCTGGCAAGACTCCACATGAGAAAGATGCAATGATATCGGAAATCTCTTTGGTCCCAGCAACAATACCCTTTATCTTTTCAGATTCCAATGCAGAGATATGTCTGAAGACAATTTTATTTTTGAGAAATTAACAGATATTCTTAAACCCTGGTCAATCCTTTGCCCTCTCTGCTCCAAATCAGACAGTCACCACAGATGCTTCAGACTTTGCTTATGCAGCAGTTTCAGGAGGGATAAATGTGCAGAGGGTGTGAGATACCAAGGATTCATGCAAGCTGAAAAATATCAAGGAGATGCTTGACCTGATAAAGACACTCAGCTCTCTGAACCATCTTTGGTCTCAAGGACCTCTTCAAGTGGTTGCAGACAATATCACAGTCATGTGGTATATCACCAAGCAAGAGGGAATATGTTCATACCCCCCTTTGTAGACTAGCCATGTTAGATTGGGATATAGCTTCACTGCACAATCTCACTCTACAGGCATCCTACATTCCATCAGAGCAAAACTCTGTGGCAGGCCAGCTGAGAAAAAACAGGCATACCCTCATGAATGCAAACTAGATCATGAGAGTCTTCCAGGATTTGATCCACCTGTGAGGAATGCCTCAAGTAGACTTTTTTACCTCTTCTCTTAACGATCATCTGGCAAAATTCTGTTCCATGCAAGTAAAACTGGATGACAGATGCCTTTTCTTTTCTTTTCTTTTCTTTTCTTTTCTTTGGTCAGGAATGCTTCTGTATGCTTTTTCAGCCTTTCAACTAATATCCAGGAGGCTTCTGAAGATTCTGAAGGAATTCCCCAAGATCATTGTGGTGACTCTCTTCTGGCTTAGGCAAACTCAGTTCACCCTTCTTTTGGAAATGGCCAAGGACAATTACTACAAACTTCCTCACAGAATGGCTCTACTCACACAAGAACAGGGGGTTTTATTATACATCCTGATGTCAATCATCTTCAGTTAACTGCTTGGATGATAGGGTCTTAATTCCTTTTAGGCATCTCTTCACTGAAGACATGCAACAGGTACTAATGGAGGCAAGAAAGCCTGCTGCTAGAAAATCATATATTAGCAAATGGAAAAGGTTTTCTAGTTGGTACCAACTGCATGAAAAGGAGTTTGGCATAATGATTAAGGTATTTGCCTTACAGACACAAGGTGCAAGGTTTGATTTTTAAATGGGTAAATTGTGTAGGCTTAAAGTAGCCCCCAAGGGCAGTTGGCCTAGTACTAATCTATAACCAGCATCCATTCAGGGCCAGTTGTTCTCTGGTTTTACAATATTTCCTAGAGTTACTATTTTATGGCCCTTCTTATTTCTCAATCAAGGTTCATTTATTGGCCATGTCAACATGTATACCAATGGATCCTCACATTTCAAGTCAGTCTCATGTCAAAATCTTCTTGAAAGGGGTTTGCATAAGAGGCTCCCATGTAAACCAGTGGCATCTCCTTAGGATCTTAATTTTGTATTAGAGAAACCAACACTTGCTCCATTTAAACCAGATAATCTGACTGACTTGAAGTTCTTAATATGGAAAACAGTTTTACTGATTGCTCTGACCTCTGCAAGAAGGGAATCTGAGTTGCATCCTCTTATGGTGAGTCAACCCTACCACATTTTTCATAGGAACAGGGTTTCTTTTAGAACTAATCCTCCATTTATGCCTAAAGAGGTATCCAGGTTTACTTTAAGTGAAACTATCCATCTACCCATTTTCTTTCCTGAATCTAAAATTGAGAGAGAGAAAGGATACTCCATACTTTGGATGTCCACAGCTGACTGAGGTACTATCTTGACAGAGCTAAATATTTCAGATCTTCAGATCAATTGTTCATTTCATGTATAGGTAAGAAGAGAGGGCAACCTGTGTCAAATAGGCTATTTCCAAATGGTTGTTAAAGGCTATTACCTTTTCTTATACTCACCATGACAAATCTATTCCAGGCAGGGTCAAGGCCCAATCTGACAGGGCCTTGGTTTCATCTACAGCTTTTTTGAAACGATTGGATTTTAGATGTATTCTAGAAGTTACTTGGTTATCTGTACATACTTGTACAAAGCACTGCAAACTTGATTCCTTCCCTAGGTCTAGATCAAGAGTTTTCTAGGACAATACTCCAGCAGCTGCTGGACCCTTCTTCTTCCTCCTCTCAAATATAGTTAGCTATGGTTGTTGTTGTTGTTTGTTTTTTGGCTTTTCCCGGTTAGGGGTTGTCACAGCAGAACTCCGGTCCACAATGATTGGCAGTAGATTTTGACAAATGCCAAGGTGCTAGCTTCGACATTCAACCTTCAATGAAGGTACGTCCATATACGCATGTCTTTCGAACGCCCACCCAACTGCGGGGAGGACATGCAGACTCCACACAGAAGGCACTCCCTGCACTCCAGCCGAGAATCGAATGGGAGAACCTCTTGCTGTGAGGCAACAACGCTACCACTGCACCACCACGGATGATATAGTATAGTTAGCTATGGTAATCTATTATAGTTAAGGCTACTGTAGCAGTGAACAATATGAAGAACATAGCAGAGTTGCGTAAACAGAACTTAAAATATAAGTATATGTTTGAATGTTCACTGCTGCAGTACCTGCTCCCTGCCTCCAATCCTCCCCTTGTTTTTGGTGTGTTTTTATGCCAGTGTGTGGATATTTATTTTTTTTGTTCCTCCTAATGTTGTTTCAGACATCAGCCTCCCTGTCTCTGCAGGAAAGCTCAGAAGGGCTTCATGCCCAGATTTGTCTTATAGTAAGCTCAGCTCAAGCTGCTTGACAGTTTGGAAGAATGGAAGGTGTCTTGAACATTTGGAAGCTGGTTGGCTCTTATAACCTTGGAAGGATATAACACATATAGCTAAGGCTACTGCAGCAGTGATTATCTGAACATCTACTCTTACGGTAAGTTCAGCTTGCACAACTGTACTTTCTTCTTAAAACCAAATGGTTGCATATATCATCATGCTTACTGTTGGTTCTAAATCTCATTGGTAAGAAATCAGAGCAATTTCTTAGCCACAGCTGTGGTCACATGGCTCCAATGATCATTTTATGAAAATATGTTAGATACAAAACTTTTATGCCTAAAAAAGATTGCTGTGATAAAGCTGGAAATGTATCATCTCAGCTGTCTATTCACAAAAATGGTTAACAGGATTCATTGAGCACTGCATGGATATTATATAGGTTTAAGAGTTATACACAGCAAGAAGACAGAGAGCATGATCTGACACAGAAGAAGGAGATTAAATAATTAAATTATATAACAGCACTTTGCTCAAACAAGATAATGTAGCCTATCAGGAAGATCACAGAAATCCAATGTGCTGCAATTTTCCAAGTAGAAATGCATATAGTTCTGCTGGGTCATACCTGTGTATGTTAAGCAGTTTACAGAGGTTCACATCCTACAATATACAGATGCAACTGTGCTTAGCCATGCTATCACTTTACTCCAAAAAAGAGCAAGTTATTAAATCTGCTATTAAATCTACTTTATTTTACTATGATAATATTTTTAAATCCATTCTTCATATGTAATACATTCAATTTAAAATGGGAAGAGATTAAAACAGAGGAGAAAAACTGTCTCTAATAGCATTTTTTCTTATTTTGGCTTTTCTATAGTCCGACCTTTATTGTTCCTTAACTATGTCATTATAACTAATAGAAACTATATGTTATAGCGGAGCTCTTACAAATCATGACAATATTTTAGAGACTTGCCTTAGAGATGGCTGCTCCAGTTACCCCTAGGTATTTATCATCAGTTATTCTGTGTAAAAGGTAAAGTACCTGAAAGTCAAGATCTTTATAAATGGTTAGAAAAAGATGGAGGAAGTCATATAGTTACAACCAAACGTCAATACATTGCCAAGTGACTGGTTACCCTATGTGAAGTCAGGTATATTTGCTGATATAAAATGACAGTGCCAAACACTCAAAGTAACAAATGTATTTATATGCTAACTTTGCGGTCGTACAAAATCAGAGTAAAGCAAGAAAATAGGGAAAAGCACAATACTTACCTTTTCAACTCTAATCTTCAATAACCCAACTACAACTTTCGGAGTGCTCTTTAACTGGAGGTCAGCAAGTATTCAGTGTTCTGTTTAGCTTAATCCATTTCAGCTATGACCTGGGCCGCAGGGGCAAGAGCGAATGCAATCTATATGGACAGTTTAGAGCAGCCAAATCAAACAGTATGTTTTTGAGAGGTGTGAAGAAAGTGGACTGCACTGAGAAAACCCATGAATACATACCAAAACTATATATACTCCACACAGACAGTGTCCAGATGCCAGGAATGAAGGTACATAGATGCCTAGGTATACACTAGGCTAATTACCATGAGAGTGTTTTTTACCTTATCCATGCTTCTCAAAGGTATCTTGCAAGTTTTGGTACCCTTGAGGTTATTTTGAGAGGTATATATAAGTTAGGGCATGGGTAGTCAAGTATTTACAGGGTCTCTGCCAGTCTAAGGGTGAATTTCTGAAGCTCAACCATGAAGCTCTTAGGTATACATATAAGCCTGTCTAACACCTTGCTGTTCATTGAAAACAAGGGTATATTCCATCTGGACATAGGGTCTGCAAAAATAAGATATATAAATGAGGCAGCAAAGGACAGAGTCTGTGAAGTCTAGCTAACATTTTTGCTTGCAAGGTTATTCCCATGTTCTTCAGGAAGATAGCAGAACATCTTAATGAAACTTAATTCCATCTATGCAAAATGTCTACCTCATCTCACAGAAACCTTTCTAAAGGCTATATACTACTGGATGTTATGTTTTGGAAACAGTGAAGTGCCCACATTGTTATTTAAAAGGTTTAAGCTGCTAGGTTATTTTACAGCATACATAATCACTGAGATTAGTGACAATTCCTTTGTCTTCTGATAATAGCATTGCTGAGAGAGCTAAATAGCTTCTTTCTCTTGTAGGCTATGCCATAGGAAAGTTAGAGGGTCACTGCCTTTAACATGCTCCAAAAGACCTGACAAAATGACATTATTCATCTTGTTGGTAAGTTTTTGGTCATCATCTTTTTCTCTTTCATTTGATAAACTATACGAAATATACATTATCTGGTTTGTTGGTATTGGCTCACCTTTTTACATTGAAATCTGAGCATCTGTTTCCAAAATCTTGTGAATTTAAATTTTTAAAGCAAACCATCATTTGCCAACTGTTCTATCCTGATTAAGTTACAATTATACAGTGTTGGCTCATTTGTATTCAAAAACAAGCATGCTGATTGGACAGTCCATTGTAAATCAAGTATATACCAACAGAATAAAGTCCAGCCACTGAAGTGCCATTGAGTGGCCAGACTTTCTGTTGGAACATGCTGATGGACAGAGCAAAACAGAAGAAAATTCAGGTATGTTCTCAAAAATAAAGAAATAGAAACATACCTGTTTTTAATTCTATTTCTGCTCTATCCCTCATCAACTCTCGGCAGAAAAAAAAAACAGTGCTGGTGATTCTCTTTTCTCCATTGCTTCTCCTGCACTGCATTGATGTACTATGCAAACACGGGGATGCAACTGAGATACACATGCTCAGTAAGTACATCAGTAAAGAAGGAAACCGAGGACCCCTTCAGCACCCTTATGCAAAGACTTTGTTTAAGAACTGTAAGCAATTTCTTTCTTATAATAATGTCATTATATAATAGCAATAATAACTTCAGCCTCATGATCAAACCATGCCAACCATGGGTAAATCCTGATATACCAACACCCAGGCATGGATTATTGCTTCAGTATTCCATTAGTGGAACCTGTGGTTGTCATCACCTCTTTACCAGAAGAACTCACATTTAAGATTAGGAAAGTACCTGACTGGTCACATTATCAGCCCAATTATCCACCCCAACATTTTTCTAGAGAAAGGAATGCCTCATTCAGTGTGTGAAAAGCTTTGTCAAACAACAGTGGCTCAATGACATTTTTTTGTCTTAGGAGTAGAGCTTGCATATAGAGTCAAGTATTCAGTAAAAGAGAGTCCTTAAGATTAAGTCTTTTACAGTGTGAAAAATGTCTCATGAATCCTTTATGTTCTACTGTAAACTCATGGGATATATTTCCAGAAATAAATCTATTAACATCTCCATCCATCCATAACCCCTTTTCCAATTTTTGCACATGGGGTTGTGGTGTCACTTCAACAGTGACAATCATCTAGAGCCAAGGTTTACATCACTGGGTGACTAGCCCTGCCACAGTAGTTCTTCCACATCACACACACACTCCTTTGGCCAGTTTAGAGCATCCAATCCATCTACTGCATATTTTTGGAATGTGGGGCAAACCAGAGCAGCCAGAGGAAAACAATGCAAACACAGGGAGGACATGCAGACTGTTTTGCATAATTGCTGTGTTTTTCATTCTACTTTTGTTTATAGTTTGCCTTGTCAGAGTGTTTAGGACTAGTGTGGATAATCATTTCATTTTAATTTGTATGTAAATACTAGACAGTCAGGCTTAAGACATTTGTTAGTCTGGACAGAAATCCATAAAGGAATGGTTTAGCTGCATCAGAGACCAAAATTCCTTTTGGACAGAATCATAACAGTCAACACTATAAAACAACATGAAACGGAAGTCATGTGACTTTTATAGTATAACTTTGTCCAGCTTTATCACATGACTCTTAAATGATTTAATAGTTAGAAACATAAATACTTGGTGCTAATAATGTTTCAGTTCCATTTTATTTCATGATAAAAGAAAAAGAAAACAGAGGCTAAGTGGAATATGTCATCGCATCTGACTTTTGAATCAGTTATTTTTGAAAGAAAAATGTTAATGTCTGTATTCATTTCACTGTATTTTAAATGTCAATCCAATTTGAATGAATAATCTGGTCTTCCTAATCCCATGTTCATTGATAGTTTAGTGATTAAAAGGATCAGTCTGGAAAGCTGGGGGTCCAGCACTTATTTCCCAGTTAAGAAAATACTTTGTGTTTCACTTAATATTCTGACTTAAACACAAACGCCAGATAATCAGTTATCTACAGTTCTGAGATCTAGTTCTTCATTTAAAAAGATAGCATTAGTATTGAGTTTGCTTTACAGTGAAAAGAAATATTCACAGCTTTGGTAATATAACCGTAGTCCTGACATCATCTTTGTTGACCAAATGGTTCAAGGCATTGGCAGGGAATACTAGAGGTGATGTCCTGAGGTTCCATACAAGGTTAGACTTCTCATTGTATTTTGTATCATGTTTAGGACTAGTAAACATACCTGTTATGTCATATTCCTTCATTATAGTGTATCTTAAGTATGAATTTGAACTGACTTTTGCAAATATTCCATTCTTGCCAATACTGATTAAAAAATATTTTTTTACAGTTTGAATAAAATGGAATATTAGCTCCCAATACTGGTGTAAAGCAGAGGAATCTAAGGATCTAGCAGAATTATTTTATTACTCTGACTATGAGACCACAAGAGGTGTTGCAGAAATGTTTCACGCTGCTGAAAGAGGAATTACAACATTCTCTGGCTTATCATTTTCCATCTGCATTGCAAAAGTTGTTGACATGCTATCCAGAAATGAAGAAATTGCTGATACTCATGGAGGTTTGGCCATTTCTTTTGTTTATTTGAACTCAAAATGTAGAAAATTAATGTTATTGCACACAAAATAAATATGGTGGGTTAGTTGACAATATATTGACAAACAAAATAAAATTCTTATTTTCATGGTTTCTTGCCCTTTGCTGCTATTAGACTATGCACATTTTCCTTTCTCAATGTATTCTGCCAACATCTGCCAAACTGTTAAAATGTACACGTCAGTCGTCTATTAGTGAATGTACAATTGTATGGCCATTTCTAGTAATGTAATGAACAGCTGGCAGTTAGCTGTGCCAAAGAAATACTTTTACTTAAAGGTGGCGAGATCTTACTCCTAAGTTCTTTAATAATAGTCATTTATACATAATTATACATATTCTTAAAGCAACATAACACACTGTTCATTCAGAAAGAAAAGAAAATTACAGCAGTACAAAATAAATCATATGCTTTTCTATTCCTGATGACACAATCAATTGTTAAAAACCTGTAACAGACTTTGACATGCTCAGACACAGAGTCACACGCATACATGTGTGTGTCTTCTAAATAATAATTAAGTGGAAATCGTATGATGATAGCTATAGTGGAAACCAGTTTGTTACGATGGTTCTCATTTTTGTGATTAGTTGTATATAGGTATCAATAATAGGTATCGATAGGTATCAATAATATTCAGTATAATCCTAAAATGACAGGGACAGAAACATTTCTGATTTATTTACCTCAGTGGAAGCTAAGCTGCTGTAAAGTTATTTGTCAGACCACCCAGTTGTTTTTTGTCATGAAAAAAAATCTAATATTTTCATTCAAGATGTAACAACAGCTGAAGCACGTATCCTGCATCAGTCTACTTTTATGCTGAAATATTACACCCTTTAGTTTCTGCCAAAAGATCAGTGACTTGTTTAAATGAAATAAGTATTACACAGAAAGAAAAATCTGCCTAGGGGAAGATTAAAACTTAGAGCAAATGATGTTGTACATAATTATATAAGAACAAAATAAATGTAGCTCATTAAATACTGATATTTTGATTGTAATCAGATAAAAGGCATAACTAAACTACCAGAAATACCTTTCTTAAGTAGGTAGTGCCTAACAGAATCATACAAAGCAACAAAATATGTTTGATTATAAAGAAGCTTAAAAAGCTAAAACTCAAAAGACTAAATTACATGTATCTAACAAACATTAATTACATCAGCTGTCTAACTATACTCCACATTAATACAACATAAAGCACTATTGAGTTAAATCTTGCAATATTCACTTTGGGTAAAAAAGGAAATTAAACTGAAGAAAATAAATCAAAACACAGCTGTAATTCATGAATAATTATTTGTGACTTTGGTTTTGTATATATTTATGCTTAAATATTGATGAATCATGAATTAAATATGTAAAAAAAAACATAAGCTTTGCAATACAGGGACATTTTAGCTGCCCTAGTATATCATCAATTTAAACAAATATATTGACTTCATTAAACATACACTTCACTTCTGGTTGCCAAATGCTTTACCAAACAAATACAAATATATAAAACATAGCGTAAGCTGCAAAAAAGTTGGGGATAGCAGCAAGGGGTGTACTAGAATGATATGTATGAGCAACAACCTTGTGTAATGGCTTACTCTGTTTGGGGGAAGAAGCAAAGAGGCATAACAAAATAATTGGGGACATGAAGATAGTGTAAAGTACTGAAGGACACATACTGAAACATCAGATATAGATACAGATATAGATACTGATATAGACATAGATGCTGATATAGATATAGATATCAATATAGATATAAATATGGCAGTGTGCATACTTACATGTTGTAGAAAAACCTTAGAAGTCCATAACTAAAAAGATCAGGAGGCTGAAAGATCTGAGCTACAATGACAGACTGAACGCTTTATCCCTTTACTTTATCCATTTACTTACAGTAGTTTCTTACAAACTTCTTAGGGGAGACCTGTATCTTGCTTATAGGGTTATAAGGGATCCATCAGTCCAAGAACTCTTACACCTCAAATAAACATTCAGTCCGACTAACACCAGGGCTAGAGATCTTAATTTACTCTTGCAAATAAATAAGACTAAGAGAAAGGATAGATTTGTCACATAGCACCTACACCTTCTGTGGTACCAGCTCCCTCTCTAAGTTAACCAGTGTGATACACTGGGTGCATTTATAAAGGAACTGGGCAACTGGATGAGTGGTCACTGTGACACCAGCACCCTTGCCCAGTAATCAAGGAGCCTCAATCCTCACCACTAACACCAGAGAGGATGTCTCATATATGAAGAAAGGATAACAAATACACACAGTAAAGTGCAATTTCCTTTAAGAGCAGACAGAGATCACAGTCAGTCTGGGGCTGGTTGCTCCCTTGCTTTCCAGGTCCCCAATAAAACTCCCCACTGGCACAGCTATAGGGTTCATATCTCAGCCTAGTGGGAAAACTAAAACCTCTAGCACCCTCTCTGTCCAACCAGTGCTTCGTGCCCCTGCCCAAATAGCTGACACACACACACACACACACACACACACACACACACACACACACACACACACACACACATACACACACTTTGGAATAAGGGTCTATACAACCACACAGACAATCCTGGGGAAGGCTGGCACAGGTTCTCCAGCTGTGCCCCTTTTACCCAGACTATACGGTAGTACCCCTTGTCACCACCCACTAATATTTATCAGCTACTCAAAGGCCTTAAAAGGGTGTCCAATTATTACTGTGCAATAATATTATGCAATTGGTAGTATAACTAAACAGTCAAGGCTTATTAGAGTGACTTGGTACAGTAATCACTATAAATATGCAATGTACTCTAGAGCTTAAATTAACTCTGCACAAAACAGCCACAGTTGAAAGGTTTTAAAATAGTTGATAATAAATAAAAATACAACACAATACTTCTTACTACACAGTGCTAGTGAAGAGTTCAAAGATCACAGAGAAATCCTTAATATAATTCAGTAGTACAGTTCTGACCTCACAGAAAAACACTTAGTCTAAACTTTCTAGTTTCTAGCTATTTCTAAGAGAAAACACAAGTCTAAGATAACTTACATATAGAACAACATAGTGCTGTGAGTTAGATGGTCAAGACAAAAATACTTAATCCTTTCTGGTTCTCTCTGTTTAAATTAAAATTGCAGTTCTGATTCATATTAAATCATTCTTCACACTTCCCTGGGTTCCCAGGCTAACAAGAACTGCATTTACATTTTTTTTGTCATCTCGCAGCTGGTCAGGAAGCAGAGCAATACAAATATGTTTGTATGTTTAAATCTAGCAATTTAACTCTTGGTTAAAACAATAGCAAGAATTCCTTCATCTAGACTCTTTGGCACCACTGTCTACATCAAAGGGTCACAACATGCTTTACTTTGGTCATTAGAGTGCACTGTTGTCATATTTTTTCCAGTTCCGCATGTAACACTATTTCTTTACATTTAAAGCAACAAGTCTGTAGTTTACATTCATATTTACAAATGACAGAATTATCTGCAAAATTCTATATGGCTAGGCTGGCAACCTTCATCTATCTTCACCTACTCTTCACATATCCCCCCCCCCTATGGAGAACTTAAGCTAGTTTTTCAAGTGACCCTTGAGAAATCCTGCTTGAGAGTGTTAGGTCTATCTGAG
Source organism: Protopterus annectens (assembly GCF_019279795.1). NCBI lineage: Eukaryota > Metazoa > Chordata > Ceratodontiformes > Protopteridae > Protopterus > Protopterus annectens. Next base: position 634,325,796 of record NC_056725.1, read on the forward strand.
TATACCTTACCCCATTCCCTGTCTTGAGATCCCATCTGCATTGACATTGCTAATCCCACTGCGGTGCTGCTCTGACATATCATATGGCTGCAACCCCAGGCTCCATCTTAGCAACTTGGCATTTTGCTGGCTAGCTCTGTTTAACCCTGTTAGGAGATTGTGATCTGTCATAACAGTGAATTTCCTTCCATACAGATAAGGCTGAAGTTTCTGCAGTGCCCACACTATGGCTAGACATTCCTTTTCTACAGCTGCATAGCATTCCTCCCTGGGTTGGAGCCTATGACTGAGATAAACCACTGGGCGCTCTTCTCCCTCTGAAGAAATGTGGCTAGGTACAGCCCTCACCCCATGGTTCGAAGCATCCACCTGCACAACAAATTATTTGCTGTAATCTGGACTGGCTAACACAGGGGGTACAGCTAAAGCTTCTTTAAGCTTCTGGAATGCCTGCTAACATGCTGGGGCCCACACCACCTTATCTGGCCTGTTCTTCATTGTCAGGTCTGTGAAGGGAGCAGCTATGGTACTATAACTGGGGACAAACTTTCTCTAGCTCCCTGCTGTCCCTAAAAATGCCCTCACCTGCTTTTTAGTAACAGGTGCAGACCATGCCTGAATATCTTCCACTTTGGCAGGGTTCTGGTCTTATCTTACCACTCCCAAATCTATGTCCTAGGTAGGAGACCTCTGCCATACCCACCTGACATTTGCTTGGCTTAATGATCAACCCTGCCCTCTGTAGTCTGCCCAGCACCCCCCTGACATGCTGAAGGTGCTCTGGCCAGGAATGGATGCAGATGGCAATATTATATAGATAAGCAAGAGCAAACCCTCCTGCTCCTACTGGGATATGATCTACCAGCCTATGGAAAGTCACTGGGGCATTCTTCATCCCAAAGGGCTTCTTTGTGAACGCATACAAGCCAAAAGGAGTCACAAAGGGTGACTTCTCTCTAGCACTGGGAGTCAAAGGCACCTGCCAGTAAACCTTGGTAAGATCAATGGTTGTAAGATGCTTAGCCCCACCCAGCTGCTCTAGGGCCTCATCTATCATAGGCATGGGGTAAGCATCCGACTCTGTGTGACTATTTAATTTCCTGTAGTTCACATAGAACTTGGTGCTGCCATCCTTGTTTGGCACCAGCACCACTGGGGAGGCCCAGAGACTGTTGGACTCTTGAATCACCCCGAGTTCCAACATCTGCTGTACCTCCTCCATCAGAGTCTGTTTGACTCCCTCAGGTACTCTATAAGGGGACTGCCGAATAGGCCTTTGGGGTCCTGTGTCCACCTGGTGCTGCCCCAGGTGGGTGCACCCTGGTTTCTCAATGAACATGTCCCCAAATCCCTGCAACACTGCTTGGATTTCTCGAACCTGGGTAGGAGATAGCTGCTAGGACATTGCTACCCCTTCCACTGAGGTGTCAGCTCAAGCATCACTGAGGAGATCAGTCCCCAGATCTCCCTCAGACTTCTCCTGAAATCCACTGCAAATGCTCAGCACAAGGGCGTCCCTATCATGGTAAGGTTTCATTATGTTAACATGGTACAATTTGTGCCCCTGCCTTCTGCCTAGCGGTTCCACCTTGTAGTTAAAATCACTTACCTTTCTTACCACCTTGTAAGGTCCCTCCCAAATTCTTGCAGCTTATTGTGTGTGACAGGAATGAGAACCATTACCTGCTGCCCCACAGCATACTCTTTAGCTCAAGCATTCCTGTCATATCAAACCTTTTTTCTGTTGTTGGGCTTCTGCCAGGTTCTCCTGGGCCAAGTCCATAAGTTCCCTGAGCCTTGTCCTGATGTTTAGGACATATGCCACAACAGACTCCTTGTGAGACTTGCACTCACCTTTCTACTCATCTTAAACTAAATCTAGAGGTCCCCTTACCCTATGCCCATACAGCAACTCAAAGGGTGAAAAACCTGTGGATTCCTGAGGAACTTCTCTGTAAGCAAACAACAGAAGGGGCAAATATTTGTCCCACTCCCTCTTAAACTGATCTGCAAATGCCAGTAGCATGGACTTGATTGTAGAGTTTAACCTGTCAACAAGACCATTAGTCTGGGGATGGTAGGGGTGGTCTTCATGTGCTTCACCCCACAGGACTTCCACAGACAAGCTAGCAGCTCTGACATGAAATTGACACCTCTGTCAGTCAGTATTTCTTTTGGGAATCCTACCCTGCTGAACATCTCTAACAGAGCGATTGCCACTTTCTCTGCCTCAATGGAGGACAAAGCCACTGCCTCAAGGTATCTTGCAGCATAGTCCACTACTATTAGGATATAATTTTTCCCTGTGGAACTTTGGGTACTCAGAGGACCCACAATATCCATAGCTACCCTCTAAAATGGCTCCTCAATCACAGGCAAAGGCATCAAAGGAGCTCTCACCTTGTCTCCTGCCTTGCCTTCCTTTTGGCACTGCTCACAGGTCCTGCAGTACCCCTTTTACATCTCTGGAAATTCCAGGCTGATAGAAGTTCTTCATAATATGCCTCTTTATACATGTTATGCCCATATGATCTGCAAAGGGAATATCATGGGCTATGGCTAAAAGTGCCAGATGGTAGGCTCTAGGAACTACCGACTGCTGTACTCTCTCACCTTCTAGCCCTTCCTCAAGGGTCAACTCTCTGTATAGTAACCCTTTGTCCCAGTATACAGATTCCCCCTTTCCTTGAGAATCAGATGCCTCCCTAGCTACCTGCCTCAGGCCTTGCAATGTAGGGTCTGAGAGCTAAGCCTGTCTTATCTCTCTCCTTGTAACCCTTCCCAGCTCCCCTTCCACAGGAAGTCTGGCATCCTCTGACAGTGGTGCCTCACTGTCAGCCTGGGTACTACTACTCACCTCTAACTTTGGAGTCACTCTGTCCAAGGGACCATCAGTACCCACAAGCAGCTTTGGCTCACATTCAGTCTCACTGCTACAGAGTAGCTCCCTCCCTGAAGTAATCACCTCATCAGTCCTGGCTGCAAGTATGCAGTCTGTCTGGGTCTCCCCCAGGCTACCAGACTTGCCTGCTTGTATCCAAGCCGAACTGGGTGTAACTTCACAAGCACCGGGTACTGCACTATCAAAATTATTCCCTATCAGGACATCTGCAGGTATATCCTCAAACACACCTACTTGCTGGCTTCCTTTTCCACCCTCAAAGTGAAGGTGAACCCTAGCCAAAGGTATTTGGGATGGGATCCCTCATAAAGCCCTGACTGGAGTAGACTGCCCAGGCAAGTAGTGCTCCTCTGTAACCATTGCATGCTTTACAATGGTTATATCAGAGGCTGTGTCTCTTTTGGCAATGGCCTCTTTGCCATTCACTACAATAGGATATGACCTCTGGTGGTAGTTTGGTAACCTTGTTGTCCCAAGACAACCTACTATTGGCATTTTGTCTTTCCCACTTACTGGCTCCCTCACCTTTTGTTCCCTACCTTGCCGCTGTGGACACCTGTATGCCACAAGGCTCCACTGGTTGCATTCAAAACATTTAACCCTTGCTTCTGGATCTGTACCTGGACTAGTGGCTTCCCCTGCTACTGAATGATTCTGTTGGGGCAGTCTGTACTGCCCACCATGGGTTCCTTTAGACCAGTACTGGGGGTCCCCTTTCTGTGCAGGGCTGCCCTGCTTGCCATGTATAAGTCTCCCTTCTTTCCCAACTCATCTGAAGTAGCACATTGTCTATCAGCTAACCAAATCCTCATGTCCTCAGGCAAAGTGCTAATGGATTGTTCCCTCACCAAAAGGTCTGCCAGCCCTTCAAAAGTAGTGACCTGACATCCACTCACCCACCTATGGAAATAAGTGCTCAGTTCAGCAACATATTCACACACACTTTCATCTGCCTTGCGCCTATGCTCACAAATCTTTTTCCTATACATTTCAGGTGTTAGCTTAAAAATCTCTAACACACAATTTTTACATCAGTATAATCAAAGCATGCAATGTCATACATTTTAGACAATACAGTCACAGCTTTACCATGGAGTAAGGGGGGCAGAAACCGTACCCAGAGCCTTTGGTCAACACTATACTGTTTGCATACCCTCTCAAACATATGAATGAAACTATCACAATTATCCCCCTCATTAAACTGCAGAAGAAATTTACTGACCTTTTGTGCTTCTGGGGTCCAGTTACTCCCTTCCCCATTACCTCCATGATGCTGGTGAAGAGTAAGAATTTCCCTCTCATGCTTCCTCTGCCTCTCCTTTTTCTCGGTTTCTATCTCCAAATGCCTGGCCTTCAACTCAAGTCTCTTTAGCTCCACATGGATTTTTAAGTCCTCTGAAGACAGGTTGAGCTGTCCATTCTCCGAGGGTATTATATCTCCACTGCCAGTCTGATTGCCCTCCTGGGTGCTGTTTTCTGATGCAGCTGTAACTAAGGCTGCAATCAGGTCTGCCTTAGTTAGGTTTCCATGCACCAGTCCCCTATCCTGGCACATCTCCGCCAGCTGGCTCCTTGTCAGCTTTCCATACTCCTCTGCTGACATGCTGCCTGCTCACCCTGACTAACTAAGCTAAAAAAAGAAATAAAACAATTGTGATCTGAACTCTGAGAATTCATTGTGTGGCTGATTTAGAGTACAAAACACCTTCAAAGCTCACTGTACACAAGCTACAGGAATTCAATCTACCCACACCACTACAAGCCAATTAGTATTTGCCACCAGTTAATATGTGATGTGGATATCCCATCACTGCCAAACAATTAATATGTGATGTGGATATCCCACCACTGCCAAACAGTTAATATGTGATGCCCATGCCCTGGCCCAGCAATCAAGGAGCCTCAATCCTCACCACTAATATCATAGAGGGCGTCTCATATATGAAGAAAGGATAACAAATACAAACAGTAAAGTGCCATTTCCCCTTAAGAGCACACAGAGATCACAGTAAGTCAGGGGCTGGTCGGTCCCTTGCTCTCCAGGTCCCCAATAAGTCTCCACTGGCACAGCTATATGGTCCAGATCTCAGCCTAATGGGCAAGCTAAAACCTCCAGCATCCTCTCTGTCCAACCAGTGCTTCATGTCCCTGCCCATGTAGCTGACACATACACACACACACACACACACACACACACACACACACACACACACACACACACACACACACACACACACACACACACACACACACACACACACACACACACACATGCGCACACTTTGAGATAAAGGTCTATACAACCACACAGACACTCCGAGGGAAGGCTGGCACAGGTTCTCCAGCTGTGCCTCTTCTACCCAAACTATATGGTAGTACCACTTGCCACCATCCACTAATATTTATCAGTTACTCAACGGCCCTTAAAAGGGTGTCCAATTATTACTGTGCAATATTATTATCCAATTGGTATTATAACTAAACAGTGAAGGCTTATTAGAGTGACTTGGTACAGTAATCACTATAAATATGCAATGTATTCTAGAGCTTAAATTATCTCTACACAAAACAGCCACCATTGAAAGGTTTTAAAATATTTAATAATAAATAATAAAAAAAGACAATACTTCCTACTAAACAGTGCTAGCCAAGAATTCAGAGATCACAGAGAAATACTTAAAATCATTCACTAGTACAGTTCTGACATCACAGAAAAACACTTAGTCTAAACTTTCAAGTTTCTAGCTATTTCTAAGAGAAAACACAAGTCTAAGATAACTTACATATAGAACAAGACATTGCTGTGAGTTGGATGGTCAAGGCAAAAATGTTTAATCCTCTCTGGTTCTTTCTGTTTAAATTGAAATTGCAGTTCTGATTCACATTACATCATTTTTCACACTTTCCTGGGGTTCCCAGGCTACACATTACATCATTCATTACACTTCCCTGGGTTCCCAGGCTAACAGCAACTGGATTTAAATTCTTAACATCTCCTTTTGTTATCTTGCAGCTGGTTAGGAAGCAGAGCAATAAAAATACATTTGCATGTTTAAATCTAGCAATTTAACTCTTGGTTAAAACAATAGAAATAATTCCTTCATCTAGCCTCTTTGGCACCACTGTCTACATCAAAGGGTCACAACATGCTTTACTTTGGTCAGTAGAGTGCACTGTTGTCACATTTTTTTTCCAGCTCTACATGTAACACTATTTCTTTACATTTAAGACAACAAGCCTGTAGTTTACATTCATATTTACAAATGACAGAATTATCTGCAAAATTTATATCTGGCTAGGCTGGCAACCTTCATCTATCTTCACCCACTCTTCACAGTAACAAATAAGTCACTGGTATGAATTGCCTGCTCTTCCCTGAAGTGAGAAAGAAGGCCTAAGGGTGGGTACTGACAAGGCAGAAATGGTCTTGAGGCTCAGCTGACTTGCAACTTTATGATCCGATAAAAATATTACAGATGGATCAGTGGGAAAGGAGCAGTAAATTGTATATGAAACTATATTATGCATATCATTTAATTCAATATTAAATACATGATCAAACTGTTATATTACCATTCATTAATTCCTTTATTGGAGATGCATTGCTTTTATGGAAATACTTTCTACAGCTAAATATTGCATGTATTTTATAAAAATGTTACTTGTTTTCATTCCAGGCTTATGCTAAAATAAGTCCACTTAGGTTAGCGTTCTACCATGGTTAACAGATTTAAATATATATATATATATATATATATATATATATATATATATATATATATATATATAAAGAGAGTGAGATAGTCAGCACATTATGGATGACAATAGAACATGACAGGAAAGTCATCCAGCATTTGACACAGGTGGGCACAATCTGTCCATGGGCATTCAAATGTAAAATTGCATCCATTACATAGAACATTACTTGCAGTTTTCTAGATGTCTTCCATTCTAAAAGAAGACACACATATATATATATATATATCTATATATATATATATATCTGAGTGAATATGCAAATGAGGAAGCATGCAGACTTACACCTGCAGGCACAATAGCTATTCCTTGTTTCAAACGAACTGGTTGAATCATCATCCCCAAAATCCAGGCAAGTGTAAACTGATGGAGCATTACTTCACACATAGGCATACCTTGAAGGCAGCTCCCCAAGATGGCAGCTCAAGGAAGGCCAACAACATCTACAATGTTAAACGTTTCAGAAATGAATGGGATATTGCATTATTTGCAGTGTCTAATTCAAATATAACTAGTTGCATGATTTGTAGACATTGTTATGCAGACAATATCTCTATGTTGCATTTATCTCAAAGTCCAAAAATTGATAAATGTGTTGTGTGTACTACAGGTTCTCTTTGAATGGGTCCCCTTTTAGGTTTCAAACTATGTAAACATCTTTTTTCTCTCTCCCACTATATATGTATGTATATAGATCTACTTCAGATGATCGAAGTTTTAAAACTTCAAATTTCATATGGCCGAGATCATATGATTGCAGTCTCAAAATGTTGAACACCTAAAAGAAAAAGTAAAACAAAACAAAAAAAATTTCCTGGATGTTTTTGCAGGGGGCAAGTCCTCCTGCACCCCCCCCATACCCCCTGCTATTTAAATATACCAACTCCGAGATCGCACTACAGTGAGGAAAAGGGAATGTTCAAAGTTTTAAAACTTCGATCATATGGTCTCGGCCATAAGAAATTTGAAGTTTTAAAACTTTGATCATCTGAAGAGGACTCCATCTATAATATATATATATATATATATATATATATATATATATATATATATTTATACCTATACATATAAACATATATATAGAATCGATATGTAGATAGATAGTTATAGATACATGTAGCAATATAGACAGCCTCTTAATATACTGCTACCTAGCCTGCCAGATCATCTAGCTAAATAAATTAAATGTATTTAAGAAAGTTTTGTTCTTGTTATATTCAGCACATGAACTAAAATGAGTTGTTAGAAGTGCTGAATTTACCAGTTACTAGTGTTATAACAACTGAGCATTTTTTTTTTAGTTTTTAACAAAAAAAAGTGTTTGAATTAGGAAGCCTGCCTGTACATTCACACCACATGCCAGTAATGCTGTGACATGCTATGTGGCTGAAGCTGTCTGCACAGCTGAATGGAATAATTTAAAAGTTGTCTGCAGCCAGTTACAGTGGACCTGTTGCTAGCACTACCATAGCTCCATGGTGAAAATAGATACAGTCGGCATGTAGCTGTGGGTATTATAGCACAACATAAAAGTAAGTGAACCAATCAAGCAGGGAAATTTTCTTTGTGTGAAGAACACGTATAGACAGGTACAGGGGGTAGACATGGGCACCCCCTGTGCCAATACCTATGCGAATTTAGTCCTATCCTTTTGTAAATTACATTTTGTGTTGGGGTCACAGAATGTATGGAGAAGTAGAATAGGTCTATATAGGTGCTTTGTGGATGACATTTTTATATTGTGGAAGGGGGATGAGAAAGAGTTGTAAGAGTTTGTACTCTATTTGGAATCAACCACTACATTTCTTAAGTTTTCAGCAAATTATTCCAGAACTATGATATATTTCCTAGATGTTAGGATAATATAGAAGGTTAAAAAAACACTTTGTATAGGAAGGATTGCTAGAAGAACAGCATACTGACATATGACAGCATGCACCCGAGGTTTACATTTAGAAATATTATCATGGGTCAAATGGGAAGGGTATCTAGAATTTGTACAAAAGATGCTGACTTTGAGATTGAGGTACGTAACCTAGAAACATTTTTTCTGAACAGGCGGTATAATAGAGATGAGATAGAGAAAGTAACAAAATCTAAGTTTGATTATAGAAAAGATACAATGTGTCCACGGATGAAAAGAAGCAGTAACAATAATCTGCCTAAACGAACTACGGCTAGAGAGAACAAGGTTAGATTAATGTTCACATATAGCAACAATATACATGGAATATGTAACATTATAAGGCACAATTGGGGGATTTTGTTGACAGATGACAAGATGAGAGGAACAGTGGGTGAACGACCGAATTTTGGGTTCAGAAGAAATAGGAATTTAAAGGATATTTTAAGTCATTAAGGGAGTGAGCATCAATTGCAGTTAATATACAGAGAAGGGACAACATCTTGTGGCTCATGTAAAGCTTGTAGTTATGTTAATAAGGGAACAGAGTTTACACGTCCGATTACAGGTAAGATTTATCATTTTGGTGCTAAAGCCAATTGTAGGACTAAAAACATAGTTTATTTAGCTAAGTGTCAAGGGTGTTCATGCTATTATGTAGGTAAAACAAACTGTATGTTCAAGGTTAGAATCTTACAAAATTTATCAGCTATAAGAATGAAGAATGAGCATAATGCATTATACAGACACATTTCCAGCAATGAATGACATAACTTTATTTTTAGGGCAATATGGAACATTAAATTGAACACTGGGGGGATGATATAAAGAACATCACTGAGATTAAAGAAACTTAATGGATAATAGAGCTTTTAGCCCATAGATATTCGGGGCTAAATTAGGTCATACCAATGAAACTTGCCCTTAGGAATTGGGGGGTGCAATACTGAATTGTGACTGGCTTACATTAGGTTTAAATTTAAAAACACCAAATATACAAATTATCTGATGAAGGGCAGGAGTCCGAAAGTGCTTATGTCTGTGTGGATTTTTCATCTGCGCCTTATTGCAGTGGGAGGGAAATTTTGAGTAGTTGTTTATAGCTAAACTTGTAATTGTCTGCAGACTAGTTTCCTAGAGCTTACCTATAAACCTAAAACAAGAACCCTGATTTTCAATCTTTCCACAAAAACAACTGAACTCATAGGAATTGAACCTTTTCCTAGATTCCCAAGCCATTGCACAAAAAAGCACTGAAATGCATATGCTGGATGTTTCTTCTCTATGCAAACCTCAGTATCTTCTTTCAAACAAGTCCAGTAGCACTGATGCTAGATGGCATTTTATATTGCTTTCTTACTGGTTTGCTGAAGTCACTGCAAGTTGCAATATGTCAGGTCCACTTCAACTAAAGAAAAGACCTGATTGGTTGCAGCTGTTCAGAGCAGTTTTTCAGCAGTGGCAATACCTTTAAATCGCTAGTCCTTTCTTACTTTATTATCTTTATAAGGATAGCTTTCTTTAAAAAGATCCATTGCGTTGTTAAAGATGGTTCAAAATGCTTGCTTGGACAACTCAGACAGCTCAGATACCTTGGAGAGCTTGCAGGGCTTGGATGACAAGAGGGATGCAAGGCAGACTTGAGGACTAAATTTAATTTTCATTTTTAATTTAATTCTTTGTGTGTGTGTGTCTGTTTGTCTGTTTTAAAGTGTGTTTTTAAGGAACGCTGTACTTGGAAAGACCGGGATAGTGCTGCTGGCAAGTCTTCATTAGAGACAGGTAGGTGGGGACAGGGATTAGTGTGATGAAAGAACGATGTATTTCTTTCCAATGTTTGTACATATGGAGTTTTGTGAGTGTGTTGTGGATAAAGAAAGTATGACGGGTTTATTATTTTTTTTAAAGCTAGCTTATCATTAATGTATTTTTTATTGTAAAATGATCTCTTGATTTTTTAAGTGGGAGGATCATAGGATCATAGGAGGTTACTAAGCTATTGGCCCTGAGGCCATTATAAGCCTAGCCAAGAGCTTAGCCCATGTTTAGTCAAGTCAGCACATGATACCCCAGTCCAGCACAGACACAGGTGGAATCCCAGGGGTGTATTTTCATTTTCCCATCCATTTATCCAGGTTGCACTTAAAAAGGGATAATGAGGTACTCTGTTTGATGTGGAGAGGGAGTCCATTCCACAGATGGGGGAGTCTCTGGGACACAAATCTGTCCTGCCACCAAGTCCTATTGATGTGACAGACCAGGTTGAGGTCGCATGTGTGGTTACTCGAGTGGAGCTTGACTTATGGATATGCAGCAGTCCCATCAAGGCGGGGTCTGACATTGCTTTATATGGCAGACAGAGGTCACCTCTGAGGAGTCAGTATGAAACTGGGTAAAGGGAGAGGGCTTTTAGCCTGTCAGTGTAGGATAAATGTTTGAGGCTCTGGATTATCCTGGTGAGGAACCTATGTGGTCTCTCCAGCTGCTGCATGTGCTTTGTGAGCTACATGCAGAATGGGGAGTTGTACTCAGTAATGGACCTTATAGGGGAAGATTACAGGGTAATTATGACCTCTTTGTCCCTGGATGAGAGACCCTTACTTATAAGGTGGGCCATGTAGAAAGCTTTTTATAGAATGGAAGCAACATGGTGGTCAGAATTCAGGTTGATATCAACCTGGATGCCCAAATCCCTCTTGACTGATTGCATGCTTAGGATGCTGTTAATAACATGATAATTCACATGCTTAGGATGTTGTTAATAATGTAATAATTTGTGGGGATGTCACTCTCCCCAAAGGGGATGATTATGATGCATTTTTGGTATTCAGCTTGAGGCCATGTTTCTGGAACCAGTCATTTTTTTTGGGTGAGACCCTCTTGGAAGACGGCCACATCACTAGGGGCAATTAATGACAGTGCCCAGCTTGCAATCATCTGCAAACTTGGTCAGCCATATCCCACTGGTTTTGGCCTGCACCTCAGAAAAGTATATCCCAAATAACAGAGGCCCCAAGACCGATCCCTGGGGTACGCCGCTCATTACGGGTCTACTGCTTGAGGTGGCTTCCCCTATTTTGACTAGGTGGGTTCTATCAGTAAGCCAGTTTGCTACCCATCCTCCTAACATACATATTGATGTCTAGTTGAGAGAGTTTATCTATTATGCTTGAGTAGGGAATAATGTTGGAGTCTTTGGCCAGGACAAGGTAGGTGGTGTGTACTGTCTTCTGCTCATCCATGGCTTTGGTGACTGTCTCAAAGAAGTTGACCAACTTTAACAGACATAACCCCCCCTTGACAAAGCCAAACTCTATGGGCTCGAGTGTTTGGAGATTGCCAATGTCCTTGTTAATGAGGTCCATGATAATCTGTTCCATAACCTTGTAGATGAGGCTAGTTAGGCTGATGGGTCTATAATTTCCTAAATCGTTGGACGCTCCACCTTTGTGCAAAGGGGTGACAGTGGCTGTCCACCACTCAGCTGAGATGAAGCCAGTACTCAGGCTTTGGTTGAATAGGGTGCCTAATGGTGCTGCATGTTCCTGCCTGAGTTCATGCAGGATGTAGCCTGGGATGTTATCGAGTCCCATGGAGGCTGTACTTTGTGCCTTTGAGAGAGCAGTGATGACCTGTTCAGTAGATATAAGAGTAGGAGGCTGGTACTGGAGATGTCCTGATTTACTAATGGGGGGACAGTGAGGGGAAGTTTTCACTGAATCTGTCAGCCACCAAGTTATAAATATCTACAGCATTTGTGTATGTGATGTCCTTAACCATTTCTGAGCAGATCTGAGTGCTACCTTTGAGACTGCGGACATATGTCAAGAAGACCTTATGATTGTCTCTAGTAGATGTGGCCAATTTGGACTTGGCGTTCACTAGTGCTGTTATTTGCTTGTTCAGGCAAAGGAGAGGTTGCTTCCAACTGGGCACCTGCTTCTTCTCGGTCCTGGACAGCAATTTTTTTCCTTTTGTTATAGAGTTTATTTAATTATTGCAGATGTCCACCAGACAGGTTTACTCTTCCTTGCAGAGTATGATGTTGTCATGTTGGGTATTCCTGATTTCATGCATCTATATAAATGCTCGTATAGTACTTTGGTGTAGATTTGGCTATTGGTGCCTGTTCCTACAGAGGGGGAGTGGGCTGTGGAGCTGTTTGTACCATCCCTCAGGAGGTTGTAATCAGCTTTGGAGAAGTTTTTTTATTTGACCCTAGCTAGAGGGTTCGGGGGAGATGGTATCTTCAAAAGTGACCACATTATGGTCAGATCTTACCAGGAAGGATGATACTGTAGGGATGCTGCACTGGTCACTCTTGTTGGTTAATATCAAGTCCAAGATATTATCACGTCTTGTGGGGATATTGACTAGCTGTTCCAAGGCATTTGCATTGACAAAATTGAGGAATCTCTGGGCATTTGTGTTCTGGCATGAGTAGTTCTTCCAATCTATGCTTGGGTAATTAAAGTCACCCAAGATCAGGGTAAAAGGTTGAATCTTAATAAATTTGAAGATATCCAGATAGGCAGAGTGGGCATCTTGAGTCAAATTTGGGGGCTTGTAGCTAGCTGTGATTTGAATAGGGATCTTGTCAATGGTTAACTGTACCTGTAGTGTCTCATGTGTGTCATACTAACTGACCAGCCTGGAGGTGTGTAGGTCTTTAATATATATTGAAGCTCCACCTCCTTTGGCTTTGCTACCCATGGTTTGAGATCTGAATGCATGATAGGATGAGTAACCAGGTAAGACTGGGGTGATCTGCAGCTTTTAACCAGGTTTCAGTGACTGCGCACATGTCATCATCTTCCAGGGTTAAAATGCTTGCAATGAGTGCAGTTTCATGTTTACACTCCTAGCATTTAGCAGCGTAACCTTTAATTTGTATTTTGTTGAAATGTTTATGAAGATAGTTTTGACCTCATCACTTCTCCTAAAAAAAGGCACTATGGGGGAGGCAAGAGCCTTTGCCAGAAGCCTGAAGCCCAAAGTGAGACAGATGCAGGCCATCTCTGGCAAAGCATCGTGGTCTGTCAGTCATTCTCTTCCTAGGCTGTCAGGTACTAGATCCCCCTGGAATGATATCAGAAACTAAGCCAATTGTTAAAGTCAATCATTTTCTGTTTGTATTGAGGCATCATTCTGGATGCAGTAGAATGCTGCTTAAGTCTAGGGACGTACTTGCCTGGGACACATGTTCAGCGAGCTCAATCATGTCTGTCTCCATATAGTCCAAGGAGATACATCTCAAGTCATTCAAACTAACATGGACTATGACAGAGGCATAGTAGGACCTGTTGTTGAGAGACTTGAGTGCGTGTGTGATATGGTGGATTTTGGCACCAGACAAACAACTAACTGTGACCTTCTCCTTATCAAGCCTGGTGAGAGGCACATCTGTGTGTCTCACAATGGAGTCTCTTATGGCTAATATGTTGGGTTTATGGTTAAGCCTTAGTGGGTGTGAGACACAGGTGTGTGGACTATGTATGGTATGTGGTGTGGAGGGTTGTGGAGTTTGCGTGTGTTTTTGCCTGGGAGGTCTCCTTTGTTTGGGTATGTTTTTGTTGAGAACATCCGCATCTGTAGGTGCATGTTGTGTAAGTGTGTGTGGTGTTTGAGGTGTAGTGATTGTGTTGACAACCTTCTCAGTATCAGATATACTGGCTTGTGAGGGAGAAAGCATAGCCTGCAGGTTACTAATGTAATTGCATCTTTCACAAATTGTGTTCCTAGGTGGTAGTAGTAGATGGTTGTCCATGTTCATGAGGCAGTTGCTAGGTTGAATTAATGCATGTGTGTATGGTGTGGTGATTGAATGCTAATATTTTTGTTACCTGACAATGTGATGTGACAGGACTAGTGGTATAACTGAGGACACTTTTTTTGGGGGGTTGTAAACTGAGAATAAAAATTTTAGGTGTACTTAGTTAAGTGATGTCTGGTGGGTGAGGTGGTGGTGGTCTCTGGATAAAAGTGACTGATTTCTGTTGTTGTGTGTATGCATGTATTTGTGCGTGTATTTGAGGGGGGGTTGTAGATTATAATAAGTTTTGCTCTGGCTAATACCGAGACCCTGGCCCCATTTTGCCTGTTTGGGTCTAAAACTCGACACGTAAATAGCGAAAGCTCAAAACCATGAATGGCCACTTCCACACAGGGAAAGAAGTCGCTTGGCCGCAAAACAAAAAAAAAACAAACTTTCAAACCCAAATTAAGTGGGGGGGGGTTTGCCCCCCATACCCCCTGTTGTGGGGAGCTGTACCCCCACACCACCCCTAACTAAATAGATCAACTCCGAGATTGCTTTACATTGGAGAAAATGACAAATTCCCCATAACAGCCAAGCAAATTTTTTCCCTGTTAAAAAATTTGCAGAAGTAGCCTTTCGTGATTTTCAGCTTTCGCTATTTATGTGTTGAGCTTTAGGTACTCGAATACCTGAAGCTTCAGTGTTATAATATAGACCTGCCTGCTTAACAGGAAGATTATATGTATGCAGTCACTAAAGTGGGGGGTTAACTGTCGATAAAAGCAAAAAAAGAAAATGCCCAGTGTGGAAAAAGTGAATAGATGCAAACCACAAACAAAATCAGCAACCAATTATGCCACTTGAAAAATAGAAAATGTAATTTATTAAGCGCTTTCATTTGACTCAGGACTTCAACAGAATAAAACAGTTACCATCTCCTTCATTTTTATAAGACCATTTCACCAATCGGTTAATTACACATCTAAAAATTTAAAAGAATTGTTGTTTATATAACTGTACTACAACTAATTTAAAGAAACATTTGATGCTTATCATTTCATTTATTCCAGGGAACCTACTGGCTTGTAGCCTTGGCTTCCATAAAGTTTCTTTCCTTTCAAGATATTTCTAGTAACTTCCACCATTAAACTCCACAGGTACATTCTTCAAAACAGGAAAATATTTTTTTTAAAAAAGACTAGAAGTCTGCATGTTTAAATAAAGCATTGTTATTGTCCTTTGTCCTAATAGCATATATATGCTCCATAATTCTTTTGGAGAATGTGTGTATGGTCATGCGAACATAAAACGCCTCACTGTGTGAACAATCTGCAATGTAAACATTTCCCATGGAGTTGCAATTGAAATGCTCTGTAATTCTTTAATTTTCCCAAATGTATGAAATGAATATCAGACCTTATAAAATAAAATTGCATGTAGTACAAAAACTGCACTTGAACATACCCTGCTGTTTATTGGTACTAAACAAAGCTTTTTTTAGTGCTCTCACTTCTAAAAACTATTTAATAGATCTAAGCTTTTTATATATAAAACTAAGAGCAGTATCAACAGCATTTAATAAATCAGGATTACACCAAATATTTTTCAGTTATCTGTAATAACATTCGTTATATTCAAATCAATCGCCATCATTTGTAAAACAAAATGGTGTGCACTAGCATAATTAAGTAATTATTAGAAAAGCAAAGTTTCCTAAAAATCTTGTTAATGAAAATCAAATTAATGGAATCCCAGCTAACAATGACACCCAGTTGGGTACATTAGAACCTATATGACCTAACACAAACACCAGAATGTTCAATCTCTTCTTTTGGTGCATCAGTGATGAAAAACAGGTAATCTACAAACCTCCCATAAAACATGATGTATTGTACAAAAAAGGAATTATGATATAATGTCTGGGAATCCCACCACAACATGACTAAATTTGCAAAGGATGGTGCCACAGTGGCACCCATGGCTACACCCCTTAGCTGTCAGTAATATTTGCCATTAAAATAAAAAATATATTTTTAAGCATGACCTCCATCAGCAGGCAATAAACTCATTTGAAATATTAGTATAGTTACCTAAAACTAACCTCAACAATTCCAGCTCCTTGTCAATAGGGATGCTGGTATACAGAAATTTAACAAACAAGGTAAAAAAAGTTAGACGAGAGGTTCTTGCTCTAAAAAAAAAACTAAATGAATTCAAAACATCCTAAGAATCTTTTATATAACTATCCAACTTTTGAATTAAGGGATTAAAAATATGAGCTAAAAAACTGAGAAACCCTCGGTAACACTACCCAAAGCTGAAACAATAGGGATAAAAGGTAGTGGTAAAAGCTGGCTGTGTAGCTTAGTTATCCCAAAAGTTATAGCTAACCTTGGAGTCTCCACATTCATAAACTGGAAAACATCAAAAGTAATACATAGAGTTGTTAGCTAACAAATCCAGCAAAATGCTGTGAATCTACTTATAACTATAAACTTATATTAAATTTATGACTATAAATCTCAGATAATGTGGGTCTATATTATAAGCACAAAAGATCATATGTGCGACAACATATACATCAACACATAAAATGCAAATGCTGTAAACAGTGAATGGCCACATCCTCAAATTTTTTCCTAGCAAAAAAATTCACACGGCCATTCTCAAAAAAAAAAAGTTAGAAACCCGAATCAGGTGGGAAGCTTTGCCTCTCACACCCCCCAACGTGGGGGGCTGTGCCCCCTGTGCCCCCCACATACCCCTAACTGAATATACCAACTCCGAGATTGCACTACAGTGAAGGAAAGAGCAACACCATGTAGATGGCCAACTATCTCCTTGCCCTGTGACATATCCATTGAATCACTTAAATGCATTTTGATGAGTGTCACTCATTACGTGTTTGCTTTTCAGCCATTTCATGCTTATGATATAGACCCAATAATGTCACCCTTTTATATTCCAGAGCATTGTTTAACATTGTCTCAGTTTTTTAATGTAATATGTATAAAACATAATGACAAGACCACTGCCTTATCTGTTTTCATGAATCTTAGATCAGATCTTTTATTTTATTCAAATAAATCAGTTTCCCATATTTCATTTGGGATGAAACCATTCAGTTGTTCTTATTTAAAATTAAATCTCATTTTCAACATTCAACCTCATGTTGGGTTTATTTCTATTTAAGAGGCAAACTCCTTCCAATAGGCTTTTTGGATCGTGTTTTTGAACTCGCACCTGATATGATTTTGTGTCCACGAGTTGGTAGTTGAAAGTCATTTCACCAAGCCTCCTTTCTGTGGATTTGGTTAAACTGGGGGGTAGCTGTGACTAAAGACAGCTTACTGTGGTTGTTCTTTGCTCAATTTAATGTCTGACTAGTATGCATCTGTATGAAATAAGTCAGAACATTAACTTTGTGGCTACTCTTTTGTTGAAATTATCCTTTATTTCACAGAATGTCCCTAGCTTTGCTTCAGATTTTTGACTTGAAAATAATTGAGGACTGCGGTCACTAAATGATGACAGGAATAGTTTGGTTATTATGGCTGAAAGCAATGTATTCTGCTGGTGGCTGCTCAACTAGCATTAAAAGGACCAGTTTGCAGTTGCATGTTGTAAGATGGTATATTTATTCTTTGGCTTCTGCTCCCTATTTAACATAATACTCCTGACTTTGCTTCGTAGTTTTGGTCTGACAAGGAAGTGAGGATTGCAATTACAAGTGGGAAGGAGGTCGACTGTGGCTAAAAGCAAATTACTTTTGTTGTTTATTAAAGCCAATGTCTGACTTTACAGGAATAATGTGCATTTGTATGAAGTATGTCGAAATATTTATTTTGTGGCTACTATTGCATTGAAAATGTCTCTGGCTTTGCTTTAAATTTTTGTTGTCAAATAATTGAGTAGAGCTGTCATTAAACAGGCCAGGTTGTGGCCAAAGGCAGCTTACTCTCTTGTCATTTGCTCATCTGGCTTTAAAGGACCACTCTGCACTTGTATGAAATAAGTTGGAATATTTTCTCTCTGGGTCCTGTTTTGTGTGCACTAAAGATGGAAATGTTCTCAGTTTAACAGAATACCGCTGGCTTTGTTTCATATTTTGGGGCTAACAAGTAATCATGGATTTCAGTGATTAAACTGGAGGACTGTCTGTAACAACCTGCTGTCCTGTCATCTTGTTGCTGCTGTTGTCTCACTGGATGATGGCAGCTGTACTGAGTTTCCTAGTCATATTAAGGGCTAGGAACTGGACTTGGATACCGCTGCTAAAGTCTTGTTAGAGAATGGGACCCACATCACTTTGGTTACGAGTGCAGTTGCCCGACCAAACAGTGGGAGGCATACTGAGCTTCTACTACTGTTAAGGAATTGATATCACATGATTCAGTGCCACACTTACTTCTGTTTCTATCCCAAGTCTATGCATGTGTGAGAAGAAAATGGAGAGACATTTCCATTTCAGTATCCACGCTTTTGCTTTTGCAAAGGTCAGCATCATAATTATGACATCACATTTCTGTACTATCACTGTCTGTATACAAGACCATTGAACTCAATGGTTCATCTTTTCTGTGATAAAAAAGATGGAGCACAATGCACTCAAACTATGCAAATGTTGTGGATAGAATGAATCACCTGCATAGGATACAGTAGGACAAGGAACCAGTCACATTTTTCCTGGTACTGTAGCTTTCTTTTTTTTTCTTTCCTGGTTTCAGCAGTTCACCATTCTGACAACCTCCAGTCATTAAATCAATCTGTCATATTTTCTACACCTAGCAAGTAAGTAAAGATCTGTCACTGCAGATGGTGCTCAACAATTTGTATATGAAGACCTCTATAAACACGAGGATCTACAATACCTTCTGGATGCCTTGAACTAAATATGAACTCTGCTGTGTCACTGATTTTCAGAGCTTGAAATTTAGCTGAATTTCATCACAGAAAGCTCATTAGACTTGATAACAGCCATTGTAACCATACAGTTTAAAGACAAAACTCTTAACATTCTCTTCATATAAAATGTTAATGTCATTTCTGAGTTACTATCAAGCTGGGGCAACAAAAGATGCAGGCTTTGAGGAGGAAACTGATGACTTTCTTCATCTGTTAAAGCCCATTGTCAGGGAAGGCAACATCCAGCTGCTCAGGATCCCTTTTGTGTCACCCTAGAGAAACTGGACAAGTGTCTGGATAACAATACTTCTTTTCTTAAAGCCTGCAGAATCTTGAACCCATAACATTTGTCATAACTTAAGAATGACTTTCAGTCATACGCATCCAGCATGCCCATTTTTGGAATGGGTAATCCAGGTAATCGTCTGAAGGACTGGGAAGTGCACATTCATCAAGATGTGCAGGAACCACCACGACTGTCCTCATTTGACTTGCAGATGTACTGGCTTTCAAAGGCTGTACAGATCCTAATATTGTCTGAACTTGCACTGAGAGCTAGATGGCTTCCATTTTCTACTGCTAAAACTCATCTGAGAAAAGAAAAACTGCATTCTGAGGAACCATGAATGAAATTTGTCTTCCACTGTCGCATAAAATCAGTGTCCCTGCCTATGAACATGAAGAGGATGTCACTGATTTTGTTTCATATTTTGCCATTTTACATAAATGTTTGATTTTCTGGTGAATTGCTGAGGAGATTAATCTTAACATTACAGTTTCATAATTATTACTCAAAACAATTGGTTTTCTGCTAAATCAATGAGGAGTACAGACAGTTAATAATGCCAGATGCTAGAATTTCATGTTCCTTATTGTTCGGAAAATGTATTTTGATATAAAACCTGTTGCTCTACTGAGTTTTTAAAGTGAATTATTGTAATGTTTAAACATTGTGCCTGATTATTGCTCTTTGTCACCCATTATTTTTGGCTTTGTCCCTGATTCTTGAACAAAGACATTGAAAGTTATTGAAAGTTATGGTAAAGGTGAACAGCTTGAATGGAACATTACTGCTTTCTCAGTTGATCCCTGAAAAGAGAAGGAAATATCTCAACTTATTCCTACTTAAAACAAATGAAAATATTGTTACTCTCTAATAATATTATGTCTAACCATGCATCCAGTCATATTTGAGTGTGTGTGTGTGTGTGTGTGTGTGTGTGTGTGTGTGTGTGTGTGTGTGTGTGTGTGTGTGTGTGTGCACACATGCATGTGTATGTGCACGTGCGTGTGTGTATGTGTGCATGTGTGCTGTGTGCTTGGTGCGTGTGAGAGTGTGTGTGTGTGTGTGTGTGTGTGTGTGTGTGTGTGTGTGTGTGTGTGTGTGTGTGTGTGTGTGTGTGTGTGTGTCCATGGCATTTGCAAAGCACAAAAATATGTTACAGACATCCTGCATTCACACATTTAGTAGCTTAGAGGATTTTTGGATCTCCTAACAAGCTCTGAAGTTCAACTCCCATTGGAAGGCTAAAGTACAAGTGAGCAGAATGCTGAAACATTAAGTTAGACTAAATGCTGTAGCATTTGAGATGCATATATATGTGTGTTTACTAAATAAAGCTAGAGTAAGGATTAAGGAAGGAGACAGATACTGCATTATACTTGGTGTGTGTGTGTGTGTGTGTGTGTGTGTGTGTGTGTGTGTGTGTGTGTGTGTGTCCATGTATGTGTCTTGTTCAGTGGTACCATTAGGGAAAGGCTGCTTTGTAATGGAATGTATAGGGTAGGGATTATGGGCAGGATTAAGGGTATGGTTAATGCACACATGAGTAAGGTGGTGCAGGGGTTTGAACTTTACTCATTTATTCTCCCTAACCCTACCACTGAACTAAACCTAACCCTATGCATTATGTTAGAAACCCACTTTCTCTATCAGTATATTATGGGGATGATGGTTATTTGACTTTGCAGTTGTTTGTTCATTTGCTTTCCCTTGCATTCATTTTGTACTTATCAGTATTATGCATTCAAGTATAATACTATCAATTTAGTGTCAACAATCCTACACCAAATGAAAATCAAGCTCCATTTCACAACTTTTTCTTGAATTGTATGGGAAGTCAGCATTAGCTTGGAAGCAAAATTCATACCTACACAGAACAATATAGTCTTTTGTAAATATTTTTATTACTCTCATGTCTAATGACAATTAAACCTCTTTTCAATCAGATGCACGATGAAGGCAACCATGATGTTGTTTTGCGCTCTAGTCCACATTCTGGTTACCTGTTTTTTTCTTTTTTTGGTTTTGTGATGCCCCGGCACTGGCAGCAGTAATCAACGAGCTTCAATCCTCACCACTAGTACCAGTGGGGGACATATATTAGGAGGATGACAAGTACACACAAAGTAATGTGCAATTTCCCTTATGAGCACACAGAGGCCACAGTCAGTCTGGGGCTGGTTTATCCCTCATTTTCCAGATCCCCAATAAGACTCCCCACTGGCACAGCTATAAAGCTGAGATCTCAGCTGAGTTGCCAAGCCAAGACATCCAGCACCCTCTCTGTCCAAAGAGTGCTTCAAGTCCCTGCCTAAGTAGCTGACACACACTCTTTGAGATTTGATTTATATACAAACACACACACACACACACACACACACACACACACACACACACACAGCTGGGAAAGGCTGTCACAGGTTTACTAGCTATGCTCCCTTTTGCCCAGACTATAAGGTAGTTATTACTGCCACCTGAAACATCCTTATCAGCTACTTTAAGGGCCTTAACAAAGGGTGTCCAATCTTAATGTGTAATGTTACTATTAATCCAAATGACAGTTTGATCAAGAGCAAGGCTATTAGGAGTGGCCCACAGTGTCACCAAATAAATATGCAACTACCCTCAGAACTTAAATATGTCTCACAAATATCAGCCACAATGAAAGGTTTAAGTATATTTAACAGCAAATAATAAAAGAACAAGAAAATACTCGGTATATAATCCCATTTACATCAGAGTTCAAAATCACAAGAAATATTTAACACAACATTGCAGGACAGTCTCAAATAAATAAAGAAAACATCTAAGCTATAATTCACTATATTCCTGACTTTATCTAAGATAAATTACTGTACCCTAGTTAACTTACTTACAGACCAAGCAGGCAGATGTGGTGAGTGGATGTTCTTGTCAGATCAAAGACAAAATACAAAATGCTCTCTCTCTCTCTCTTAGAGACTTCCAAAATTAATATCCCAAATATTACTGCTGGGATACTTTCAAAATGACATAATTTCTTGTAGTCTGACTTCAGTTCCAAGGCTCACAACCGTTGATGCATCTGTAGCATTTAGCATCTACCTGTGAAAATACATAGTCCTCAGATCTTTTGACAAAAGGTGGAAGTTGTAAAATAATTTACATTTCTCCACATTTAAAGACAATACAATAAACTTCTCCAGTGCAGACATTCTGCCTCCTGTTGATTGACATTGAAAGATAATATCCTTTGTTTATGGCCTAGCCATAAAGTAACTTAATTTCAACTATTCTTCTGAAGTTTTGCAAGTTAGTCTCCTGTGTTTCCATCTCCCATGTTAAAATATATGCATCTGAACAGTTACATCAGTGCATATCCATTTCAGCTCAGTACTTTACAAAATATCTCTTCAGCACACAGCTGTACAAGCCATCTTATATGACATAGAGTTCTAATACATTTGTAACACAAGCATATGAATCATGTTGATATTCACAAATGACATAATTATTTACAAAATTCCAGATAGCTAGGCTGGCAGTATCTCCTTTTGATACACGTCTATATAAATCATATTAATATTCACAAATGACATATAATTATTTATAAAATTCCAGTTAGCTGGGCTGGCAGTATCTCATTTTGTGACAGGTTTAACCCTGGAGATGATTTGAGCACATTCTTTAATGCAAAGGCAGTCTATGCTCATGCATCCATGCATGCACAGCTCCCCCACATACACCAACAAGGGCTATGTGCCTGGGCAGCCAATGGCATGTCATCCTGGCACTGACACCATGGATCATGATGGGCCTCCGCCTCCCAGCCAAAGCCTTGTCATTAGAGCAGCATTGTGAGCCAATTGTGACCACTCCCATCTCCCCAAGATGAGCTCATCCATCTTCGCTGCAGACATGCATATTTATCACCCTTACCTCTTGTCTTATCCCTGTCTATATTAGTACATTTTAATGCCAGTAGTTTAAGTAGGCTTTAATAGCTGAAATATTCTGAAGTGGACAATACTATTATTAGTTAATATATTTCATTTCATTTCTTGCTGGAAAAATATTTTAAGATTATTTCAATTTAAATGAAATAAACAAATATGCTTTCTCAAACAATAAATATAATTTAAAACACCAGGAAAGCAAATCCAAAAGAATACTTGTAGTTATAGATGGTCCTAAAAATACAAGTAAATGTGGAGTGCCCACGGATTGAAAATAACCCAAAGCACAAGATACTCTTAATCCACCACTGTATGTAAATGCCAATAATAGTTATGCATACATATTCTTGAAGGCTAAGCCACTACAAAGAATCTTAGAGTAAGAAAAAAACTGTTCTATAAATGATCAGAAGAAATTAAATAAGTATTAATTAGTGAGAACTTGATAACAAGCAGATATTCTAGTCTGTATTGCACAAAAGCTGTGAGCTGAAGACAGATGACATGCTAATTGGTGGGTAATGTCTTACTGTTGTGACTGCAGTATATTTTTGCACCTTCATATGTATGGTAACAGAGAGAGACACACACACACACATGCACATACACACACACATATGCAAACACACACACACACACACACACACACACACACACACACACACACACATAGACACACACACACACACATACACACACACACGCTTGTACTCATACACACTCACATACACACACGTACACACACACACGCTTGTACTCATACACACTCACACACACACACACACACACACACACACACACACACACACACACACACACACACACACACACACACACACACACACACACACACACACACACACACACACACACACACACACACACACACACATGCGCATACGTGGCCTAAGATTCACTAACACATTTTGTGCATCGTGGCAACATAATTTTCATGAACAGCAGCTATGCACCAGGAGGAAGTGATTCAGAAACATACTGAGCACTATTGCAATAAGTCAAGGAATGCAATGGCTTGCATAATATGCAAATGGCAATGTAATGACATGAAAATTAGCAATAGTATTAAAATGAAAACAATGGTAGGTGTAAAAGAAGGTAAACAATATTGTGGCATGATACAGACACATACATTTCTCACAATGAGACACTACTGCCAGAGTTGTTATGGAAACGTCTGGAGTTACTTGAAGTAGACCATGAAGACATATACAGGATAGCAGGTGCATTAGTAAATATGTACATGCAGGCTCCTGTCAATTGTACAAGTCACAGGGATGTGCATTGTTACCTTCAGCAACAAAATGTCATCTGTCCATGCTTAGCATGTGATATCCTACACAACACAAAAATAGTGGACTATTAATGTGTGGATAGAGGCACAATGAAAGTGTCAGTCAAGATGCGTTGAACTCATATGCAAGATCGTAGGATTTGTGAAGTGTCCATCACTTTAGACACTAGTGTATGTTTGGCAATGAGAATATTAGCTATAAGACCTTTCATTGACAGATGAGTGTATCCCAATCATCTGCCTCAAGGATACTCCATTAGTTATTTGACGCCATATTACAACATGTAGAGGAATATATGTGGTTCTCACACACCATATAGGAGGGAGGTAACACCATGTGAGCATTTTATGATATATCCTAGCACCCTGTGGTACTGGAAGCCATTGACAGCACCGAAATTACAATAAAGTCCCTACCTGGGGAGCAAGGACAATGGTATATCAACTGAAAGGAGTTCCATTTCATGAACTGTCAGGTGGCCTACACTGCTCAGGGTATAATACACAACATGTCAGCAGACCACCCAGGCCAATTACCATGATTCCCACATCAGCTGCATATGTGACATATACCTACATTTTGTGGGGGGTAATTTTCCACAGATATGTGTTATTGATGATGCTAGATATGCCCTAGAGCCATGACTAAAGACACCAAATGGAAAGCCATAGTCCTTGGCACAGAATGTGAACAATACTGCCTTGTCACAAATCCAAAACATTGTCAAACATGCTCGGACTGCAAATGGACCACTTCTGCGATCTAGATGTCTTTGGTGGTACAATACAGTATGATCTTAGAACATGTAGTAAAATCTTTGACATGTGCAGTGTTACACAACATGTTGCTAAGATGGCAAAAACACCAGGGAAGAGACAACTAGAAAAAGGAAGCCCTTCAGTCAGCAGCAGAGGAGGTGCCTGTGTCTGTAGAAGATTCAGCTTCAGACGATGACTATGCAAGATGGTGGCAACAATAGTACACTGTGGGACTGACAGACATGCAGTGTCTGTTTCAAAACTATGGGCAAGAATGAACATAACATATAACAGTACAAATATTGCGTGCAATA
Organism: Protopterus annectens; assembly: GCF_019279795.1. Classification (NCBI taxonomy): domain Eukaryota; kingdom Metazoa; phylum Chordata; order Ceratodontiformes; family Protopteridae; genus Protopterus; species Protopterus annectens. The sequence goes on from NC_056725.1 coordinate 634,351,623, forward strand.
TTACATCTAGTCTTTGTTACACTATGCATGGACTGGCTGCATTGTGCATTAGACACAGGATACCCAGGGTATAGGATACTGAGGTCAGACTACAAAAGCTATTATATGCACAGGTAAGAAGGGTCACAGTGGCAAGTGTCAGCAATGGGCAAAGTGTGTGAGGGGGGCAGTAGGTATAGGTGAGAATTAATGTGTGTGAGTGTGTGAAGCACAGAAAGGTGAATGTAGGGAGATGTACAGACTTCCTTTTTTATTTATAAAAAAAATCAGATAATATCACTTAAAAACAATAGAAATATATAACAATATAAGAAAAGAAGCAAACAATTAATTCAAAAAATGCAACAAAACTATTTGCAAAGGTGTCTACTATATAAGTGAAGTATTAGAAGAATACTGTGAAAAGTTATTTTAAGTTCTTCCATATGTTGTATGAGGAAGTCATTATTATAGTCCTTGACTTAATGATCATGAGTTCCAGAAGACAAACTTATTTCAAGATATTAGAGAATTCATTAAAAGAGGGAGCATAATCACTCTTCCAATTTCTTATTACTTTTCTTGCAACAGTTAATATGCTCCATAAAATTTGATATTTCATTTTCCCAACACATTTAGGAATTGGAGTACTGAACAAGACCAGAGGACAATTTATCAGTCAAAACAAACTGTAAAAATACATTAATTTCATCCCAATATGTTTTGAGTATGTCACAATCAAAAAATATATGATGCCAATCAGCTTTAATGTCTAGCTTACATATCCAACAGATTGTTCTAGTACTGAGCATTAGTTCAATTCTGTGTAGTGTAAAAAAGATCTATGCAAAACTCTCCATGAAAATAATCTCCATTTAGGAGAACTTGTAGTTGGTTTAGATGAAAACAAAGTAATGGTCTTATCTTCATCATTAGGAGGTTCATTATGTATGAATTTAAAATACTTAAAATAGCTTTCATTATTAAATTACAACTCTTTTTTAATCACTATATATAATTTAGATAATAGACCCTTTCCAGCAATTTTCTTTTTTGCCGAGTAAAATAAAACAATTACCTTGGGAATAGATACTTTTAAACTAGGTTGCATTAAATTAAGTCCACATTCTACATACTGTCTGCAATTTTGCAAATGCAAACAAATGTCTTCCCCCATATAATATTTATGACTTATATATTGAGCAGAATACATCTTTTCTTTATCCATTGGCTGGAACCAAACTTTATTATCTTTAAATTATGCATTGCCTGTAAATTTAGAATGGAAATATTGTTTTGAGTGAAAGCTATTGGAAAAATATGGAAAAACTATACATAGGATATCTAAAAACGAAATTTCTGAAAGATTTTATTAAGGTAGAGATATAAGACAAGTTAATTATATGAGTTGTGTTATTTAGAAAATAGTCTTTTAAGAACCAGAACAAAGGATTATGTAATAGCAGGTGGTAATTAGAAAGTCTGGTATTAAAAGATTGTATACAAAGACTTTCTTGAAACTCTTTACCTTTAGCAGAATATTGATTACTGAGTAAAAAAACTACTGTTTGAATAATAGAAGCTATAAGAGTATAACTCTAGATCTGGTAGACCAATACCCCCATTCAACCAACTTCTAGTATGGTGATTTATAGATATTCTGGGTTTACATGAAAACCACAAAAAATTTTAAATTAAAGAATTAAATTATTTAATAAATTTCTTTGGAGGAGGAAGAGATAAAGATTGAATTATATATAATATCTTGGATAAGATTATCATTTTAATTAAAGAAAGTCTTTCACCAATTGAAAAAGTGAACTTACTCCTTTTCTTTATATAATTTTTAAAGAGGTCATGTTATTGTCAAAACTGACGTCTATTAATTTGTTAATATTTTTAGTCAATGTTATTCCTAAATAGTTTAATTTCCTATCACAAGGAATATATTTGTTAAATCTTTGCTCTATATCTTTTAAATTATAAATTATATGCAAGATTTTTATTTTCATTAAACCCGAGACACAATTTTTCCTGAAAAGTTTCCATTAATTTGAATAAAGCGGATAGTGAATTATTGCATTCATTTAAAGTTATCAGAAGGTCATCTGCAAAACGTTGAACCATAGATTCTATTTTTTTTCCTATTTGTAACCCCATAATGTGTGAGGATGTTCGTACTAAATTAGCAAAAGGCTGTATGACTAGAGCAGAATATAACGGAGAAAGAGGACATCCTTGCTTGGTGCCCTTAAACATTTTTATTGACTCAGAAGTGTATGAGCCTATTTTAACAAGAGAATTTTTTGTAATGTAGATTTATAAGTTGTACAAAATTGCTTGAGAAATTACACTCTTCAAGTACCAATTATAAATAATTCCAATTTATTGAATCAAAGACATTGTCTTTGTCTAAGCTTACCAACATCAGCTTTTCATTTAAATTGTTTACATAATCAATTGTTGTTAAAATTCTTTTAATGTTATATGACTTTCTATTAGAAATGAAACCAGTTTGCTCATCATTGATCAGAGAAGGGAGAAATTATTTTAACCTATTAGCATGAATAGCCATAAAAATTATAATCAATATTTAATAAGGAAATTTGTCTACATGAATAACACGTAACTGGATATTTATCAGTATTTAGAACTGGAAAAATAAGAGATAATTTTCCAGGAAGGGGGATGGCATTTATTAAGTCATTAGATACTTTAAAAATTTAAAGCTTCCTTATTAATTAGGTTGTATAATTCTGAAATAATGCCATCATTACTAGGAGTTTTATTTTGTTTTAGTTTACTAATTTGAGTCTTTACTTCAAATAAGGAGATAGGTTTATCAATAAGCTTCATCTGGTCATCTGTTAGCTTCTTTTTAATATTTTTTTGCAGGAATTTATTGATACCCTCCCTTGAATCTAATATCAAGTTAATATTATTATTTAAGGCAATACAATGTTCTTTTTAATTTTGTCAATATATCTTGCAAATCAGAGACCTTTTTTCATTTTATTAGTAGAATAAATTTCCTTTATATGACTAGTTTTATTGAGTAATTTTGTTTTATTTTCCAATGTATGCATAGATTTAAGATTATGCAAAAAATTAGCTAATTTAATCTTTTCAAGGTTGATCATAATTTTATGAGTTAGAATTTCTAAATATTCATCATTTCATTTGTTTATCTCTTTTATCTGGTTTGAATTTGTTTTCTCCATTGCCTTTTTTGAGCAAACCAATTAATAATCTTACCATCTAAGTACACTTTTAGGGAATCCCACAAAAATATTTCAGAGATATCTTTTGTGTAATGAATTTCTATAAAGATCTGAGTTTTTTTAATAAGAAAAAATCCCTAAAATCTTTTAGGTTGGTTATACATCCTGGAATGGTTTCACATTTGTTTAGTGTAGGTATGTGTATGTGTGGTGTTTTGTTGTGTTTTTGTTTTTTGTGGTGTAGGTGTTGTGGTTTGTGTGTGGTGTAGTATATGCTGTGTGTTCGGCTTTGTGATTTTGGCTTTGTGGGGTTTTAGTGTTGTGATGATTTCGGCTTCATGGACTCAAAATGCTGAAATTTTAGATTTCAGCTTTTTGAGTATATGAAGTGAAATCCCTGGAATACATGATATGGGTATATTATTATTACTTAGTAAAAAAGTTCAAAGGTTATGGCATTATGGTCAGAAGGGAACAAGAAACTACTTTATGATTCCCTAATCTATTTATTAAATCATTATTAAATCATTAGAATTAAAACTCTATCTATTCTACCCTGTGTACCATGTCTATCTGATAATAATAATGAATGTGGGGCTAAAAATTCATGAATGTATCTAAAATGCATTACCTCCATAAATTTAGTTAGTTCCTGAGCTGAAGCAGTGATTTTCCTTTTTGTAGTTGCATTAGAGTCATTTTCTTCTAGAATACAGTAAAAATCCCCTGCCATTAACAATACTGCCTTTTAAAATTTGAGCAATCTCATCCAAATATTGTCTAGCAGTTCTAACACCTATTCCAGATATCCAACATAAATTAATAAAAATGTATACTTTCCTATTAATTTCTAAAGTAATAGAACACAAAGAACCTTTGTCATCTGCATATAAGCTAATTATCTTAGGGATAGGTAATAATCTTTCTCCATAAGATAGCTACCCCTCTATTATTCTGATTATAATGAGAACTAACTAAGATTGAATAAGTATCACTATCTAGTTTATCTATGTCAGCTTGCACCAAATGTATCTCTTGGAGAAATGTTATCTGAGAATTAAATAATTTTATAAACTTAAGTTACCTCTTTTATAACCATTATTCAAACCACTGATGTTTAAAGAGATGCATGTTTAATAGGTCATGTGAAGTCTTACATGAAACTACATAAGATAGTATCATACATTTCACATCAGTAAACATAAAATTCACTTCCCGCAATAGCATATGAATATGATAAATTGTATAAACCTTGAAAAACATATTCCTCACAATGTGAAAGAGAAACATAGCAGTAGACACCCAACAAATTAATAAGTACCATTAAGAGTAAAAAAAGAAATAAACATCCTATGTATTCTAAAATCCCCTTGTTTGTACAAAAAATTATACAAACAATCCCTCCCAAAAGTGAAAAGAAAAAGAGAATACATCACATTACTGGAAAAATAGCAAAGAATGAACACAGTATATAAGAAATAATATATCTAATATAGTACAGTGTTACCCAGAAATACTAAATCAAGATTTCTATATAACAGAAAAAATCATCTGCATTCATAAGAAAAAAAAAGAAAAACTTTCAGTGTACAGGTAGTAATAACAAAAAAAAAAAAAAGGAAAAAAAAACAGCCCTTATAATCATTAGCTAGCAGACGGGACCCTGTGCCTTGAAGTTATCCATCTCTTTACTGTGTTAAGATTGTACACATATCTCTCCAATTATACTGATATGCAACAAGTATCCAAAAACCCTAGTCACATAAATAGAACTTAATAATTATATATACAATATCACTCTTTTCCAAGCCCCAACATAACTCGCTTAGCTAGTAACAGGATGAAGGAAAATGCTGCCAGTATTAGAAAGAAGATTTTATGTGTGTTCCTTAATTAGCCATGTTAAATATAACCTGTGCTTAAAAGTGTGAAAAGACAGTTTATGTTACAGTAAGCTAAAATTCTGCTTTTTCCTTTATATTGCATATCCACCACATTAAAGAAACAGGTGTGAATGATATCTATCTAGTAACACATGAGTATACATATCATCACAGTCATTTTTCTTTGTTGGAATTAAATACTGTTGGTGAAAATGTGGGTAAAGTTAAGCAAACACAACACACATTGTTTAATTATATATGTCAAAAATATTACATCAAATGCAGCATTATTAGTTAATTTTCATAAAACAGCCGAGTGTGTTGTTCTACTTAATCATAACTTTCTCATAGCTGTCCTAGCATTTCCCTTTTCTTCCCATTTCAGTAATAAACTAAACTGGTAGTTTACTGAGCTGAGCCTAATATGGTCTGCTCTTAATATATATGTTACAACTATGAGATGCTAGTTTTTTTTATTGTGACTGTGAAAAAAAAAAAACTCACCATGTCAATTTATCATGCTTATGTTAGTTATAGAACTTGATATAAAAAAACAGTGCAGTTGGAAAACTGTGTCCGGATATTATGGCAGCTAACATTTTTGTGTCACACTTTATAAGGCATGTTAGAAATACATATACATGTATCTAGACTTCACTGGGTCTGTTCTGTTAATTTTCTATGGTTAGGGAGACAAAGGGTAAAACATGCGAACATAAAACTCCCACATAGGCAGCAACAGCCAAAATAAAGGCTCTGCCCCCTCCCACAGAAATCAAATCCACCCAGCTTCATTCATTTATGAGCTGTCAGACAGTGTCAAATGCTGTCGAACTAAACTAAGCCAGTCCCATGTGAGCTTGGCTGGAAATCCAAAAACAAGCAAACCTGAGAAAAGAGAGTGCATTCCATATACATACATAAAAAAGGAAAACAAAATCCACAAAAAGAAAGGAAATCACCATCAGCAACAAATGGCAAATACAAAGTAATACAAAATTGCATCCCACAAGAAACACCCTCACAACCCAGCCATCACACAACATGAAACAAGGAAGAATGCTTGATCCCCAGCAAACAACCACTAACAGAAGATAACTAAATAAAGAATTTTTTAAATTTATGAAAGAACCAAACCATAACAAAACTACACTTAATACCCAAATCTTCACTGAGAAGAAGGTTCACACACACACACACACACACACACACACACACACACACACACACACACACACACACACACACACACACAAAACAGGTCCCATTCCCATCAAGTCCCTCTCCAATGACACACCCTCCAAACTCCACCATCCAACACATCCATAGATGCAAGTCTCAGACAGACACCAAGAGACCAGAGCCATATCCTTCATCACTTTCACACCAATTCACCACTTCACTCAAAATCATGTAAAAATAAATAAACTTCACAGATGGCATCTATTGGAAACACACATCAGTCATTAAGAATCCAAACACACAAAATTGAATAAACAAAAGTAAGAGTAAGAGCGGACATAATAAATAAAGAAATATAAAACTATAAATACACCAATGTGACAAGAACTGCAACACTATATTAGCAGCAACATAAGAGAAAGAAAGGGAGTGCTGGAACTGAGAATGTTTCTAAGATATAAACACTACACAGCAAATGAAAAGTATATATGTATTGTGATGCCTGTGTGCAAAACAGCCACAGTTGAAAGGTATAATAATATGTCATAATAAATAATAAAAACACAAGACAATACTTCTCATTACACAGTGCTAGTTGAGAGTTCAGGCACAGGAAAATGCTCAAAATAATATTGTAGAATAGTTCTGACATCAATACAGAAAACAACTAGTCTAATCTTCCTATTTTCCTAGCTATTTCTAAGAGAGACACTAAAGTCTAAGATCCTACTTACATATAGAGTGCAGGTAGAGTGCTGGTGAATTGGATGTTTTCAAGACAAATGCAAAATGCTCTCTCTCTCTCTGTCTCTGTCTCTGAGAAAGTCCTTTAAATTGAAAATACATCCTGCTGACTCATTTTAGATTACATCATTCTTAGCAATTCTCTGTTTTCCTAGGCTACCAGAAACTCTACATTTACATTTCTTAGTAAGCTTGCACTTGGTCAGGAAACCACAGTAATTAGACATTATATATATATATATATGTAAAAGATAGCAATTAACTCTGGTTTCAAAACAATAGAAATAATCTGCTGGTTCAGACACCATGGCTTCAAGTCCTGAGATCAAAACAGTCATAAAATACTTGATTTATCAGCTTTCTTACAGCAGAGTGCACTGTTGTTACATTTTTGCAGTTCAGCATCCAATATAGTCTTTTCACATTTAAGAGAACAAGACTGTGCCTTATATTAATGTTTAGACATGACAGAATTATCTAGAAAATTATATCTAGCTAGGCTGGCAGCCTTCACATATCTTTACATACCCCCCCCCCCCCCAGAGAACTCAAGCTAGTTTTTCAAGTGACGCTTGAAAAACGTTGCTTGAGAGGGTTAGGTCAATCTAAGTATACCTTACCCCATTCCCTGTCTTGAGAGCCCATCTGCATTGGCATTGCTATTTCCACTGCAGTGTGGCACTGACATAACATATACTTGCAAACCTAGGCTCCATCTTAGCAACTTGGCATTTTGCTGGCTGGCTCTGTTTAACCATGTTAAGGGATTGTGATCTATCACTACAGTGAATTTTCTTCCATTCAAATAAGGCTGAAATTTCTGCAGTGCCCACACTATGGCTAGACATTCCTTTTCTACAGCTGCATAGCATTCCTCTCTGGGTTGAAGCCTACGACTGAGATAAACCACTGGGTGCTCTTCTCCCTGTGAAGAAATCTGGCTATGTACAGCCCCCACCCCATGGTTTGAAGCATCCACCTGCACAACAAATTCTTTGCTGTAATCTGGACTGGCTAACACAGCGGGTCCTCTCCCAAAGCTTCTTTAAATTTCTGGAATGCCTGTTCACATGGTGGGATCCACACTACCTTATCTGGCCTGTTTTTCCTTGTCAGGTCTGTGACGGGAGGAGTTATGATACTATAACTGGGGACAAACTTTCCGTAGTACCCTGCTATCCCTAATAATACCCTCCTGCTTTTTGGTAACAGGTGCAGGTCATGCCTGAATGGCTTCCACTTTGGCAGGTTCTGGCCTGATCTTACCACTCCCCACAATTTTGTCCCAGGAAGGAGACCTCTGCCATACCCACCTGATATTTGCTGGGCTTAATGGTCAACCATGCCCTCTGTAGTCTGCCCAGCACCTCCCTCACATGTTGAAGGTACTCCTGCTAGGAATGGAGGTAGATGCCAATATCATCTAGGTAAGCAAGGGCAAACTCTCCTGCTCCTGCAAGGATATGATCTACCAGCCTCTGGAAAGTCTCTGGGGCATTTTATATCCCAAAGGGCATATTTGTGAACTCATACAACCCAAAAGCAGTCACAAAGGCTGACCTCTCTCTAACACTGGGAGTCAAGGGCACCTGCCAGTAACCCTTGGTAAGATCAATGGTTGTAAGATACGTATCCCCACCCAGCTGCTCTAGGGTCTCATCTGTCCTAGGCATGGGGTAAACATCTGACTCTGTGTGACTATTTAATTTCCTGTAGTCTACACAAAACCTGGTGCTGCCATCCTTCTTTGGCACCAGTGCCACTGGGGAGGCCCAGGGACTGTTGGACTTTTGAATTACCCCTATTTCCAACATATCCTGTATCTCCTCCCTCAGAGTCTGTTTGACTCTTTCAGGCACCCTATAAGGGGCCTGCATAATAAGCCTTTGGAGTCCTGTATCCACCCGGTGCTGTACCAGGTGGGTGCACCCTGGTTTCACAGTGAACATGTCACAACACTCTTGTAACACTGCTCAAATTTCTCAAACCTGGATAGGAGAAAGCTGCTATAATATTGCTACCCCTTCCACTGAGGTGTCGGTCTGAGCATCACTGAACATATTAGTCACCAGATCTCCATCAGACTCCTCCTGAAATCCACTGCAAATGCTCAGCACAAGGGCCTCCCTATCATGGTAAGGTTTCATCATGTTAACATGGTACAATTTGTGCCCCTGCCTCCTGCCAAGCAGTTCCCCCATGTAGTTAACATCACTTACCTTTCTTACAACCTTATAGAGTCCCTCCCAAGCTGCTTGCAGCCTGTTGTGTCTGACAGGAATGAGAACCATTACCTGCTGCCCTACAGCATATGCTCAAGCTCGAGCATTCCTGTCATACTATACTTTTTTCTGTTGTTGGGCTTCTGCCAGGTTCTCCAGGGTCAAGCCCATGAGTTCCCTGAGCCTTGTCCTGAGGTTTAGGACATATGCTACAACAGACTCCTTGGGAGATTCACACTCAACCTCCCACTCATCTCAAATTAAATCTAGAGGCCCTCTCACCCTATGCCCATACAGCAACTCAAAGGGTGAAAACCGTGTGAATTCCTGGGGAAGCTCTCAGTAAGCAAACAATAGACAGGGCAAATATTTGTTCCACTCCCTCTTACACTGGCCTGCAAATGCACATAGCATGGATTTGATTGCAGAGTTAAACCTCTCAACAAGACCATTTGTCTGAGGATGGTAGGGGGTGGTCTTTAGGTGATTCACCCCACAGTACTTCCACAGACAAGCCAGCAGGTCTGACATGAAATTGAAACTCCTGTCAGTCAGTATTTCTTTTGGGAAACCTACCCTGCTGAAAATCTCTAACAAAGCATTTGCCACATTTTCTGCCTCAATGGAGGAAAAAGCCACTGCCTCATGGTATCTTGTAGCATAATCTGCTACCACTAGGATATACTTTTTCCCTGTGGATCTTGGGGTACTCAGAGGCCCCACAATATCGATAGCTACCTTCTGAAATGGCTCCTCAATCACAGACAAAGGCATCAAAGGAGCTCTCACCTTGTCTCCTGCCTTGCCTACCTTTTGGCACTTCTCACAGGTCCTGCAGTGCCCTGTTATATCTCTGGAAATTCCAGGCCAATAAAAGTTCTGCATAATGCATCTCTTTGTATATTTTATGCTTATATGACCTTCTAAGGGAATATCATGGGCTATGGCTAGAAGTGCCAGATGGTAGGCTCTAGGTGCTAGCAACTGCTGTATCCTTTCACCTTCTAGCCCTCCCTCTGGAAGTCCACTCTCTGTAGAGTAACCCTTTGTCCCAATATACAGATTCCCCCTTCCCTTGAGAATCAGGTGCCTTACTATCTACCTGCCTCATGCCTTGCAATGTAGGGTCTGAGAGCTGAGCCTGTCTCAATTCTCTCTTTGTAACCCTTCCCAGCTCCCCTTCTACAGGAAGTCTGGCATCCTCTGACAGTGATGCATCACTGTCAGCCCGGGTACTACTACTCACCTCTACCTTTGCAGTCACTCTGTCCAAGGGAACATCAGTACCCACAAGCAGCTGTGTCTCACCTTCAGTCTCACTGCTACTGAGTAGTTCCCTTCCTGAAGTAACCACCTCACCATTCCTGGCTGCAAGTATGCAGTCTGTCTGGGCCTCCCTCAGGCTTCAGACCCACATGCTTGTCTCAAAGCCTGACTGCGTGTAACTGCATAAACACATGGTACTGCCTCATCAAAATCCTTCCTATCAGGACATCTTCAGGATGGTAGTTCAGTACCCCTGTTGTCTAAAGGCAACCTAATATTGTCATTTTCTTTCCCACTTACTGGCTCTCTCACATTTTGTTCCTCACCCTGCCTCTGTGGACATCTGTATGCCACATGGCCCCACTGGTTGTATTCAAAAGATTTAACCCTAGGTCCTGGATGTGTACCTGGACTAGTAGTTTCCCCTGCTACTGGCAGATTCTGTTGGCGTGGTCTGGGCTGCCCACCATGGGTTCCTTTAGACCCATGAGCAGTACTGGGGGTTTCTTTCCTGTGCAGTGATGCCCTGCTTGCTAGGTATAGGTCTCCCTTCTTCCCCAATTCCTCTGACATAGCACATTGTCTATCAGCTAACCAGATCCTCATGTCCTCAGGCAAAGTGCTAAAGGCTTGTTCCATCACCAAAAGGTCTGCCAGCCCTTCAAAAGTGGTGACCTGATATCCACTCACCCACCTATGAAAATAAGTGTTCAGTTCAGCAACATATTCACACACACTTTCATCTGCCTTGTGTCTATGCTCACAAAACATTTTCCTATAAGTTTCAGGTGTTAGCTTAAAAAATTCTAACAATTCTTAACAGCAGTATAATTAAAACAGTCAACTTCAGACATTTTGGACAAAATAGTTACAGCTTTACCATGGAGTAAGGGGTTCAGCAACCATACCCAGAGCCTTTGGCCAACATCATACTGTTTACATACCCTCTCAAACATATGAATGAAACTATCAAAATTGTCCCTCTCTGTAAACTGCGGAAGAAATTTACTGACCTTTGTGCTTTTGGGGTCAAGTTACTCCCTTCCAGGTGTAGCAGTTTCTCTTTCTCCTCAGCCTGTAGACATCTCAGTCTCTCTGCTGCTTCTGTTTCCAACTCAAGTCTCTTTAGTTCCAAATGGATTTTTAAGTCCTCTGTAGAAAGGTTGAGCTGTCCCTTCTCTGAGTGTTGTACACCTCCACTGCCAGTCTAATTATCCTCCTGATTGCTGTTTTCTGATGCAGCTGTTACCAAAGCTGTAATCATGTCTGCCTTAGTCAGGTTTCCATGCACCAGTCCATTAGACTGGCATATCTCAGCCAACTGGCTCCTTGATAGCTTCCATACTCCTCTGCTGACATGCTTGCCTGCTCTCCCTGACTACCTAAGCTAACAAAAGAAATAAAACAATTGTGATCTGAACTCTGAATTTTCACTGCATGGCTGATTTAGAGTACAAAAACACATTCAGTGATCACTGTACACAAGCTACAGGAATTCACTGTCCACAACACTACAAGCCAATTGCCAACCAATTAATATGTAATGTGGATATCCCACCACTGCCAAACAATTAATATGTGATGCCCATATGTTAGCCCAGTAATCAAGGAGCTTCAATCCTCACCACTAGCACCAGTGAGAGGCATCCACATTGTGAAGGATAACAAATACACACACAGTAAAGTACAATTTCCCTTAAGAACACACAGAGATCACAGTTTGGGACTGTTTTCTCCCTTTCTCTCCAGATCCCCAATAAGACTCCCCGCTAGCACAGCTATAGAGTGGGCTCCTTAGCCAGGGTACAAAGTGAAGTCATCCTAGCACTCTCTCTGTCCAACCAGTGCTTTGTGTCCCTGCCCAAGTAGCTGACAGACACACACACACACACACACACACACACACACACACACACACACACACACACACACACACACACACACACACACACACACACACACACACACACACACACACACACACACACACACACACTTTGAGATATGGTTAATATACAACCACACAGACACTCATGGGGAAGGCTGGCACAGGTTCAGTAGCTGTGCCCCTTCTGTCCAGGCTATAAGGTAGTAATCACTGCCACCAGGACCCTTATTTATCAGCTACTAAAAAGGCCCTTACCAAAGGGTGTCCAATAACTATTGTGCAATATAATTGTATCCAAATGGTAAGTGTGATTGAGCAGCAAGGCTTATTTGGAGTGGCTTTGTACAGTATCACTATATACATGCAATGTACTCTAGATCTTAAATTATCTCTACACAAAACAGCCACAGTTGAAAGGTTTAAAAATATTTAATAATAAATAATAAAAACACAAGACAATGCTTCTTACTACACAGTGCTAGTCGGGAGTTCAGACACAGGAAAATGCTCAAAATAATATTGTAGGATAGTCCTAACATCAATACAGAAAACTAGTCTAATCTTCCTATTTCCTAGCTATTTCTAAGAGGGACACTAAAGTATAAGATCTTACATACAGAGCACAGGCAGAGTGCTGGTGAGTTGGATGTTCTGAAGACAAATGCAAAATGCTCTCTCTCTCTCTCTCTCTCCCTCTCTCTGTCTCTGAGAAAGTCCTTTAAATTGATAATACATCCTGCTGACTCATTTTAGATTACATCATTCTTAACAAGTCTCTGGTTCCCCAGGTTAACAGAAACTCTACATTTACATTTCTTAGTAAGCTTGCACCTGGTCAGGAAACTACAGTAATTAAAGGCATTATATATGCAAAATCTAGCAATTAACTCTGGTCTCAAAACAATAGAAAAAATCTTCTGGTTCAGACACCATGGCTCTGAGCCATGACATCAAAACAGTTATAAAATGCTTGACTTATCAGTTTGCTTACAGTAGAGTGCACTATTGTTACATTTTTGCAGTTCAACATCCAATACAGTCTTTTTACATTTAAGAGAACCAGCCTGTGGCTTATCTAGCTAGGCTGGCAGCCTTCACATATTTTCACATGTATAATATCTAGTAATCTACATGTCAAATACCTCAATATAAAATATATAAATAGAGAGAGAGAGAAAGAAAGAGTCAAAAATTACCTTAATAACAGAAGTCCAATCCAAAGCAAAAATATGTTCAAAACACTGAACCACCACAAGGGAGCTCAAATCCAAGAAGAAATCCAAATAAAGTCCAAATGAGATTCCATAGAAACTTTATTACAAGGGTAATGCACTTCTGTTTCATCAATCACCTTATATGTGTTTGCACAGTCTAGTAAATTATTCATAGATTCTAAATAGAAGGACTTGTCCGTCACCACTATTAAATGCCCCTTATCTGCTTGTTTAATAATTATTTCCCCATCATTACAAAGCGTATTCAGTGCCTGTTTTTCATTCAGTGTCATATTATAGAATCTATTACCCCTATAGTTAAACCTAAAAATGTCATACAAATCTTTCTCACATGCTTTAACAAAAACCTCTATACTAGGTGGTAAAGTTGGTGTGAATACACTCGGTTTTCTGAAAAGATTTACATCAACATGGTTTTCAGTGCTTACATTGTATGTCATTTTCAAAGTGACATTACGTGCAAACAGTCTCAATTCGGTTAATGTATCTGGTAAATCCGCTTGCAGAGTGTATAAAACTCAGGCCCTTATTCAACACTTTAACTTCATGCTCATCAAGTTCTCTCATGGAAATGTTGCAAACTAAGTTGTTTGCCATATTTTCTTCAATGTCTGTACCTGTCCCTCTCCAAATGATTGTTTCTTCTTGAACTTTCTTCCTTCTGGCTCCACTTCCAAACCCCTCTTTGACTGTACGTGAAAAGGGAGAGGTAAAACCAGAAATGAACATTCACGGCTGATGGAGGGCTTAATTCCCTCTGTTGTAGTTTCCTTATTAGTTGTTGTGGCCTTCCGTCTTACCACTTGTTCAAATTCTGAACCAGCTGTTATATTACTGGGAGTGTTTACTCTCTGCTGCACCTGATTGATGGTAGTGGAATTGGACGTTGCCACCGCCGTACTTTCAGGATTGTGCAAGGACGTTATAGGCAGTTGTGTATTGCTATTTACAATGTTATTATTCTTTTCAGTATGAACAGAGCCTGCTCTCGGTTCTTTAGGCCACAAGAAGACGTTCCCTTTCTGAAAATCTGCCAAATCTCTTCTTAACTTTTTCTGCTTAATTTGAAGCAGCCTCCATTCATAAGAACTGATCTGATCTATCAATTCAGACAGCCGAGTATCAACAAAACTGTCCTGTGAATTTTTGCATAACAATTCTTGTGCTTGTCTTATTTTCACACTTAGTTCATTTTCTATGGGTAGAAAAAAGTCTATAATTAATTGCATATACTGGATGATGTTATCAATATTTAGCTGCTGCCACTTCCCTAACAATTTTGGATATAACGTACCATACAAGGGCATATTCATTACCTGCAGGCCCCTGAGAACAACTTTGAGTTTGACACTAGCTTCCATATGAAGTCTTTGAAATTGTAGCCTTTTCAGTCTATAAAGTTCATTCTCTAATGCTTGCAGTTGCTGCCTTACATCAATTTGTTCCTGGCAGCCATCTCTTTCATACTCAAGTGGAGATGTAAAGTCACCAGTTAATAGCGGATTTGAATCCAACTTGAGTAATTGAGCAAAACACTGACAATTAACAGCTCCGTCAGTCTTTTTAGCTGATAAATCTATACCAGTATGCATTCCTTCTGCCATGGCTGACAGGGCTAAGACACAAAAATTAGCAAAAGTAAAGAAAGAAAAAGCCCTGTTCCTGAGTGATGGAACAAATACACAATAGTCCAATCAAAAGCAAAAATATGTCCCTCTCCAAACGGTGCCCTCGTGCCTAAGACAAGCGCAAGAATTGTTATGCAAAAATTCACAGGACAGATTTGTTGATACTCGGCTGTCTGAATTGATAGATCAGATCAGTTCTTATGAACGGAGGCTGCTTCAAATGAAGCAGAAAAGGTGAAGAAGAGATTTGGCAGATTTTCAAAGGGAATGTCTTCCCGTGGCCTAAAGAATTGAGAGCAGGCCCTGTTCATACTGAAAAGAGTAACAACATTGTAAATAGCAATACAAAACTGCCTATAACATCCTTGCACAATCCTGAAAGTACGGCAGTGGCAACGTCCAGTTCCACTACCATCAATCAGGTGCAGCAGCGAGTAAACATTCCCATTAATATAACAGCCGGTTCAGAATTTGAACAAGTGGTAAGATGGAAGGCCAGAACAACTAATAAGGAAGCCACAACAGAGGGAATAGAGCCCTCCATCAGCTGTGAATGTTTGTTTCCGGTTTTACCTCTTCCTTTTCACGTACGGTCGAAGAGGGTTTGGAAGTGGAACCAGAAGGAAGAAAGTTCAAGAGGAAACAATCATTTGGAGAGGGACAGGTACAGACACTGAAGAAATGTGGAAAATGACTTAGTTTACAACATTTCCATGAGAGAACTGGATGAGCATGAAGTTAAAGTGTTGAATAAGGGCTTGAGTTTTATACCCTCTGCACAAGTGGATTTACCAGATACATTAACTGAATTAAGACTGTTTGCACGTAATGTCACTTTGAAAATGATGTAATGACATCATGAGGGGGTTGTCAGGCATACTGTAAGTGGATTAGAGCCCTGTGGCTCTGGATTGCTCCTAGCTTAGCTAAGCTAGGGGTGTGTCTAAACCTGCCTAGTACACTTTACAAATTGTAAGCAGGTGTGCGTGCTGCGCATTGGGTTTTACAGGAAGAAAAAAGAAGTTAAACCAGGAAATAGCAGCTCTGTGCACATATGAGCACTCCATCTGTGCTGCATTCACACAGGCTTAAACAGGAAGGCAATGGGAAGGAAAAACAGCAGTAGGAAGGTAATCAAGGAGAACTAGCTTAGCTGACAGGTGAAATGTATCAGAATCAGTCAGTTACACAGGCAGCAGACCAGACCAGCCCAGCACACCACTATAAACTATGCAAACACCTTTCCCCCTTGGTTTTCCCAAAAACTGTACACCACCGGTGTATACAGATAGGTTCATAGATTCATAGGTTCATACTAGGCTATCTGCCCTGGGGCAATTATAAGCCTAGCCCGATTCTGTATGGCTTACGCCACCCCATGATTTGAGTATACTGTGCCCTTTTTAAGGTTTAGTTTACTGTGCCTCTGTCTAATAGTGACACGGGAGTAATCCCTGGGACAAACCTACAATCCCCCATCCACTTATCGAGATTCTTCGTGAAGAGATTCAGTGAGGTGCTCTGCCTCATGGGGAAATGAGGATGGGGAAATTTTACAAAATGAAAGCAAGAGAAAAAATGTTAGGGGCTGCTTTTGCTATCATAAACCAGCATGTGCAAGAGGTGAAGGGTGGTGAGGATGTGAATGCTGCTGAGCAACCCACAGTGAGGAGACGGAGAAAAGCGTACATGACCCAGGGTAACCTACCAAGGGCTACATGAGCTGGAGATAGTGGAGCGCTATAGGGTGGAAAGGGACCTCCTACAGCAAATTGTTGAATTGTGCAGGCCACGCCTCACATACAGAACTAACAGAGGGGAACCCATCCCAGTGGATACCAAGGTATGTGTAGGCCTAAGAATACTAGCTACAGGTACCTTCCAAAGGCCAGCTGGGGATACCAGGCATCAGCATCCAGGGTACTCTTCCAGTTCCTGGATGCCATGTCAGCACATGTCGGTGAGCACGTATATTTCCCCTTCACCCGTGAGGAGTTGACCAGCAATATGTGTCTCTTCCACCAAATAGCAGAATACCCTGAGGTAGTGGGTGCATGCACATATGCATTAATGCACCATCAGGTGAGCTGGGTAGGGTCTACATCAACCGCAAGGGCTTCCCGTCCATCAACTTCCAGGTCATGTGCGATGCCCAGGGCATAATAATGAATATGTGTGCTGGCTGCCCTGGAAGCTACCACGATTCCCACATCTGGCATCTGATGCAGCTGTACCAGACATTTACCAATGGGGACATCCCACATGGTCATCTAGTGGGGGATGCTGGATACGCACTGCAGCCATGGCTGATGACACCCATCAGAAATGCACACACATGAACAAAAACTCCATAATGAGGCACACACACAAACACAAATCATAACAGAGCATGTGCTTGGGATGCTCAAGTCATGGTTCCAGTGCCTGGACACATCTGGTGGAGCCTTGCAGTACTCACCAACTACATGTACCCAAATTGTCCTTGTATGTGCCATGCTACACAATATGATCCTGTGGAAACAGCTGCAGCAGGAACAGCATGGGGCAGGGCCACACAGCCCCCCACCAGTGCCAAGGGCTTCACAGACACAGAGTGACTCAGAGGAAGAACAACCTGAGCCTTCCCCAGTAGGCAGAACGAGGCATGCCCAGTATGCCCTGGCCTTAGCAAAGAGGTAACGCATAGCACATGCACTGACACAGTAGGGACCCAGGGGATGACACCTCTCTCCAACTCACACATACAGTAAAAGGGATGCCAAACATGACACTACCTGTGCTCAGCCATGTATAGGGAGTGTACTATGTGCATCCGACATAGGCAGCCCTGCAGTACCACCCTCAATATTGGGACACCCAGAAGATAAGTGACTCACACATGCCAGTTGGGAGGGCACATACCTAACAACAGTCACAGCCAGCAGGATAGGTGTAGACAAACACAAACAAATGCTGTACTATGGCCTCTGAATGAGCCCCGTGGGTAACCCCTACCCCAGGCCTACACAGACAGACTACAGCAGGCCAGCCAGTTGGATGTAAGTTTTGAAGGCTAGGAAGTCAGAAACTAATATGTAGGCAGTGAAAGCCAAGATCTGTAATACATTGGTATGCCTCTAGTCAGCACGATAGGTAAGTCTACAGACTGAAATGGTGTACCCGACATACCAGTACAGTCCTAGCAAATGTGTAAAAGTGTAAGGTGTGCCCCACCATCCTATGTACACTTATAGTAACAGTCAGGTTTGTCCCCCCCCCCCGTGTAGAAATGTCAAAACAGTTAGGTGTACCCCCCCCCCACTATGCAGAAATGTAGCAACAGTAAATGCCAAATAACTGATGTATACCCTGCAGACACAGCATGCTACCTGTCAGTGTACTACACAAAGGTCAGCACTGCAGCACAAACTTCCTGGACTTGATAAACACATGCAATATAGATGGCCATACTGGGCATGCTCACACACTTAAACACATGAAGGCCATGTCAGCAAACACCAGTGGACCAGACATATCTGGCAGTTGCAGTTCTTAGTGCAGACACATGTCAGTATGCACCACTCCAGCCTTGCACACACAGTAGATAGGAATACAGACATATATATATATATAAGAACAACACACTATAATAAGACAAAGGTAGAGGGACATAGATGTGTTGAAGAGGGTGACCGTGACAAGGAGCCATCTGGGCCTGTTCCACCCAGCATACAGCCAAAGGGCCCCAAACACATGAGGTGCAGGTGTCACTCAATGCAGATACTAGCCTCCAGTATCTGTCAGCATGACGGTGTGTTGCACATGTCAGCTGTGCAACATGAATGTACAAGGAAGTAGTCACCTAGTAGTTGTATACTCATACTTGTGGCATATGACCCCGTGTGTACCAGTATGCAGCAATTCAACCCCTACATGAATGGGTCACGGCCCATGCACACACCGCCCTCCCCATAGCAGTATCATGACAAACCTGCTAAGGTCATTCAATGTGAAATACACCTTTGGGAGAGCTGTAGCTCAGTCATCCCCATGGCGTGTCCCATAACTGTGTACTGCTGTACTGATAAACTAGTTAGGTAGGAGTCCTAACCTCAGACTTGGCAACTGTGTGACTGTGTGTTTGTGTGTGTGTCTCTCGGTCTCTGACTGTTTAGAGAGAAATGCTTTTTAGGCTACTCACACTCTGTACAGTTCATATACACAACTTTGGCAAGGCTGCTGATGTCATTCACCTAGAAATACACCTCTGGGAAAGTCATAGCCCAGTAATCTCTGTAGCATGTTCTGTAACTGCGTACTGCTGTACTGTGATAAAGTAGTTAGATAGGTGTTCTAACCCCAGACCTAGCAACTGTGTGCTTGTGTGTGTGTCTGACTGAGTAGAGAACAAATGCTTTTTAGCCCACCACACCCCATACAATACATATACTCAACTTTGGCAAGGCTGCTGATGTCACTCACCTAGAAATACACCTCTGGAGAAATCATAACACAGTAATCTCTGTAGCGCATCCTGTAACTGCATACTGCTGTAGTGTGATAAAGTAGTTAGGTAGGGATTCTAACCCCAGACCTGGCTTCTGTCTGTGTCTGACTGAGTAGAGAGCAATGCTTTTTAGCCCACTCACACCCCATACAATACATATACTCAACTTTGGAAAGGCTGCTGATGTCACTCACCTAGAAATACACCTCTGGGAAATTCATAACCCACTACTCTCCGTAGTGCATTCTGTAACTGCGTACTACTGTACTGTGATAAAGTAGTTAGGATGGTGTTTTCACCCCAGACTTGGCAACTGTGTGTGTGTGTGTATGAATCTGTGTGTCTGTGTGTCACTGTCTGTCTTCGACAGAGTAGAAAACAATGCTTTTTAGGGTACTCACACTCCTTAGAATTCCTATACTCAAGTTTGGCAAGGCAGCTGATGTCACCCACCTAGAACTACACCTCTGGGAAAGTTGTAGCTCAGTAACCTCTGTAGCACATCCTGTAACTGTGTACTGTTGTAGTGTGATTTAGAACTGTGGTAGGGTTCCATCTCCACCCATGGAAGTTCTGGATATTTTGTGTGTGTTCCAATGTCTGTGTATGGAGGAATGCATCATAGGCTACTCACTCACAGTACATTTCAAATGCCCTACTTTGGCAATCCTGCTGACGTCATTCATTGTGAAATACAACTTTATGGAACAAAGTCTGTAGTAATCCCGGCGGTGCTACCAATAACTGCTCCATGCTGAAGTAAGATATAAGCCTTGGTTAGGGGTTCAATAACCACACATGTCGGTTGTGGATGTTCTGTGTGTGTCTCACTGTCTGAGTAGGGAACAAAGCATTTTAGGCTAGTCACTTGCAGTACAGTTGAAATGGCCCTCTTTGGTAATCCTGCTGATGTCATTCAATGTGAAATACACCTTTGGGAAAGAAGTACTTCAGTAATGTCCGTATAACTGCATAGTGCTGTACTGTAATAAACTAGTTAGGTAGGGGTTCAACTCCCAGACATGACAGGTGTGTGTGTGTTTGTGTGTGTGTGTGTGTGTGTGTGTGTGTGTGTGTGTGTGTGTGTGTGTGTGTGTGTGTATGTTTGTAACTCGGATCCTGTGAAGAAGTGTTGGGGAGTGTGGGCAATGTGTTGGTGGCTTTGCTTATTTCTTTTATGGTGGCCCTACTATGTATCACAATGTCAACCATACAGGGATAACAGATGTAAATTAACTGAGAGGCTGGGGTGCAAAGCAATACCCATACATGTGACATCAAGGCCAGCCACATGTTTGGCTGTGGGGGGGGTGCCTATTAATGCAAGATGTATAGTGTATGGGGCCTCTCAACCCCATTAACGGTGCATGTGGACATATGTGCATTTGTTAATCTGCCAGTGCTATCTACAGATGTATGGCCATATATACCTATATAGATTTATATATCTGCTAATATATAGATATATATAACCATGTCTGTATACACCTACTTAGATATATATCTGTGTACACATATGTAACATGCTTGTGTATATGTAGACATATAGGTGTAGACACATGTATGTGTCGATTTAGGCATATGCATGTATATATGTGCATATATATTGATATATATGGATATTGTTTTAGAAAGTAATATAATCTATATATCTAGATATGTTGTATCTGTTTAGATATTAATATAGGTGCACACACATACATCTAGATGTTGATATACAGCCTCTGTACTGTTGCTTGACTGGACTGGATGGTATGTTTCTGAAAGCATCAAAGCTCTTTTCATCTGTCATGGCTTAGTGGGAAATCCCTTTGTCTATGGTGTGCAGGGTCCTTGGTTTGACCCTTGCTAGAGCTGTTTATTTTGTTGTTGGGAAGAACAAGGCCTGTTGGATACACAGTAATTAAGGCACTTTAAAGCAGTTGTAAGCAAGTTTGTGTGGGTTTGCACAGAGCTAAGCAATGCCTACACAGGTTAAGCAATTCAGCAGCTAACTGAGTATAAGAAACTGCAACCAGACTTTAGCAGTGCTTACCTCTGCACAAACCCATGCACAACGGCTTTAAAGTGCCTTAATCACTCTGTATCCATCGGCCCTTGTTCTGCCTAGCAACAAAACAGCCTCTGCTAGGCTCAAACCCAGGACCATGCACATCATGGCCAAAGTGATTTACCTCTAAGCCAACTCAGACATATATAACCCTGCTGTATTCACAAGCATAACATCCAGCCCAGTCATTCAACAATACAGAGAATGTATTCCTACACGTAGATGTATGTGTGTGTGAAAATATATTGTCTAAACAGATACAACATATTGATATATGTAGATATATATATATATATATATATATATATATATATATATATATATATATATACAAAATATATATATATATATATATATATATATATATATATATATATATATACATACATACGCACACAGATATATGTAAGCAGATATTTATATCTATATAGGGATATACAGACATACATCTGTAGATAAAGTGGGAACATAGCAGAAACATATATGTCCACATGCACCATTAATGGGGTTGACAGGCACAAACAACATACGTCATGCATAAATAGGTATTCTCCCCCTACAGCCAAACATGTCTGCCCTGCAATACACTACCAACTGTTGCAGATCCCATAACCAGGACAAGGCACAAGATGTTAACAGTACACCATCCCACCTGTATGATGTCAGGCTGGTATCAGTCACATATCATGCAGTACCGTCAGGCTCATAATGACTCCCATTTTGCAGTCATCTGTTACCTTTGCTAGCCAGAGTCCAGTATTGTTGGCCTGTACTTCAGAGATGTAGATGCCAAATAACAGTGGTCCCAGGACTGAACCATGAGGTAATCCACTTGTCACATGTCTGGGGATGGGTTTGGAGTCAGTTACACCTACAGTTTGGGTTCTGTCAGTAAACCATGTGGCAAACCATCGGGTGGCATAGGGATGTATTGCCAGATTAGTATGTTAATCTATGTTTCCAGACTGGGGGATGGTGCTGAAGGGCTTGTTGAGGTCCACATAGGCTTTGTAGACTGTCTTACCCTCTTCAACACCTATGCAGATGGAGTCAAAGCAGTCAATCAGTTTACAGAGACAGGACTGGCCCTCCATGAGCCCAGTTTGTGTGGGGTCCAGTGTCTGAGGGTTGCCAATGTCTGCGTTCAAAACATCCCTGATAATGCATTCCATGGCCATGCAGATCAGGCTCGTCAGACTGATGTGACGGTAGTTCCAGGGATCACAGGTGTATCCCCCCTTGTGGAGTGGGATAACTGCAGCTGTACGCCACTTAGTGGGCACCAGGCCTGATGCAAGGCTATGATTACACATGACAGTTAGGTGAGTTGCCATTCCACTTTGTAGTTCATGTAGTGCACAGCCCAGGATGTCATCTGGTCCCAGGGATGCTGTATTCTTAGCTGTGGGTAGTGCATTTTCTGCCTGTGTGGCCATGATTACTGGGCAATGGAACCCTTTTCATATTGACATGGGCACTTTTGGGGGTGAGAGGGGGTGAATGTGGCACTAAATCAATTTGCCAGGATATTGGCACATTCTGTGAGAACAGTCTATGTAATGCCATTCTGTTGCAGCTCAGAGCACTTCTGAGCATTGACAGTTAGAATTCGGACATAACTATAGAAAGCTGTGTGGATGCCTGTGGAATCTGCATCGATTATAGTTACATAACCTGTTTTGGAGATTTCCATGAGGGATCTCAACATCTTACTGGGGCAGGTAAGGGAGTTGTTTGCATCCACCATTACCCTTTGTTCTTCAACAGTGTCTACCGTCTGTTGTATACTCTGTAAATGGCAGGATACCACCAGACTGGCTTGAGTATTTGGTAGGTGAGCGCCGTTGTTCTATGTGGGATGTCAGGAATCATGCACAAGTGGCTGTGCTAATACAGTGCTTTAGTCCAGGATTCATCAGTTGAACTGTCAGCTCCTGTCTCCATGGGTGTCACAAACATTGTCACTTCTGCCTTGAGTAGCATGAAGTTGGCCTTAGAGAGGTCTTTTATGGACAACTGTATATACATTCCTTTCACATGTTCAGTTTGATTAGCCTATGGTGGGATTACTTTGGTGGAACCGCAGTCCCATATAGTGTTGTGATGGCTTAGCGGTTAGTTACTGTGACTGTAGTGTACAGGGTTCTGGGTTCATGGCCTGCAAAGGCAGGTTATTTTTGGTCTGGCCAGAACAGCGGTTAATGCATACAGTCTAATTAGGGCAATTTAGGTCAGTCACACTCAATACAATTAAAATGCCCTACTCTGGCAATCCTGCTGATATCAATCACTGTGAAGTACACCTTTGGGAAGAGGTAGTCCAGCAGTCTCTGTGCTGTGTGCTATAACAGCGTAATGCTGTAGTGTGATATAGAACTCTGGTAGGGGTTCTATGCTTACTCATGGGAGTTTTGGATGCTTTTGTGTCTGTTCCTATGCCTGTGTAGAGAGTAATGCATGTTTGGCTAGTCACACTCACTACAATTCATTCACCCTACTTTGGCAGTCCTGCTGTCACTCACTGTGAAATAAACCTTTGGGAAAAGAATACTCCACTAATCCCTGTGGCGCGTTCTATAATGGCATAGTGCTGCAGTGTAATAACTAGTTAGATAGGGATTCTAATCCCAGATGTGACAGGTGTATGTATCATAATGTGTTGTTGTTTGTGTCCTATGTGGTTGTGAGTGTGTAACAACTGGACCCAATGGTGAGTGTGTTTTTAAACTTTCTTATATGGTGCCCCTAGCATAAATCACAATATCCACCATGCAGGGATAACAGATGTGATATCAGTACATAGTTAGTCACAGGTTCGATACCCTAGATTGGTAGGTGTGTGACACAAACATGCTTTTTTACTCTCCCAACCCACCCTGACTTATTTTTGCCTCTGTCTGCCCCTCTCACTCCCTCTCTTGTGGATGTGGAGACTTACACCTGCTTTGCTTAAGGATGCTCATGATCAGCTGATGGCCTCTGCACAGATTACAGCCCTCCTCTAGCTGATTACATGTGGAACAGCTGTGGTAACATTCCCATAGCCAATTGCATGGAAACACACTCCATTATCTAGGAACATCATGTTGGTGTTGGGCCTTTTCATTCAGTGTGAGCAGGAACTAGATCTGTTGTTTGGCAAACAGCATCACAGATGGATTGGGGACTTACCTCTGACAATATACACTGTGGAAATGGCCCAATACACAGGAGGGGGGTGTGCCTGTCCTGACTACAGACTGTAAGTGCTTCTATACTGCATTCATGGTAATATTGGTTTAACAGGGTGTGTGTGGATATGGATGTCCTACTTGTTTTAATACCTGTCATGCCAGTGCTATGTTTATGAGGAATCCCCATCTGTAGGGTCATCTGCAGACTGGGCAGTGTGTGGTGCCTTGTGTTCCTTGTGTTACCCACAGAGCACCTATCTCTCAACTGCAGAAGGTAGTGTGAGGATTGTAGTCAGTAGATGGTGACAGCCGGGAGAGGTACTGATGTCATATTCCCCATAGGACATATGTTGTATCACACCCTGTTACGACAGGAAATGTATGAGGTCATCACAGTGACATGTCAATATTGCCCCTGTGTTTGTGCCTCCAGCCACAACCCTGTCAACCATTGTACATATGTCATGCAGTAGGGGGTGCATATGTTCTGTACACCATATTCATTGACAGCATAGCTGATAACAAGCCAGTGAGATATCAGACTGCTACACATGTTATGTATAGTAGGGGTTATATTTGAGGACATAGCCTGGGCATTCTGCGGTTGTGAAAATCACGTGGCACCACAGGACCCGGAAGCACGTAAACAAAGACTTTCAAAATAAGCAGATGAAGAAATCAAACAGCTGCTAGGTCTCCAAAAAGATCCTTTAATGTAACAAGGCAAAGTAAAAATCCACAATATCTTCCAAGCGCTTTCACTCGACCACATGCGAGCTTTCTCAAGGCAAACAACCTTGCTGGAAGTTCATTCAAATTAAATACTTCCAGAGTCATCACATGACTTCCTGTGAACCTTTCCCAACAGGAAAATCACCATATAAGGAAATTTTAAAATACATTCTTATTATCATTAAAAATAATTCATTTTCTAAAAATAATTAATTTTCTAAAAATGTCTTGGCGACTGAATAGCATATTGAACTTAAAATTGAATCAAACTATTAAAATGTGTCATAAAACAATTCGAATTCGAATGGTTTTGACCATGTTAAATCAAACAACCAGACTGCTCCTGTGTCAAATGAGCAGAGGAAGTCCTTTGACTTCAAATCTTGGACAAAACAACAGTTTAATTTCAGAAAAGGTACTGTTCTTCATGATAATTATAAAAATCTTGATAATGTCTTTTTTGATTTTAAAGACAAACTGTATTCTTATAAGAACAAACAGATGGAAGTTGATTATTTAAATGAGTGTATTAATGTACAGAGAAATCCTAAGGGCTTGAGTTTTTTTAAGTTCCCTAACAATGTACAACATGGTTCTGATTTATATGACCAACTTTGTGAAATTTTCAACAAAGCAGGTTTAGACATGTTAAAATGCATGGTGATGGACTATGAGAAAAAAATGACTGTTTTGTTAAAAGATTTAGATGAACTCAACGCAAATATGTTAAAAGATGAAACTTTTAGCTCAGTTAAGAGGGACTATGACAAGTTGTTTAGTGATGTAGACCAGCATTGTTTTAGGGTACTTAATCGAAAAATTAGGAAATTAGAGAGGGACCTAAATGAATACAAGGAAGGTAGAGCCTTCCCCCTCACAATTATAAAAGGAAGAAGCAACAACAACACTACTGAAAATGTCTTTTATGAAAGGGGAGAAAGTAATAGGCAAGGGGAACCTACAAGGGAAGGAAATGACAATCTCAGAAGAAGTGAGAGAATAGCACAGAAGAATAGGAATGTAACTACCCAGGATTTTTATTATCCCCAGAAGAGAGGGAGGGTGCAAAGGGAAAAATACAACAGTTGGAATCACCCGACAAACTAATTTCAAGAACTATAGTGAATGAGGACAATAGCACAACATTATTTCAAGGGAAACAAATTAAACATAGGAAAGACAATTTTACTATTTTTAATTACACCAATCTATCAATAACAGACAATTTTTTTAGTTTACTTTCCAAGGGTTTTCATTATGTTCCCCTCAGGCCTTCCCCCATGGTTACAACCTTGATTGATTTAAAGCTTTTTATGAGGCAGCTTAATTTTAACTTATTGTTTAAAGATGAACGAAACTTTGAAAAGACTCTTACAAGAAAAAGCACCTTCAACCCGCCTGTCCACCCCACCATTAAAATCTTTGAGGAGTTGGTTGAGACTGACATTAGGAAACTTAAGGAGAAAGATTATTTTAAAACAACTGACAATATTACTGAGGATGAGTTGACTTTAATTAAAAAGCTCAAAATGGAGGGGTGTAGGGTTATGAAACCGGACAAGGGGGGAGGTGCTGTCTTGATGTATACCTGGGACTATGAGGCTGCCTTGCACACTATGTTACAGCATACTGAACAATATGAACTTGTCTCAAGAAATGAGATCAATATAGCTCAAGCTAAAATAAATTATTCACTATATGACCATTTAATGCAAAATGCCATTAATGAAAAGTTATATAACTATTTATTAGTAAAAACCCAAGGTTGCCCAGATTTTTGGAATTCCAAAGACACATAAGAATTTGAACCCCCTGAAATTTAGACCTATAGTTTCAGGGGGTGGAAGCGTCACAGAACCCTTAGCCAAATTTATCGACTTCTCCTTAAAACAACATGTAGAGAAAATTAAACACATATGTAAGGATTCATTGGACTACCTCAAAGGAGTGGATCAGAGTTTATTTTTACCTGAGATGTTTATGGTCACTGTGGATGTGGTCGACTTATTTCCTAGTATTCCACACAACATAGGCCTGGAGTGGTTAGGAACTTACTTATCTAATGAAGTCCAACTGGGGGCTAAGTTTACTAATTTAATTCTGGAATTTATGGAATTAGTTCTAGAAAATAACTTCATTCATTTTAAGGGGGAATTTTATCGTCAGAAAAAAGGTGTGGCAATGGGTAGCTCTTGTGCCTCCATGTACACAAATCTGGTATTATACCAATGGGAAAAGAAATATATTTTTACCAGTACATGGTATCAGGACATCTTATACTATAGAAGATTTCTGGATGATATCTCCTTTAGGTGGATGGGAAACGAACAAAGTTTAATGGAATTCATAGATTACATCAACAGGACGACCACAGTTTTTAGTTTTACTTATAATATTAGTAAACACCAACTCGATTATTTAGACATTTCACTAGTGAAGGATTATTCAAATAGTTGTTTTCAGTCTAAGATCTACAGGAAAAGCACTTTTTCTAATGCATTCCTGAATTACCACAGTGGACATCCCTTCTATCAAAAGAAGGCGATAGTGAAGGGTCAACTAATTAGGGCTTCACGAATGTCCAGCACGGACAAACTTTTCAATGAGGAAATTTCCATTTTAAAGGGATTTTTTATGGACAAACAATATCCAGAAGCCCTGGTAGAAGCACTAGTTGTAGAAATTTCTGAGAAGAGGGCAAATAAATATCCTCCTTTATTGGGGGTGGGGGTTAATGAGATGTCCCCAAACCCTTCAAAACACACTTTACAAAGAAAAAATAGTTTTATACACACTTTCTCCAACAACTAAGATCAAATTGAGAAGATTATCAAGAAATATTGGCCCATTCTCAGACTTCAGGAAGATCTTAAGAATTCTATGCCCAGTTACCCCTCTTTTGTTAGGAAAAGGGGCAGGAATTTGAAAGAACTTTTAGATATTAGGTTGGAGGATCCACAGAATCACAATAGAAAGAAATTAGGCACTTATCCCTGTGGGATGTGCAAGCAATGTCACGCTATGCTAAATTCGGGGTCCTACTACCTTCCCTCCAGAAGATTTAAGTTCCGTTCCAACAAACATTTTAACTGTGGATCCAAGGGTGTGGTCTAGCTTGGTTGCTGTGTTACGTGCCATGCTTTTTACATTGGGAAAACCGAAAGGGTGTTTAGGAGAAGGGTTTACGAACACTTCAATGACATCAATGCAAGGAAGGAAAGTAATGCCTTTTATAAACACTCCTTGACGTGTAAGGACATGGACATAAAGTTTATGGTGTTGGAACAGGTACAACCGGATATAAGAGGGGGTAGTTGGGAGTCAAAATTAGAATACCGTGAGCTATTTTGGCAGCTCCGGTTAGACGCTACTAGATACCCAGGTCTGAATGACACCCTTAACATCACTAGTGTTTTGAAATTGAGACAAGCTCGTCTATAACACAGTTCAGCACAACATGACATCTAATGTTTTATTCACTTTTGAATCCACAAGATTTTATAATATGATATATGGAATGTTATACATTGGCAACTCAGATAAGAAATGTTTTTCAATGCCAGTTAGTAACTCTAGGCTTTAAATTGGAGTTTTGATTTCACCCCTGATGGTTAAAAGGGGTTACTGCACTTATTTGCATTATAAAACTATAAAAATATTTTACAGAATTGTTTTATGACACATTTTAATAGTTTGATTCAATTTTAAGTTTAATATGCTATTCAGTCACCAAGACATTTTTAGAAAATGAATTATTTTTAGAAAATGAATAATTTTTAATGATAATAAGAATGTATTTTAGAATTTCCTTATATGGTGATTTTCCTGTTGGGAAAGGTTCACAGGAAGTCATGTGATGACTCTGGAAGTATTTAATTTGAATGAACTTCCAGCAAGGTTGTTTGCCTTGAGAAAGCTCGCATGTGGTCGAGTGAAAGCGCTTGGAAGATATTGTGGATTTTTACTTTGCCTTTTTACATTAAAGGATCTTTTTGGAGACCTAGCAGCTGTTTGATTTCTATATCTGCTTATTTTGAAAGCCTTTGTTTACGTGCTTCCGGGTCCTGTGGTGCCACGTGATTTTCATTCTTGGTTTGATTTTGCTTTTAGTTTTGGTGTATTCTGCGGTTGTGTGTACAGTACTGAGGTATGTGTAAGTCTCGTAATTGTCGACAGTGTGTGTATAGTGCATATGTACCTTGGCCTGTGCAGAGACTGTTGTAGATGTCATTGTTCTTGGTCCTGCTCTATCTGATGTTACATGCTGTTCCACTGTATGTCACTCTATCAGCTTACATGTTTGTAGCTGTGAATGCACACATGTCCCAAACCACAGACAACCATCAGACCATACGGTGTAGTGGCCCAGTATATGTAGGACTGTTGTGTGAGTGGCTCATATAAGGATGGTGTACATCAGATAGTCCATATACTGTAATAGTACACCAGCTTACCATATGTGGCTGTGGCTGTGTTCACATTGGTTGTGGTTACGCACTTTCACACAGGTGTCTGTTACTCTGTGATGTGACATGCCTACAGAGCCTGCTATCTATGTAGGTACATGTGTATTCCCACATAGGAGATGTAGCCCAGTGTTGAGTCAGTCTGCCTGTAGCCTGCACTGTGCTTTGTTACATGCCTAGTAGCTTACTGTACTTATCCAGTGAGATGTCATGTCCAGATACTTGCCAGTTGTACTGCTGCCTGGCCACCATAACAGTCCTGTATGTCAGACAATGCAGTGGGATGCTGTTCAGATGTATGTCAGTAACTAGTGGATAGTATGTGGCCAAGGTACCTCTGTACTAGCGGTTATTATGTGTCAGGACAGACAGGGGTGTATGAATGCATAACCTATGGGGGCAAATGTATACCAGTATGTACGTGTCATACCCATCTACATGGCTGTTAACATCCACATTGACAGGCCTGATCCATGTGTCTTGCATGAAGGGGTACTGTGTATACCCCTGGACTGACCTGAGTGTGTCAGACTGTCTACATATATTGACCACATTGCAGCTGTAGTCCACAGGGGCGTTACTGTGCTAGCAGTGGTACTGTACTATGATGACCTTAGGATGTCTGTAAGTAGCCAATGGCACACATGTTAACAGCAGATGTGGCCTCCCACACACACTGTTTCTGTGAAGACAATCCTGATTACAGTAGCAATAGTCTACAAATATATCTGCACTACATACGTGACATCCCCTTGCACTGAGAGGTTGGGACTATTGGGGCTGAGGTAGGGCTCCACTCCATGTGCAGGACATATGGTAAACATATATGTATAAATAAGTATACATATATCCATATAGATATGTACACATATACATATCTTGCTTACTGTATGACAACAGTTTTACACATATGTGCCTGTGTTCCAGCCTCTGTCCTCCACCTACATACTGGGCTTTGCACATATGACATACTGTCAGGGGTTGTATGTAGTGGGCTGTGTGTATATCATGCTGTCATTCCTGCCATCACTCCACTGCTGTTTTGCCCCCACACATACTGGGGGGGGTTGAGGCCATATATGTGTGGGTTTCACCTACACAATACATGTGTGCCCTAATGCACTCCAGAGGCCAGTGTATGTAACAGTGGTATATGGCCCAGTATTAGTGAGTGTAGGGGGTGCACCATGACTAACCTAGGCTGTTATAATATGTGTGGGTATCTGGGATAAGCTGCCTTAAGGTATCTGGAAGTACCATACAATCCACCTTGGGTAATGCAGGCCTACTACCTCCTGCCATATGGGATGTTCTGTTTGTCAGTGTGATTGTGATGGTGTCAGGTATGCCTTGTTATGTAACATATACATCCCATTGTGTCAACTGGGGTCTGTACCCCCTAGGGATTGTGTATAGAGTGTAGATTGAGGCTACTGACCTATACATCTGCATTACGTACTGTTGATTGTCTGGTATGCTGTGGCCCAGTCTGTCATTACTGATGTACTACTTTGAAGGCCTCGGCCTGGACAGCAACATATGTCAAACTTTCCAGACTACTGTCTTAGTATAACTGTTTCACAGTTGCATTACACTGTTCATATGGATGTCAGTATCTAAACAGCTATATGACATGGCATATACAACTGTCATAGTACACAAATAAAGCTTTCACATTCATTTATGCACACCTGTGAGTGGTGTTATACTATTTGATATCTCTGTGGGTATATGTTGCAGGCTATGAATGTCATTCGTATGGGTGGCTCATACAGTTTCCAATTGGTAAGGTGGTGACTGTAGGAATAATGGCTGCTCCATATTGTGTGCACGTACTACATAAGTATATTACTGTACAAATCTGTGTGTGTGTGTGTGTGTGTGTAGTTACATATATATATATATATATATATATATATATATATATATATAGGTATATATATATATATATATATATATATATATATATATATATATATATATATATATATATATCTGTATCTGCATATATGTGTCTGTGTATATGTACCCTAGGGATGGCCATGTCGTGTCTGGTCCTGGTTATGGGATCTGCAACACTTGGTACTGTATTACAGGTGGAGTCGTGCTTGGCTCGGGGGGGTATACCTATTCATACCAGACATATACTGTGTGGGGCCTCTCAACCTCATTGTTGTTGCATGAGGACATATGTTTTATTATATCTTTATTATCTACAGCTGTATGTCCGTATATGCCTATGTATGTATATATATATATCTATATATATATATATATATATATATATATATATATATATATATATATATATATATATATATATATATATATATATACATATATATATATATATATATATATATATATGGGTCTATACATATATATATATATATATATATATATATATATATATATATATATATATATGGGTCTATATGACTTGATCGACAAGTCATAAGACCGACATTCAATAACCCGACACGAAATCACCGACAACTGACATGATCGAAATCGCACATCACCGACATTCACAATTTCGACAATGAAGCAGTCACTAATTAAATGCACATAACTACCGCACAAAAGCCCTACATGTACAAAACAATGGTAGTCAGGGATACGTAAATGCAAACTCTGTTGCAGACATTCAATAAACATGTCCGGGTTGTCCGGGAATTGAGAGGCAGTGTACCAGCTAAACAATCGCTTTAGTAACAGCGGTATGTGCTCTGCATATGATATAATAATTATAATAATATAATAATACATAATTATATATGAATATATAACCCATGTTTATTGAATGTCTGCAACAGAGTTTGCATTTACGTATCCCTGACTACCATGGTTTAGTACGTGTAGGGCTTTTGTGCGGTGGTTATGTGCATTTAATTAGTGACTGCTTCGTTGTCGAAATTGTGAATGTCGGTGATGTGCGATTTCGATTATTTAAGTTGTCGGTGATTTCGTGTCGGGTTATTGAATGTCGGTCTTATGACTTGTCGATCAAGTCATATAGACCCATATATATATATATATATATATATATATATATATATATATATAAAACCTGCCATATATGTTTAGACATGTAGATGTGGACATCTGTATCTATAGATGTAGGCATTTGCATGTGTATATGTTCATAAATATTTATATATATATATATATATACATATATGTATATGTTGTACTTGCTTAGACATTAATATATTCATTCACACACATACAGCTACATGTTGGAAACATTCTCTGTACTGCTGAATGACTGGGCTGGATGATATGTTTGTGAATAAATCGAGGATATGTATATCTGAGATAGCTTAGTGATAAATCGCTATGGTGTGAAGGGTCCTGGGTTTGATACTAGCAGAGGCTGCTTATTTTTTTGCTGGGCAGAACGTGGGCCATTGGATTCAGAGTGATTAAGGCACTTTAAAGCAGTTGTAAGCAGGTTTGCGCAGGTTTGCATGACGGTAAGCACTGCTAACCTCCGGTTACAGTTTCTTACACTCAGTTAGCTTCTACTTTGCTTCATCTGTGTAGGCAATGCTTACCCCCGCATGAACGCACTTAAACATGCTTACTACTGCTTATTTGTGCTTAAACCTGCTTACTATTGCCTAAATTCAGTATGACACTGACACTTCACATGTGCATTTCATGCAGTACTCCAGTTCACATTTAAATGTTATTAAGTAGGTTTTACTGCAAAACGATGTACAAATATGTTCATATACAGATTTCACATGAAAAATGGTATGTGCTGCAGTGGGACTTGAACCAGGAATGCCTGTTTGTTAGGCAGGTGCTCTAACCACTACACTATTGCTGTGCTGCTTCATTTGCATATATACCCATGGATCCTAGTTCCCCAAAAACACACCCCAACCCTTCACTGACACATCAGTTATCCATTCTCCAGTTGGAAACACGGTGTATCCACACCACTACACATTGGCCACTCCCTACTCCTCTGGACCCATCCCATGGGTTGACTCAATCCAAGTATCCTCAGACATCTCAACCTTTTAGTCCACAAACATTGGTGAAATGAGTGACCAATAGGACACTATTCCCAATTTTTGGGTTGTACCACCTGGGACACACATGTCTTTATTTCAAGATTTAACTCTATACTTCATTACTTTATTAATCCAGTTAAGAAGACACGAAAATAAATTAATAACTAAGACTATATGATAACGCACACGTTACACATGTAAACCGATGATGTACGAGTTCGGCAACATTATATTACAAATAAGACCGGTTTAGTGATTGGCGTTGACGTAGCCGGCAAATCACAGGAATGATTCAAATATTTCATAATGGGAAAGTCCTCACATTTTATTTTTTGAGAACAGCACTAACTTTGAAACTAAATACACTACTCTGAATTATTGCAGATTCGTCCCTTCCCTCTATCTTCTCGTAACTCTAATACTATAGTACTGCAATATACAACAGAAACAAAACAACAACTTATTTTGCCTTGGAATTTTATATCCCAGCAAAATCATGAAAATTTCACAAAGAAATATATATATATATATATATATATATATATATATATATATATATATATATATATTTATATAAATAACAAGCATTCCATGACAGTCTAAGTAAGGCCTGTACTGTTACAAAGGCCATGCATTTTGCATGAAATTGAGTCAGGATATATAAGCCACAGTGCGGAGAAGGGGTCACCATCTTTTCTGTAATGGACTATGAATAAATGTTTATTTAACATGCAGACTGTTCCAACGAGTCAGGACTCCATTCAGTCATGACTTGAGCCTTAGAGGCCAAACAACACAACCAAACATACACGAGAATCATACCTCTCTCCCTCTTAATGTAAGAAGTCTAGCCAAAGCCTAATATAATTGGGGGTGAGGGGGTCAAAGATTGGGACATACTGGGATCAATTCAATAGCTCTGCTTGTAGAGGCTCAGTAAATTGATCAATGGGGGCGGCATAAGCCGACACACCTTGTCTAGGCTTATAAATGCCTTTTGGCAGATAGCCTAGTACCTACCTATGACCATATTACATTTATGGTTATGCACAACCTATTATTCTATCTACTGTCAAGGTTTATAGGGGCACTTTCATGTTATTTATGTCTGCAAAAGGAATGACTGTGGTACAGGGAATGTACTTTTACATATAGATACATGTATGTGTGTATGCATATATATTTATAACACACTCGCTGACCTCCATGAGGCAGTCCAATTAAAACTGGGCCATCCACTCCTGACATGCCTGGATCCATATTTCATACCCATGGTTCCTCCACCCCACCCAAGTTTCACATACACACAAACTATCCATTCTCCAGTTGCTATCCCAGCCATAACACACCTCCACAAACTGCCCTCTCCCCAGTTTTAGGGACCCTACATGTATGTTGTCTCAACCCATGTATCATCAGGCTCTCCCAACCTTTTAGTCCTTGAACATACCTGCCCTGGCTTGTGTAATGGTCGGAAGTCCAAACAACCCACAATTTTTGGGTAGTCCCACCAGAGACTACCCTGTAATTGTTTGTAAGGTAGATTTAGCAGATGGACAATGTTACTCCCACTGGTAGTATCCTGCATGTGGTTTAAGAAGCAGTGATTTGCTCACCCCTGCCCAGCTTGATATGACATAAGATGACAGCACAAGATAATACAGGAGTTGCTGTTATTTTCCTTCTCATTCTTTTAGTATGCTTTATTGTCACGACGTTCATTCCTCATATATATATATATATATATATATATATATATATATATATATATATATATATTTATATATATATATTATATTTCTACATACACATGCACATACATCTACATAATTATATACATTTCCTATGCTCTTGCATGACTGTGCTGGATGATATGTTTGTGATAACATCAGATTTATGTATATCTGCCATGGCTTAGTGGTACTTCACAGTAGCTGTGATGCCCAGGGTCCTGGGTTTGAGCTTTGCAGAGGCCATTTATTTTGCTGCTGGGCAGAACACAGGCCATTGGATAAATGGAGTGAATAAAGCAGTTGTGAGCGGGTGTGTGCGGGTTCGTGTGACGGTAAGCAGTGCTAGCTTCTGATTACAGTTTCTTAAATTCAGTTAGCTTTTTATGCTTAATGTGTGTCGGCACTGCTTACACCCACGCAAATGCACTTAAACATGCTTACTAGTACTTATATATGTTTACTACTGCTTATTTGTGCTTAAACCTGCTTACAAGTGCCTTATTCATTATGACACTAACACTTTAATTAAATTGTATTAATTAAACATTTAATGCAGTACTCCAGTTCACATTTACATGTTATTATGTAGGTTATACAGCATAAAGATGTGAAAATATGTTCATATACACATTCCACGTGGAAAATGATATGTGCTGCAGTGGTACTCTAACCGGGAATGCCTATTCGTAAGGCAAATGCTTTAACCACTACACTATTGCTGTGCTGCTTCATATGCATATATATTCCTTGTTATCCTCTTCAGCCTTTTCAGCTGCTTTAACCATAGCTAAGCGATGGGCAAACCCACGCACCTACGGTTAGCTGTAGTCAGGTTTTAAAAAATAAATAAATACAAGGTTTTCTTCATTTTATTTCAATGTACTTTTGCTATTGAACACATGGGGACTGTTGGTGGGGATATGCAGACACCTATGAGCAGTCTCACTCATTTATTTACACTTTCTTCTGTTCTACATTGCAGGGACGTGTTTATTCTGAGAGCTCTGCTCTGAGACACGCCCCCCTGCACTCGTCCACGCTCAGTGTAGGATTTGGAGCTCAGGCAATGCGCCTTCATTAATATGCATGGTGTACTGCCATCCTCCTCTTAAACTGCTGCTTACGTGCAAGACTAGTTTAGTCCTGCACGGCAGATTAGTAAATCTGGGGGATTGTCAAAACAAATGATTTTATCTTCTATTTTAATGGAAACTTTGACCATGCAGTTTTAAGAATAAACTCCTTATCTTGTGAAGAGAGAAACCTTACTACTATAGATCTCAAAAGGGATTTGTTCTTTGAAGAATTTGTAGTAGCCAGAGATCTACTTGCTCTCTTAATACCAAATGACACAGCTTCAGGCAAATATAGGGCTTTAGGAAGCCAGGATGTCAAAAAAATCACCATGTCATTTCCTTCAATATTCTCCAGGAGACCAAATATTCTTCTATTATTCTTGCATGACCTATTTTCTAGATCAGCCAGCTTATTCAACAAAATAGTATTTTGCTTTAGTAAAAATTCAATATTGTGTTCATTTTCATTAAGCCTCCCCCAATATCATTTAATGAATCTTTGATGCCAGTGATTTGAGTCTTCTGGTGTTGTAGAGCTTCTCGAATTAGGTCCATTTGTTTAGAACATTTTTCTTTAAAATTATCCAGTTTAATATCCAATCTATCCATTTTTACTGACAATTCTTGCATGGTGATAAGAACACACTGCAGTTCTTTTTTAAAATTAGAGTCCTAAGAGCTGACTTTTAGGCGACTCATTTTAGAGCGGTTAGTATAGAAGAATTTCCAGATAAATGTTTAACACGAAATTCTCAAAATATCAGTTTAATTTCTTGACACTATCTTAATAAGTCTTTGAACTAAGTATATCTTCTTGGATAATACTGATAAGATAGCTTAAAGATAATTTTTCCTCAGAAATATATAAACTAGCACAGCAAGGAAAAGCAGCTACTGTCCTGTCAGTATCCTGGCCATGCCCCCAGGTGCTGGACAGACATTCAAGGGAAGGAGTGGTGTGTGTGTGTGTGTGTGTGTGTGTGTGTGTGTGTGTGTGTGTGTGTGTGTGTGTGTGTGTGTGTGTGTGTGTGTGTGTGTGTGTGTGTGTGTGTGGGCACAACTCTAGCAGATGATGCAGCTCTGTGCTGGGGTCAGGTGGACAAGTCTAGGATACCCACTGGCTATTTATGCACTGACCATGCATGTCCTCATCCTTGGGGGTGCTCACAGGCATAATCCACAACAAGTACAGAAAGGAGAGTACTTTGTGAGGATGGGATGTGCTACAGATGGTCTCAGCACAAACACCCCATACATATTTATGTCTATGATGCCCTCCTGTGCCTTCAACACTAGATGGTGGTGTGGAGGTGGTGGTAGTATGGTTCCACGACTGTCCCACTCCTCCCATGGTGGGTTTCCCCACATTGGGCAGAGGTATATCAGCCATATGAAGAACAGTGGCCATGACGATTAGCTGCATAAGGGCACCTGCAACATATAATCACTCTATGCTGCCTGTTCATAATGGTGCACATTTGACACAGATACTCCTATAGGTCATCATGCAGACCTCATACTACTCTAAATAGGTCAGGAATGGCTGTACTGGTTTCTGGATGTCCTGCTATAGTAGTCCTGCACAATCATTGTGTAGTGGCCATAGACCTACTCATCTCAGGAGAGAGTAGGTACTCATGGTGTCCTTAGCTTCCAACATGCTGACCGCTGAGTTCCTCCCTACAGTCAATGGAACTGGCAGCAGCCAAGGATGACTCTGCCACTGGAGATGAGGGTATCTTGTACTTGAGGGTTGGGCTGCACAAGCAAGGGAGCTGTATCTATGGAAAGGGGTAGGAATATGTCCATCATATTATCCAGTCTTATTACTGACACCATGACCTCAGACTGTACTGGGACTTAGCTGCCATCATCTTTGGGCTCAGACAATTCCCCAATATCAGGTTGGCCTACATCCATGATGCAAAATCTTGACAATGCAGAACATGTGAGGACATAAGCATTACTCAGTCTAAGAATAAACTCTTCAACAACACCCACAGTCCAATGAAACTACTCCTGTATAATAAAGTGCTATGGAAAAACTATGGTTATCATACCTTGAGCCGACTGCTTAAG
Source organism: Protopterus annectens (assembly GCF_019279795.1). Lineage (NCBI taxonomy): Eukaryota > Metazoa > Chordata > Ceratodontiformes > Protopteridae > Protopterus > Protopterus annectens. Next base: position 634,390,691 of record NC_056725.1, read on the forward strand.
CAGTTGTAAGTCTAATGTTCCTGTAATAGCAAAGAAGCCATGCTCATTCCATGTATGATCCTGAACTGAATAAGTACTGCAGACAGTACCATATGTTCAGATATACCCACACAGAGCATCACTGATGGATATTCAGTGTGCCACATACAGTTCTGCATGCAAAGCCAGAGCTCCACAATGAATTTTTGAACTGTCTGGACCCACAGACAGAGATGTCAGAAACTCCATCGTGTCTGTCACTGATGATTATGTCAGTAAATCCCACCTGTGGCCCTTCACTCCTGTGTCAGTTGGGTTACCTTACTGCATGCTTGTGTAATCATGTTGATGACCTTTCCATATTTTCCAATTTTTTTACGATTAAATGTGAATCGGTGATATATGATTATTTGTAATATAGACACACAGACATATAAGATATGCATGTGTGTGTGTATGTATATACAAAGATAGATAAATTGATATAGGTAAATAAATAAATATAGATATAGGTAGATATAAATAGATAGATAGAGAAAGAGAAATAAATGTCTCTTCCTGAAACCAGTGATCAGGGCAAGAAGTCACAACATGAGTTCTATATGGTGGCAGTAACCATTGAGGACGTTATGATACATCTGCTGAGTTTTTTACATGGGTAGGGATTTGCTGTGTTTAAAAGCATACCATAGTCAAGCCAAAAGATTGACTTCATGCTATAGGATATGTGGACTTATGCCCATGAAATGATTAACATGGTAAGGACAAGTATGCCACCATAGTGCAAGAGACAAGCTTAGGGCTTTGATGCAACATATCACAAACTGCAGTGTGATATGCTAGCTACACAAAAGTTGTTTTTTTTGCTTTCTGTTTCTAATATCTAAAATGCCTGTAATGTGATTATTATATTTTATCAGTTTTATTACTATAATGATTGAACTTTTATTATACTGAAAATGTTTGTATTTTGCGACTAACATAGCTCATCACTTTCTTTGTCATTGATGTTTCTTGCTATACTAAGCTTTTCATCCTGGGCCTCCACTGAAAATGTCTTCAGAATAAGGATGTCTTCTTTTATTAAAAAGCTGCCACCCCCACACCCAAAAAAAGAAAACTCTCTCTACTGACTATTGCAGTATGTCTGAGCCAACTGCAAATCTAAGCTGCATTAATATTAATACGTGTGAAATGGAAGTCATACTTTTTAAAATCTTTTTTATTCTTTTGCTAAGAACTGCTAAATAAAGGTTCACATAGACCCTGTTATACATAGGTACTGAATACAGTTTCTTGCCTCATTTCTACCATCACAGTCTGGCATGTAACATTATGCTTAGTTCCATTTAAGGGTAAATATATGGTGTCTGTTTAGGAAGTGTCATATAAAAATATGCTACAAATATATTTGTGTTAATATTGTATTACATCAAAAGCATTTATCCTATATATTTCTCCAAATGTGGCAATATTTTATGTTATAAGAAAGATGCCACCACAAAATGTCTTCCAGTGAAAATATGGTGGAGACAAGTTCAGCAATGAGCTCCATTTGTATCCTTTAAGACAGAATAGCACTTTTATGTGCATTTATTTATATATCTGTTTTGGCTTGTTTTTTCTGATGTCTGTTTCTTGCCTGAGAACCTGCTTCACTCTCTACTCTTCTGACTAATAAGCCCATTTATTTCTTTATCACATAACCATTCATCTGATGGCAGCAGTGAAAGCCAGGCACCAGAGAGGCCATCATCACAGAAGGAACCAAGCATTTTGTCTCTAACTCCTCTTCTGGGTTGATGTTAAGCACGTCATTAAAATGGGGTTACACAATGCCAGTCCAATTTCTCATGTTTTTCATGTATTTCCCCAAGGTGGTTATAGCACTAAATGTCACTTGGCAGACCAGCCATTTATCCATGGATTAGGTGTTTCTTTTATCAGGCTAGAACTGGTTGTCAGCATTTCTTTGGTACTAAGCCACCTCCATTCCTCTCAGGATGGATGAGCCTGTGTTATAAACTCGTTCTTATTCTCACCATCTGGCTCCTATAGTGTCCATGTTTTTAGCTGATTCTCAGGTTATCTATGCCACAGCCAGTGTGCTACCACTCTATACCATAATGTGGACAGTCTTTGATGGATTTGGTATCTGAGTGCCCAATGTAATTCTTTGAAAGCTTTATTAAACAATGTCAAAGAGGGATGGCCACATTGCCTACTCTATGAAGGTACTGAATTTAAATTTTTACAGACACTTCACCATGATATTCTGATGTGTCACACTGTACTCCACTTCTATTGGGGTGTATGTGTTACTTCTCTTCCCTGCAGGAAACACATTACATGTTCAGCATGCATATGCAATGATTAGCAGCAAAACAGAAGTAAGCCATATGTATATGTCTTTAAAATGAGGACAGGTTTGTCACTGTAATATGCAGCCAGCAAGTCTCCCTGTACTAACTATGGCAATATGGTTGAGACAACTTCAACACCGAGCTGCATTTAAGCCCTTCAGAATAAAAAGGAAATGTTTGATGCAATTTATAGGTGAATGTCCCACTATAGATTTTTGAAAGTTTTACAAGAACTGGGAAAAGGAATTCACATGTAAACTGTTATTCATATATACCAAATAGATGGTGTTTAAGTCATTTCACTATCTGTCTGTGACATTGCATTATACCTGGTTTCCTTTAAGCATTAAAATGTGAATTTGTTTCTGGATTGTGAAAGCAGTGCATGCAAAAACATATATTGGCAGTGGGTATTATATCAGTAATAAAAGTATACATATTTAGCCAGAAAAGGGACATTTTTTGTCACAAGATTTATACTACCATCCTTCTAAATATAGATTGCATACGACACATTACATAAAGAAAACATTGTATACACATTTTCTGACTTGAAATCTCAAATAAATGTGCAGTTTACCTGAGTGTCACGACATATTTCTCAGAGTTACTTGCTAACAAGAATTCAAATGCTTTCAGAGGTATAGTAATAGGTATTGCTTATATGTCTATATAGCATTTATGCTGCTCTGTTTTTGTCATTTGGTTTACAAAAAATGTATAATGTGATATTTGTTCTGAGGAATACATGTGGTAAATATCTACATTATATTATTAGTGAGATTTTATGCAACAAAATTAAAACAGTATTTGTTTCTAAAAAGTAATATTTTTGTCAGTTTAATATTTAACAAAAACCCAGTTTATGCAAGTGCAGAGCAACAACCGCATTCTTGGTGCGGATTTCACATTTTCTTTGATAATACTAGCCCATGAAATGTACAGTATAAGGTTAGTTATCCATGAGTATTTTCTGAAACTGTATAAGAAAATCTAATGATGACTTTGAGATACTGATATTTTTCTCTCTTCCTTTTTGCATCCATGCCTGCCAATGATCAAATCTCTGCCAGTGTCTTAAATCTATTAATGTCCCTGTACAGTGGGCATACAGCACAGGGGTGAGAGCTGAATGATGATGTCAAATCCACACAGCCATGGATGTGTTCCTATCAATCACAGTGTTTCTAATAAAACCTCAATCCTGCCACTGGTGCCTGATGTGAGAACCCATGTCGCCACTGGGTGTCCTACTTTTCTGTCCCTTTTCTTGTTCATGCTTCCATCCACAAGCTAAAAAGGCTATTGTCACTGGTTCAGGATAGCCATGCTCATGTCCTTGGTCCTAGTTATGTTAAGTGACATGCACACTTCTTCTTACATGGTAGTAATCAGCTACCTAGAACAACCAAACCCTTCCACAGGATGGGGGCATTGGTCCCCAGTCATTCACCCTAGTCCTGTCTCACCCAGCTATTCCACAGAGCAGTCTGCTACCCAATCTCAGACCATCTGGATTATTGTCAGGGATTTGTCCCTCTATGCTGCAGTGTCAGGCAAGATATTGACATTTATAGGTAGTCTCAAACTAAGGTCAGAATGGTCATTAGAAATGTGTAAACTACAACATTTTGCAAAACATTAAGTTTAAAATAAAAGTACAGTTAACAATTATCTTCAGAGGAGTACATATGACATAAACCCAAAACAGAAGTATATAGCATTGTTGTGAAACTGCGCATAAAATGGCAGGTGTAAAAGTACTAAGTGCTATGCATTCTATCATAAAGTTGACATTTACCCTATTTATTAAAAAACTGTGACACAAATATGACTTTAATAATGACTTTTCTTAATTATTATTCAAGATGAAGATGCTGTTTTGAATTTAAAATTTGGAACACAATCTAACAAAGTTATATAGGCAAATCCAAGTAAAATTCTCTAAAAATTTCCTGAAAATACGTCAAACAATTTTGGAATTACCATCTTTATATACAGTCAGATAAAGTCAACCAATATCAAGTAATGAAAGGGATCCAATCCTCTTCAAAATGGTCAGTAGTAAAAGGGATAGTCAAAATGGCACAGTCAGTGCAGCTGTGGGTATGGTCACACAATTGTAGTCTAGTACATTAAAGCAGATCCAAGATTAGTCATGAATTCAATAATCCCCTTTCTTCCATTCATTTGCTCTTCTCCAAGTGAGTACAGCCCTAAACCAATAACAAGGAGGAATGCTCTGAATTTATTCCACCAGATTAAGACTATATAGCCTACTTTTTAAACCTCATTACTATTTCATTTGCTACTATGCAATAAGTAATGTAAATACCTTGCTTCATACAGGTTTCATTAAGAGTATTAGGAAAAGAAATGTGTCTAGAATGTGGAAAAGACATATTTTTACCTCATGTAATGTATTGAGGACATGTATCTTTACAGATGCATCTGTCTTTTAAGCCTCCTACCTATGGACTTAGACAGAGCAATCTGTATTCAAATTATGCTTTACTTTACTACATATGATTGCCAAGCTGATATCCAGAATGACTTTAGACCACTTTCTAATGTAGCTGTTCATAGGTTCATAGGTTCATAGGTTCATAGGTTCATAGGTTCATAGGTTGATACTAGGCTATCTGCCCTAGGACATTTATAAGCCTAGCCAGAGTGTGTTTGGCTTTCGCCACCCTTTTAGATTAGTTGACTGTGCCTCTGTATAATAGGTCACAGAAGGTAGCCCTTTTAAGGTTAGTTTACTGTACCTCTGTCAAGCAGGGACACAGAAGAGATCCCATTCATAGTGAGATTAAATGAACTTTTACCAAGGAGGTACTTTGTTTTAAACTATTTAATTCTCCCTCACATCGAAGTCATCTGGAGAACACATAGAATAAGAATGTTAAAGGCCATTGGAGCAGTATCTTGTCAATAAAACTAAGGTATGGCCAATAAGTCTGTATGCTTCTAATGGGATGAGATACATAAAGGCACTGCTTTTACTACCTCTTCATGCTAGGAGTGCTCTAAGTTTTATCACAAAATGGGAGAGCAAAGAAGAGCGAAGGAGAGGTATGTATTTTCACAGCTAAACATGTAGTGTGTGACTCAGTTAACCATTTTAAGGAAGAAAGCAGAGTATATCACCTTACCCTACTGATAAAAATCTAACTGTTTAATGAGGATATCACACACTTAGTCAAAGAAGATGGGGTGATGTAATATAATGCTCTTAACTAGAGTATGGATTAGAACAATGGCATAGTGGATAGCATTGTCGGCTCACAGCAAGAGGTTCCCTGGTTCAATTCTCGGGTGCCTTCTGTGTGGACTCTGCATGTCCTCCCTGTGTTTGTGTGAGTTTCCTCTGGGTGCTCCAGTTTCCTCCCACATTCCAAAGACATTCAGTAGGTGGATTGGACACTCTGAATTGGCCATAGGTGAGTGTGTGGTATGGAAGAATTACCATGGCAGAGCTAACCATCCTGCAGTGTATATCTTGGCTCTAGATGATTATTACTGTTGAAGTGACACCATGACCCCTTGAGCAAAAATGGGTAAAAGAGGTTGTGGATGGATGGAATTTGAGTATGGATTAATGACTACTAATTATAAAAAATTCTGGACTTCTGAAATAATGGAAGGACTACAGAAAAAGCACATGATGAAGAGAGTTGAATGACCATGTAATTTAAATAATCTGCACTGAATTTTCTTTAGGAATATTTTGCCTGTGGTTACATGTTCTTGTTCTGCTGTTCTTACTTATCTTCATATATGCAAAGATAATATTAGCAGATATGAGAAGAACACAGACAGAATAAGAGAAAAGTGACCAGGAACCAAAATGAAGAAGACTAATACCACCAAAGGATGAGCAAGCATGGAACACAGTATCACAAGAACTCCACCAGAATAATCAAAAACCTTTTATTGAGCACTTTCGTCAGGTTGTAACCAAAGGCTTCATCTGAATACAACAAAACTTAATACACACTTGTTAAGTATACTAAAACCTGTGAGAACACATGCCATAATAAGCTAAGAGAAAAGTGAATTCTTAGGCTGTTGACATTGTGTATCTGTATATGGGTGTAAGGATAACATAATAACATAAATGTAGAAGATTCATTGTGCAACAATATGGGCTCTTACTCTTCATATTTACTGTAGTTATTCTTAGTTTATTTAAGTTGTTAATGAATGGCTACTATGAAACTCACAAAATAGCCTGAGAATATACAGATCACATTAACCATACAAAGGGTTTTTATTACTCTTTCCCCTAACTTTTGCCAATTCTAGCCAGTTCTGTAGTCTTTATTTTTCAGAAATTATTTTGTGTGATTTAATAGTAGGGTTGTGTTTTATGTTTTAAGACTGATTCCTCTGAAAACTGTCAAACTTCTGCATGGTGCAATTTATATTAATAGCTTGTAGTAAGAATCAATCAGATCTTTGATAGCCAGTTATATGAGTCAGTATTTTCATCCAGTTTAGTGAAAATGCCCTTCCTCTAAACTGAATACCAGAAGGTGGATTCTTCTTGCAGCCTATATTGTGGTGGCCATGGTATTGATTATACCATGGGATATGTGTGTGCTGGGGGGGTTGATTCCATTAAAAAGGGTATATCTTTTTTCTGCAAAACTAAACTAATACTAATCCACTTACAACAGCATCATTTAATTTTTAATGTGTGTGTGTGTGTATGTGTGTGTGTGTGTGTGTGTGTGTGTGTGTGTGTGTGTGTGTGTGTGTGTGTGAGAGAGAGAGAGAGAGAGAGCAATACCTCTCAACTGTCTAGATTTTTGCCTCATATTTTTGGCATGTTTCTTATATAATTTGTGGTTTTCTGGCAAATTACTTGGATGATCCCAGGAATGAAGTCACTAAATAATGAAATAAGTATGAGTTTAACATTTCAGAAAATGTTTGCTAATGCAAATCTTGTTATTCTTGCAATTGTCTGAGTTTATAAGAGCAATATTTAAAATATGTTCCTATTTTTGGGCATTTGTCCCCTCATTATGTCAGGCTTTGTCCAAATGTTTTGAGCTAAGAGGTTGAGAAGTATAGTGTGTGTGTGTGTGTGTGTGTGTGTGTGTGTGTGTGTGTGTGTGTGTGTGTGTGTGTGTGTGTGTGAGAGAGAGAGAGAGACTCGGGCTGTGGTCCACCATTGAAACAGTTTAATTGTCTGGATTTCTATAGGATCCAATGGTCTGTGAAGCCTGACTGTATGTTTTTTTAAAGAAACAATAATTGTTAACTGTCAAAAGAAAGTAATTAATCTTACTTAGTGCTCCAATATGTATGAGTAAGGAGCCTCTGTGCTTATTTCTTTTCTATAGAAAGTTGATCAACTTATTTTCACTCGATGCATGTACAACTAGCCAGAGAAACTGATCAACTTATTTTCACTCAATGCATGTACAACCAGCCACAGAAATTACCAAATGTATTTTAACATAAACTAATGATCATAAAATAAATAAAATACACACATTTTTATTGTTATGAACATTTTCAGTGAAAACATAAGCATTGCCAATTGCCAAATGGAATTAATGGCTCTTCGGAGAAATGAACAAGCTACTGTTCAATGTTCTCTTCCTGAATGCTGACCCCACACTTTACCTGCAACTGATATAGTAAACAAAACAGAAGGGTTCTGCTCACTATCAGCCCTTTCCAGCTATAGTCAGAAGCAGTAATATGGATATGAACAAATGACAGTAGACTTCTTACACATTTTCCAGTAGCAAATCAATCTTCAGTTTTCATCAGCAATATGAACGTTTCACACCCTTGAGGTTTAGTGGTTAAAAGTAATGCTGTGGACAACTGAGTGCAGATCTTTTCTGACTGCATGATTTCTATCACACTTTGTCAAACCACATTTGTTACTGAAACATACTTGGCTGATGTGGGGTTTTTTTTCAGTATAATTTCTCTTCTGTGTTACTGTCCTGTTATATTTTAGAAAACTTAAAGACAATGCTTTGATTGTTATAATGCTAATCATTTCAGGAAACTAAAATGGATGTGCATGCTATATATTCCAAGCAAAGAGAGATTATTATATATTGATTCCAAAATTAGTTTTAGCTGTATTTGTCCAGCTAGAACATGTAGATCTCAAGGATGCCTGGCATTTCTGTGGTTCAGTTCATTCTTTCCAAATGTGTAATGGTGTTGCTTAAATATGGAAAACTGCACACAAAAAGCAATGTTGTACAATCATTTAACAAAAGCATATTTTAGAAACAACAAATTAAAGGATTTTGTCTTTCTAAAATCCACCTTCTATTTTTGTCTGGCAAAAATATTAATTTTACATAATATTAAATATGACATGCAGAACTAGTTAATATTTCTTCAATTATTTTATTTATGCATTTCTATTTTGCACTGTCTCACCAACCCTAAGTAAAACAAAGAAAATAACTTACAGCAAAAAGTAAAATCAAACACATCATCTATGAAACAAAAATTAACAAACTGAAAAATAAAGATGTGATGCACTTAAACACGTTACTGCCAAAGAATCACAGTGAAAAAATCTATATATACACATTTCTATTTCTTACTATTTTTCATTTTCATCATATAGCATCCTCATGTTTATTCTTCTATAGTTAACAACTACTCCTTCCACAATAACTATAATTTGATTTTTGAAATATATCTGCCAAAACTCATTTCCAGTTAAAGAAAATTTCATTCAGGTTTTATTCCACATAACCCACATTACAGAAAATAATGTCTCCCCTTCTAACATTTTCTTTCTTCTTATTCTTATAATATCCACAAATAATAATATTCATATCTGTATTGCTCGTGTCATTAATATTCTCAAAAATGTTTCCATGGTTTTACATAATAATATTGTTTCATCATATTATTATGCCACCTACTTCTATTTAACTCTATATCATTACTTTTTATTTTTGATGTTAGTATTTTTTCCCTGATAATTTGTAATTTATTTATTCTCCCATTCTTTTTCTCTTTTTTATTCTCATCTCCAATAACTTTTTGTACTTATACATAAACATCCTCACTATTAAATTCTCATTTTCCTCGTTTACCTGATTTCATATTATTTACAAGTTTAAAGAAGCAGAACAAATAACTGTATTTAGTAACCTCAGTCCTTCTTCATCTTCACTCATATGCAACACATCTCTTTTCACTGGGTTTATTCTTTTAACACCTATAAATAAAACACCAGTTGCACAATTTACTTTCAAGTTTCACTGGGGTCATATAAACATTGGACATACAGTCTCTTCTCAACACTAATACTGAATTCACCAGATAAATGATACATTTTTTTCCTGAATATTAATCTACATGTCCTCCACAGAATACATATTTTATTCATTTCTTTTATCAACCCTTCCCTTTGCATCATAACTGCATAATTTTCCCAAATTGTATTCCTAGCAAAAACACTCTTTTCACTGAAAAATATACCCCAGTTTTCATTACATCACCCAAACCTTTACTTTTTTGAGGTCACTCACTTTTCCTTTAAACATCCATTCAGACAAATCAATGCTTCCGTCATCAATATTTTATTCTTAGTAACTACAGCTAGAATGTCCGCATATGTCAAAACTACTGGTATTACCACCTCCATTTCCATCACATATCTAGTATTTTTCTCTTTATAAGCTACTTCACTCTCTCTCACATTAGTCACCAGTGGAAACAATATTCCACTCATGGGACATCCTTGCCTTATACCACACCATGCATATATCATTACCTAGACAAATGGCATACACACTCCTAATTCTATAACCAATTCCACACTTCTACACAACATTCCGCAAAGCATCATATCCTACATATCAAATGACTTTTTAATGTCACCTACCATAAGATTCACATCATCCCTTTTACTTAAAACATCCACAAATATTCTCACAACCAATAACAATTCTTAACATTCCTTCCCTTTCATGCCATATATACTTTCTTTCATAATGTCCCCATTTTTCCTTCCATTCTGCTCTGTATTTTTCCCATAAAGATGTTATAAGGTGTGTTATTTAGCATGATGATTCTCCAGTTTTTTGTTTGATTCTTTTCATCTTTCTCACATAAAAATTTGAATATCCCACTACATAACTCTTCATAAACAAAACCTTCCTTTAACCATTCATTCAGTACATTTACAAAATAGCCTATTTGCCAGTCCATTAATTTCTTGTAGTTTCCATACCTTGTACCATCTGGGCCTGATACTGAATCAACATTTACTTTCTTAAGTACATCATTCAATTCACTAATAGCAATTTATTATCCAAATTCTTCTTTAGCTCATTCTGGAAATGTATTTACTTTTCATTCTCTCTTATTTTCTAGCCTTATACTCTAGTGCGTATTTTGCACACACTGCACTATAATACTCATAATTTGCTTGTGTTCTTTTTACCTCTCCTTTTCTAAAGTATCTCATTATACTAATACCCTCCTTTACTCTTTTACTCAAATAAACAGATACCTCCTCCCTTCTGTCTTGTAAATAATGTCTCTGCCTCAGCATTCATGCCTTATTTTGTATAGATTTTATTTATTTATTTTTTTAAATATCATGATATTCTGTTGTATTTTTCTAATTTTCTAATATGTTTCTATCAATTTTCCCATATTTAACTTTTTCTTCCATTCTTAAATCATTCTGCCACTGAAAAAAACACGTTATAATTCTTTTTAATTCAATCCACTACTTAGACCAGATTTAATAAAAGTCATTTGTGGTTATATGATTTTTCGGGTCTATATTATAAGAATGAAAGTGCATATGTGCAACTACATAAAAGTCGACACATAATGCATGAAAATAGCGAATGGCCACGTAAGCAAATTTTTCCCTAGGGAAAAAACGTACACGGCGGTTCGCTAAAAAAAATAATTCAACATCATAAACAGGTGGGGAGGTTTGCCCCCACACCCTCCTAACTAAATATACCAACTTTGAGATCGCACTATAGGGAAGGAAAGGACAACTTTGTGAAGTTGGCCAACCACCTCATTGCCCTATGACATATTCATCAAATCGCTTAAATGCAATTCTATGAATATTTGTCGCTATTTCCATATTTGCTTAGAAGCATTTTTGTGCTTCTAACATAGACCCGATTTTTCCATAAATGCAATACTTCCAATTCTCCCAATTTCACCCCATAATTTCATATTTATTCTTTTTATTCCCATTCCTATTTCAATATACTCCATTTTGTATCCATCAACTCCATCCATACTGCTAAATTGCCTGAAAAAAACATCAAAGCTGTATCAGTATCTATTACCCCCTAAACCTTCTTATAATACAAAATAATTAGTTTCAGTTCCAAGTGTCCCTCTTCTACAAAGTCCATTGACTTTTGTTTTACACTACTAACTTACACAATTTATCATTTCCTGTATTTTTTCATGTCTTGCTGTTTCTTTTTAGTCTTCTACTTCAATCACAAAAAAGTCTGCTGCAATTATAATTTTCATGTTAACCACCACATAGTCTAATATTTGGTGGAACAGATTCTCTCCTTCCTTGCTAGTTTATGTGCATACAATGTTATAATTCTGTAAACATGATGCCTAAACCTCACATCCACATCAGTTAACCTCCGCATCCTTACCATAGTTACAACTAGTATTTTCACTGTTGTTTTACATAACACAGCCACTCCAAAACAAATTTTACTTCCTAAGCTCAGTATTATATTTCCACCCAAAATTCTTCTGTTTGCAGTCTTTCTTCACTCATCGGGAATCTTACATCCTCCAGCATAATATCATCTACATCACATTTTGCACACCATTCCAGTATCCTTATCCTTCTTAAAATGCTAATAATATTGTTCACATTTACTTAAAGTACTCTAAAATTGTTGCTTTTTCTTCTTTTAAATTTTAGTGGAAATATTTTGACATTTTTATGTTATAATTCTGTTCCCCAATGAATTCATCACCACAACCATATTTTTCCCTGGCTAGAACATAAAAAAACAGTGGTGGAGATTCAATAAAGCCTACACATGGTGCTAAAACCATGTGCACATTGCAGCATATTGTGCACATGACAGTGTGCCACTTTGTATTCAGTAAGCAGCCGTATACACTGTGTGGGGCCACACAAACATGGTAAAAATCGTGGTATGCTAATTACAGCATAAGTACCTGAACTGTATGCTAATCAACCAATCCAAGATGGAGAAGCTATTCAACAACCTATAAAGCAACCGTGTAGACTCAGTCCGTATTTTCCATGTTAATTCCAAAACGTATTGGAATATAGCCACAGAAACTAGGCTACATGGAAAGAATGTTAGGGGCTGTTGTTGCTCTTATTCATGTGTGTGTGCAGCAGGCTCATGCCAATTCTTCTGCTGCTGCTAATAGACGATGGCCAAGAAGGAGAAGAGTTTTTAAACCCCATTTAACTTTTCATAATCTGCATGAGATGGAAATTATAGTGTGCTACTGGGTGGATACAGATACACTACAGGAACTCTGTAACCTCTGTCATCCTCATCTGAGAACAAGGGGAACCAATACCAGTGGAGACTAAGGTATGTGCAGCACTTAGAATTTTAGCTACAAGAAACTTCCAGAGACCAACAAAAGACATGCTGGGACTGTCACAGACATTGGCATCCAAGAATCTCCATCAGTTCCTGAATGCAATGCTGCAATATGTCAGTAAATACATATATTTCCCCATACAGCTGAGGACAGAGCCAGAACTATGCAGGAGTTCTACCCAGTAGCACACTACCCTGAATTCCTGGGTGCCATAGACTGCACACATATAGAAATCAAAGCACCACCTGGGGAACAAGGAAAGGGTGTGCATAAATAGAAAGGGCAACTACTCTTATTAACTGTCGGGTCATGTGTAACACTAAGGGAATCCTCCTGAATGTGTCTGCTGGTAACCCAGGCAGTTACCACAACTCATATATATGGCACAACTCTCAGCTGTATAGAATGTTTACTGGGTGGATATCCCACAGGGGCATTTACTGGGGGATGCAGGTTACATACTAGAACCATGGCTGATGACACCCATCAGAAATTCACATATACCAGTTGATGAATGCTATAATGAGGCACACACTCAAATAAAAAATATCACAGATCACGTGTTTGGGCTGCTGACATCATGGTTCTGGTGCCAAGATACATCGGAGGGAGCCCTGCAGTATAATCCTTCCGCATGTGCTGACATATTCACCATCTGTGCCAAGCTTCACAACATTATCCTGAGAAAACAGCTTCAGTAGAAAGTGCAAGGGGAAGGCCCCACATCTCACCACCACTGGCAAAGTAACCAGAGCCACATGCAGGTGAGGCATTAGAGGGGGAACCAGCAGCCCCTGTGGGTGTAAGCAGACATAGACGTGCACAATATGGCTTCACACTGACCAAGAGGCAATAGATAGCACACTTGCCCACCATCTAAGGAGTTAAAAACCTAAAACCATCATTCTACACACATAAATACAGTAGCATTAATGCCAGACAACACTTACAACATGTACTTACCCACGTTATGACTGTGTACTGCTAGCATCAGACAGAGTCGGCCCTGAACTAAAACACTTGCAACTGCTGGATTTCCAAGGTAAGTGCTGAACCTAGAATAGAAAAATAAATGTCTTAGAATACAAATGAATGACATATCCTTGCATACTGTTACTTGATAACGTAAGGAAGTATAAGGTGGGTGATTTTTACAGCAATTACATCAAGATGTGACAGCACTGACATATGTGAATACCTGTCCTCAACTAATAGGCCTTACATCTAAAATGTACAGATTTTCACTGAATGTCTACATTTTGGCCTTATATGTTTGTAATGGCAAATCATTAAAGAGTGAAGTTAGAAAATGACACAAATTTCAGTTTCAGACCATATCCATCAGAATAAACATAAAAATAGTAATGCAAAACCTGTTATTCCAACAACTGTCTAAGTCAGACCACAATGTTTAAAAGCATTCCACATTGTTGTGCCTTTGTCACACTATTTATGGCTTGGTCCCACTTTGTTGGTCTAAGAGTTTGGCAGGGATGTGCATATTATAAAAATCTGTACAAAAGCAACACAATTTGCAAAACAGCATGACAAAAACAGACATACTAAATACTAAGTCAGCTATGCACCCTGAGCATCAGACCAAAGACTTATGTATCCCTGAAAACAAGGATAAGGCACAATTATCATCATTTTCACAGGATGTTATGGGGGGGGGGCAGGAGGCCTAGGCTGACACAAAAGGTAGTGAGTACATGAAAGTAAGTAAGAGAAACAGGCAGACATTTGGATAAAGTATCAAATGGCCACTGAGTCAAAATGAATTTTAAGCCTCATGACTGATTTATGTAACTTTTATATGTATATGTGTCTGTATGGGCACTCCAGGTAAAATAGGTATGAGTGTTTGCAAGAATGCAGACAAACAGTGTGCTAGCTCTATGTCCTGATATGTCAGACAGGTGTGAGCTGTGCATTGTAGATGTAAAAGTTCATCATCGCCCCTTATCCAGAGAACTGGTTCTGCCAGGAATAGCACTGGCATGTCCACTCCCATGGTCAGATGAACTGTTGCTGCCTGAATGTGACTGATGTCTGCTGGATGACCCCTTCTCACAAGCCCACCTCCCACACACCCTAACTATATATATACCAACTCCAAGATCGCACTACAGTGGAGAAAAGGGCAAATTTATAAAAGGTTTTGTTTAGTTTATGTCATGCAGTGTGAACTTGAGAAGGTGTGTTTATGAATGTTGCTTTTCTTTAATTTTACTTTATAGCATCACTGGACATTTGCAATGTTGGCCAACTATGAATATTTGGTGATTTTACTTACAATGATATTAATGTTTGATAAAACAGACTTGTGATGTTTAGTGTTTGATGAGTAGCCATTCAATAAATATTAGCCATTCAATAAATATTTTGTTTGATTAGTAAACATACACCCAAAAAGCTGTCACCAGGCCACTGTAGCTGCTCTCCTCTGAGTTGATGAAATCATGAAAGTGGCCCTGTGACACACCTGATCATATGCCCTACTGCATCCCCAACAGCGTTCACATCATTCAGTATCTGGTTCCAAATTTGCAAACTTTCAGATATCTCCCCAAATGCTCTCTCAAGCAGAAAGTCACAATCTTGCCAAAATGCTTGGATGATCATGTCATTTTTGGAGTCATTGAAGGGAGAGTTTGTGGGGATTGGGACATTTGGGCACCACCGTCCTAGGTGATGTAAAAATGAAAAGAAGGATACTACACAAAATATCACACAAATAAAAGTACTGCTTAGATATAACATGCATTATTAGTTTTTCAATATTACCCACTGGAGAAACAAAAAACTTTCAAGTTATTCAAATATAAAAAAGCATTTTGTGGCTGTAACATATTGCAGTCACACACAAACCAAGGATTGATCCAAAACAAGGATTAATGATAGCAAAGCAAACCTCTGTAAAAACATTTTGGTTGTGCAAACACAAAAATGGAACTTGGCTCCCCATTACCAAAACATCAGGCAAATGACATGTTTGTACAAAACAAAGCAATATAACAGTAAATTGTTATAAGTGCTATCCAAGAAACTGTCCCAAAAACATGTCTACACATTTACCACAGTACATCCATTTATATGCAATTGCCAGTCACCGCTACCTGTGGCCAGCACTTCACTAGAGGTATGTATGGGTCATCCTAGAAGGCTAATACCCCTGTGCCATTGACAATATGGGACATTTGCATTTCACTGAAATAAGAATAGAAGTGTTTAAAGTGACACAGTTGAAACATTAACACTTGTGATAAAAGTGATCAGTAAACTTCTAAGAAGTGCATACAGATAAAAGAAGCATTTGCTAATGCATGTATATATATATATATATATATATATATATATATATATATATATATATATATATATATCTGTGTGTGTGTGTGTGTGTGTATGTATATATTTTTCCTAGTGACTTGTGAGCAAATCCAGTATATAACTGAAAAATGCAATCATACCTTGTCAAGATCAGTAGTCTTCTGTACAGATAAATGCAAAGTAATAGCAATCATCTTCAGTGTTATCTACATAAATAAGTCTCCTCACTTTCAGGTTCGCTAGCTACATAGTTCACTTTTTGTACAGTAGATTTAGGTCTGTGAGCACAATGAAGATGCAAATAAATGTGACCTCATTATAATTGATGAATCTCAAATTCTTGTCTCTGTGTAGCACATGTAAACATAGTGCATGCATTCCCATAGTGTTTGTTGTTAATGGATTACAACTGTGATTGATTACTGGTAGAGAGAAGGAAAACATAACTGTAATTCAGACTCCTTTAACTCCAGTCAGTGTGTCAGTCATGTTAGACTACCAAAGTGTACAAGTAATTGTATGAAGGTTTTAAATGTAAGTAAGCACACACATTTCACAGTTTCTGTTCAGTAATATCCAACCTCCCCTGCATTTGCTGAAAACTGTATATTATTGCCATTTAATATTCTTACACATTTAAATGACAATGATACAAAATACTTTACAGACTGCATGCCTCAGATTACTGGTCAGATAAGAGAAGAATGAACACCATACAATTATAATACAAAAGAGCTGCATTTCAGAAAACAGTAGTCATAATGCTTGTGTGATCACTCATTGCACTACATTTGAAATTAACACATGTACAAACATCTCAGAAATGTTCAAGTTTGGACTTGCTTGTATACACAATGATTTTCATTCCTGCTACAAATCTGTTTCTGTAACAAAGAGGGATAAGACACCCTTACTGTGTTTTATAGGTTCATTGGTATGAGAGTTCAAGTCCAAACTTGTGCAAAAATCTTTAATGTGTACTAACATTTATTTTGTAACGTTGTTTATTTGATTTTATTTTTAATATCACTATTTTGTGGCTAGTGGCTTAGCGCAACCAGGGGGATGGATAAATACAAGAAATGCTATGTAATGTACTTCTCTAATATCCATTACATATACTACACCTGTGAATCAGGTGTGTGGGTAGCACATCTGCTAAACATGGTGAGCCACACAGTATATACTGTCTGTAAATGACAGCTCAAGTCCCACTTTTGTCCTTAAGGATGAAACCTAAGAAGCACTGCTCACATAGATAATACAAGTTTAGCTTGGCTTCTCACATTTACATGTCGCTTACCTTTGTGCAAACCTGGACTAATGGCTCACACAAGAAGCAGAGAGAATACCTGCAGACATTCTTGAATTCAAAAAGGAAATACTGCTGCATTGCTTGCTTTCCATCATGCAAACCCACTAATTCTACTGCGTGGCGGATAACAACCCCCCCAACACCTGCATGTCTAGAACACCTATAGAGAGGAAGCAAGCAGTAGAATATTTCAAAATGGATACATTCTATCAAGTGTGTTGGGCACCATGCAAACCCGCTAAATGGTGTTGTTTGGCAGTTAACACACAGAAGTTAATAATGAATATGAAAATATCCAACTTCTTTTTAGTATTTCTATGGCAGCGGGTGTAGGTGCATAGCTGCAATACAGACTATCATGGGTTCTAATACAGTAAATTATAAATATCTTTACTGTTGTTCAAATTTACTTTATATTAAAATTCACATAACGAAAAAATATTGCACACTACAATTTTATTAAGGGTTGTATACTCAGTTTTAATAAACTCATATGAATTATTTGTGCGAGTGAGAGTATACTGCCTAATATGTTTTTGTAATCATAATGGTTTTCTCTGGCCTTGGGTAGTCCTCAGGCTTCAGTAATAGTCAAACACACAAGGATGTATAAACCAGGACCTTGACATATCACACACATATGAGGTTAACCCCTCAGCCTGTCATGTGTATTTATGTGGAAATAATGAGTATGTCTGCAAATCACTTCTTTTGTGGCAAGGATGAAAAATCACCACTGTGGAAGAAAAAGTTTTATCCCTTTTGCATAGGTATGAATCCCACATTTTAAAAATTAATTTTATCAGTGCATGCGCCCACACAAAAATGTGTCAGGTCATAACATTTATAACATCAGTACATGTCTGCAAAGTTAAATTGTCTATCAGTTAAAGCATCAAACAAAACTCAAACTAATACCAAGCATCAGATTAACCTTCCAATTTCAAAAACTGCTTCCCTGTCTGTTTGGCACATTTGCTCTCCACTTAACATCATGCAAATGTATCTAGCATCATTGTTTGGGTTTCAGCATTACCAGTAAACACGATAACAGGCATTGGCAGGAAATCATTCTTAACTGTTGCTGTTTTCTCTGGTTAGACATGTCTGGTGGTAGAAGGGAAGGTGCTCAATTTAGGGTGCAGAGGTGGGTGTTGAGGGGTTCTTCTTTTTTATTTTTGAGACCAAAATCTTCATTGCACTCCTTGTAAAGGGCCACAGCCAAAGGTTCTTGCATTGGGAATATACTGGCTCACACTACAAGTCTGAGGCTTGGAATAGCCTGGCCAAGGCTGTCTTCACTGTGACTAGTATTCCACACACTAGAAAACAATGTAAGCATCATTTTAATGACCTGTAAAGGTGCAACAGGGATGCACTCAACCAGTGACTGGATAACTTCAGGACTGCAGACATCCCACAATTATGTATGTATATCGATAAAGAGAATTTATAGTAGATAGAAAGCTGCCTATAGGCAAGACTGGTGTGCATAATGCTCTTTTCTTGTTCTCTTCTCTTTATTCCACAGCCAACTAAAGATTATGTTGAATGGAGATGTCCATGCTGAGTGTCTAGAGAGACTGAGGGAAGCATGTATGCAGCACAACAGAACTATTATTTCAGATAAATTATTTATTTTCTATACAAGCATATCCTAATGGTAAAACAAGCATGCATGCTTAAGTCTGTAACACAAGCCAGCTATAGGACTCAAGTCTAATCCTGTAATCAGACATTGTGAGTTCAAATAACACAAGTACCAAATATATAGTAAAATAATTTAAAAATATTTACATAATTTAATTTCAACAAAAGTAACATAAATGCCCTGCTATTAACTTAATCTGTATAACTGGACCAAGAATATGTGCAATATATGCATTTTGCAAGACTTAGTTTGAGCAATCCTTACTTATAGTTTGTAGTTGTTAAGAAGTGTTCTTAAATGTAAAAGCTGAGATAAAATACTGTATTATTGGATAATGCATAGTTTGTCACATATGGCATTATTAATTTTATCTCTTGTTTTCTCTCACCCCAACCCTTATCTAGCTTTTTTTCCTATGTGTTGTTAAAACGTTTCCATGTCATCCATCTCAGACAAATCACAAAATATTTACAGAAAAGGGCCGTAGACCAAACCCCATGGTTCAGCCTGCCCTTGGTCCACTGGCTACTACACTGATTCCACCTAGTGCATCTGGGACCTAACCTGGCAGTGCTGCCTCTGCAGCCCTACAATACTTGGGGCCTCAACATCAGATAGCACTATCCCAGCAGCTGGTGCTGTAGTACCTTCTGGGAGTAGTGGTGGAGGTGGAGATTTTATCATCTGCCAGGAGATGCCAGGATTGGTGCATAGGGTTGTGCACAGCACCATCAGTGCACACCTATGCCAGACTGAGAAGCTACTTTCACTTATAGTCTGTAGGAGAAGATGTCAAGCACTCCAACCACCAGTCGAGTAATGGGACAGTGATGGCAGTCATGCAGATGAGGACTAGGTTCTCACTGTCCCCATGTTTGACAGCTGTGAGCATCTGTTGTCCCCTCCGTAAGCCCAATTATGGTGTCCTCCAACCTATTGTGTCCCACACCATCCCTGTGTCTTGTCTTGTTTGTCGTTTGTTTGCAACTGTTTCCTCACCTACTCTACTTACCTGACCCAGAAGTACTTATGTCCCTTACACCACATTCCTTTCTTATCTAAATAAAAAAAAATGATCTTCTGTCCCACAAAAAAAAAATGTCCCATACATAGCTCCCCACTTTGCACACATGCCTTCACCACACACTTGATTCAGTCCTGTTGGCTATTTAATATGATTGTGTTGTTGTCACCCCTCTTTGTTGAGGTGACAGTCCAAATTCAGCTAATATTCTGCACATATTTTCATGTTACCCTATTGAAAAAGTGGATAGTTATGGCTCTTTCCTACCTACCTCTTGCACATTCCTTTATTGCTTTCCATTTGTTCTTCCCCTGCTTACCTCCCATTTCACCAGTTTCCTATCTACCCCATTTTAACAGCTTTAATCTGGTCAAAAAAATAGAACCACACACAACACACATAAGTAAAAAAAAACAATGGAGCCCTTCACTTTTTGTACTCTGTGTTTTCATGGAGTTTGACATCATTCTCCAATGCCAAGCGATGGTGAACGGCTCTTTAATGGTATGGTTACCTCTCTGCACTGCTGCTTAAACATGCTATGCTAAGGTAACACACAAATGATGTAGAATAAATAATTGTTTCAATGCATTATCAATACATACTTAAAACTATTACATATACCTGAATTCAAACCCTATATCATCTGGGTTCCAAAAGAAATCTGTCAATGCATTTACACCTGCAGCAATAGAATCAGATAAGCAGCCAATGTGTTTCATACACTCAGTACTCAGAATTCTTATAATTTTATCAATAAGACAGAGGCTTGCATTTTCTTGCCACTTAACTATGCACAAAGAGGGAAAGCATTAGAAATGCGCATCCAGCATGTGCAAATACTTTACTATTCATCATGCAAACTAGCTGCTCAGCAGTGCACTATGGAATGTGCACAGTATCCTGTATTACTTGTGTTTACTGTCCATTTAGTCTTCATTCCACAAAAGTACATGTAAAAATGCAAACAAAGGGAAGGCACTTTTTATGAAAAGACCACATATTTGCACTGCAGCAATCTGTTACTTTCACCCATGCCCTTCAGACTTGGAATCTCAGTACTTGTCACAAATACATCAGCTACACTACAGAAATAAATAATAAATGTATTCTTATATGCCATGCACATTTTTATATTGGCAATACATATTCAAATTTTCCAGTACTTGTAGTAATGTAGATTATGGACAGCTGTATGCAAATAGTTTGCAAACCTGTCTTTTTATGGTATACCTGCACATTGGAAGCTCTGCGGTAAAATGCTACACTTTGAGCACTCAACAATGTGGTAACATTGTACATAGCTAGCTATCCATTTCTGACAGGTCTCCCAACATCTTCTCTAAAGTATACCGTGTTGATGTCATCTGCAATAAATTGTCCTGCAGCCTCGTAAAAGTCAGACTCATGCTGTGGCACTTGCATTAAGTACTGAGTTTTCTAGTCTGTGTTCTTAGGTAGGGGTTATAATCTCAGTGGAGTCAACATGTGTGTCTGTCAAGTAAAAAGAGTATAATTGTGTATCCTGCAGTCATCACTGCAACCCTATGGAGTACCAGTAATTTGACAGTTGGACATGCCTACACGTCCATTTAATTCAGTCCTCCCAACATCTTTGCTCAAACATCCAGTGATGATATCATCCACTATAAATTACCCTGCAGCCTTGTAAAAGTCAGACTTGTGCTGTGGTGTTTGCATTAAGTACTGAGTTTTCTAGTCTGTATACTTAGGTAGGGGTTCTAATCTCAGTGGAGTCAACGTATGTGTGTGTGTCTGTCAAGTAAAAAGAGTATAATTGTGTATCCTGCAGTCATCACTGCAACCCTCTGGAAAACCAGCAATTTGACAGTTGGAATTGCCTACACATCCATTTCATTCAGCCCTCTCAACATCTTCTCTCAAACATCCAGTGATGATATTATCCACTATAAATTTTCAGGCAGCTTTGTAAAAGTCAGGCCTGTGCTATGGTGCTTGTATTAAGCACTAAGTTCTCTAGTCTGTGTACTTAGGTAGTGGTTTTAATCTCACTGCAGTCAAGTGGTATTTGTGTTTGTTCTCTTAGTTAGCATTAGAGAAAGCATTTACACCAGCATGTTTGACATGCTATTACCATCTTCTCCTCACCAGACACTGCTGAAATCATCACTTATAAGCTGTTGTCCCACAATCTCCCAGTCAGACTTGTGCTGTGGTGCTAGCATTAAATACAGAGCTTTCTAGTTGGTGTACTTAGGGAAGAGTTCTGTTCTCACTGTAATCAACTGGTGTGTGTGTGTGTGTGTGTGTGTGTGTGTGTGTGTGTGTGTGTGTGTGTGTGTGTGTGTGTGTGTGTGTGCGTGTGTGCGTGTGTGCGTGTGTGCGTGTGTGTGTGTGTGCGTGTGTGTGGTCATTGGCATTAGAAAAAGCATTTTACAGCAGCATGTGGGACACTGCTATTACCATCTTTTCATCACCAGACACTGCTGATGTCATCATTTATAAGGTGCTGTCTGATACTCTCTTAGTCAAACTTGTGCTGTGGCACTTGCATTAAATGCAGAGGTCCCTAGTCAGTGTATTTAGATAGGTAGTGGTTTTATTTTCACTGCACTCAACTGGTGTGTGTGTGTGTGTGTGTGTGTGTGTGTGTGTGTGTGTGTGTGTGTGTGTGTGTGTGTGTGTGTGTGTGTGTGTGAGTATGTGTTTATGTGTTTGTTCACTTGGTTGGCATTAGAGAGAGCATTTTAAACTAGCATATGGGACACTGCTATTACCATCTTCCTCTCAGCAGACTCTGCTGATGTCATCAGCTGTACCTGTCTCTCAAGCATGTTCTGTTAATGTCACAGGCTAGGTTAAGATCCTTAGAGTGAGTGACTGTTGTGCCATTAGATTTGCAGATGAGCTGCATTTCCATAAGAGCAGGGTCACAGACTAGCCTGTAGGCAAGGCACAAGTCACCTCATAGCAGCCTATATGATACAGAGTACAGTGACAGTGCTTTCATTGTATCCACTTACATCATGGCATGGATTGTATGCCTTGTATTTTCTTGTTGAGAAGCACCTGTGGTTTCTCCAGCTGCTGCAGGTGTCAGATGAGGTACATGCAAAAGAGACCATTGTACTCTGTCAGTGGTCTGATGAGTGTTGAGTACAGTGGTGTTATAACATCCTCATACCTGAATGCAATGATCTGACTTATGAATTTCACAATGTAGAACTCTTTTCTTACCACTGTGGAAACATGGTAATCAAACTTCAAATTGCTACCTACCTGTGTTCCCAGGTCTCACACTACTGGTTTTGAGGTTGGGGGGATGTTGTCAGTACTGCAATTAGTGGGGAATTCCACTTTACAAAAGGCAATAATAATAGCACTTTTTTGAGTATAGTTATAGACCATGTGACTTGGGCATCAGTCATTTGCCTATGTAATCCTCTCATGTAATATGTTAACATCCTTGGGGGACTCTATGATTTCACCAAAGTTGCAATCATCAGCAAACTTGGTAAGTCAAAGGCCGTCTAATTTAGCCTGGACTTACAAGAAATAGATTCCAAACAGTAAAGGACCCAGCACAGATCCTTTTGGTATACCACTGGTGATGGCTCTACTGCTCGAGGCTGAGTCACGCACTTTGAAAATATGTGTTCTTTTGGTGAGCATTTGGATAACTGTCTAGTGACATAAGGGTTAATGCCCAGCTAGGAGTGTTTATCAATGATACCTGAGTGAGGGATTGTGTCAAAATCCTTGGCCAGATCAAGATAGGTGGCATCCACTGCCCTTCATCCAAGGCTTTGGTGACTTTCTCAAAGAAGTCTACTAGGTTTAATAAGCATGATCTGCACTTAAAGCCAAATTGGGTTGGGTCTAGAGTTTGAAGGTCACCTGTGTCCTTCTTGGTAAGGTCCCTGATGATTCTTTCCATGGCCATCAAGATGTGACTGGTTAGACTAATAAGTCTATAGTTCCCAGGGTCATTTGATGGCCCCCCTTTGTGCAAGGGGATTACTGGTGGTGTTGTCCACTCCACTAGAACAAAGCCAGTTCTCAGGCGATGGTTAAAGAAGACACTAATTGGGTCTGCTAGTTCCTGTTTCAGATTGTTTGGTAAGCAACCTGGGACATTATCTGGTATCACCAAGGCTGCTATTTTAGCCTTGGAGAGTGCAGATATGAGCTGATTTCTAGAGATACTAGGCAAAGGAATGGTGTTGGGTATGCTTTGGGGTATGGCCAGTGAGGACAGAGGGTTGCAGTTTGCACCAAATACATCAGCTAGCAGGTTGGCAAAATCATCTGGTCTAGCTTCATTTTTACACTCTTAGCATTAAGCAGGAGAACTGTTTGTTTGCCTCCACCAGATGTTGCAATGTCGGAACTTTGGTTGCTTTGAAATTGCCTAAAAAAGGCACTAGGGAGGAGGCAAGTGCCTTTGCCAGTATCTGACAGCCTAAAAGACACAGGTACAGACCATCTCTGGTGAAGCAGTGTGGCTTGTCAACCATGTCATCTCAGGCTGAAACATACTGGATCCCCCTGGATTGACATGAGAGCTATGTCAATTGTTGATGTCCATCATCTGTTGTTTATATTGTGACATCATTATGGGTGAAAGTAGAATGGGCTAGGGTCATAGCTGCCTGGAACACATAATCTGAGAGTTCAGCCATGTGCCTCTTCATATAGTCCAGAGAGGTATGTCTCAAGTAATTCACCCCAACATGAACTATGACAGAGTCATAACAGTACTTGTTGAGTGCCATGAGTGACACAGTATGATACACTTGTATGTATATTGTTGACATATTAGGACATGTGCTGTAGTGAAGCAGATCAACCACTGACACAGTTCACATTCTACCATCACAGTGACAATTGCAGTATGGCATAGGTGTGCAAGTGTCTACATACCATCAGTAAATGCTCTGTGAAACACATCAATATAAATTCATACTGATTATATGGTTACATAGGTCTTGTCTCCTACACATGTTAACTTGTGATATACACAACTATGTATCACATGTTTTGATACAAATGCAACCTTGGAGAATTCATTGTATGTGAAGCTGTGTTGCTAGAAGCAAGGATTATTGAGAGGGTCAGCAGCATCACTGCATGACTATTAACATTTGTGTCAGAAAAGTATCTGCATGAGCCACAAACAACTGATCTGTAATGTGTCCTGATATGGCATCAGGCTGTTCAAACACAGCTTGCCCATGAAACACATATAGGCATGTGCTGTACAACTGATGTAACTACATGACACTGTTGGAGTTGTATGACTGAGTGCATGGTACCAGTGAGTGGAATGTGATAACTGACCACAGTTGTATGTGTAGGTCTTTTCACAAATCATGTATTGCAATACAGTGTGAATATTAAGCGAAATACATAATTGAGCACAGATGTGCATGTGAATGTCACCAGACATACTCAACTGGAGTGAATAGACAATCTGATAGATAACTGCCTCACATGTCACCCCCATCACCGATGTCCATCAGCCAAAATATACATGTAAACCATACTCAGTGTCTGTGCTAAGGAGGGCAGCACATCTGTGTACTCTGTATGGCTATTAACACAGAATCAATGGGTCATGACTATATCACAGATTGTGATAGTGTGACTCAGAACATGGGCCTACCAGAAATGGTGGGATTCATACCTCAACCTATCCTCCAGATGGAACATGTTCCCATAGAAGGGTGTACATCAACATGCATCCATCTGACTGGGGATAACAACACCTGATTCATGAATGTATAGACACATCCTGACTCTCCTCATCTGTGATGTAGACCAATATTTAATTATGGACCTTTTCTACATGTGCACTGGTAATATCCTGGCTGTGCATGAAAGACGTGTGATTTTTTTCATGCTACATCCATGTCTGTTACATCTGTTAGATGTCCACAAGAAGGTCAACAAGGGCATGCATGATAACAACACTATCATCCTACAGAACATGACCAGGCCAAGCCATTTGACACAAATCAACACTGAGGTATTACTGCAACACTGTCACAAGTGGCCAGAAACACCTACATCACCAAACAGGTAGACCACTGGCTCACATATATGATATATAAATTTGTTATATCCACTGGATCACATATGTGACATAAATATGGTGAAGTGACCTATATCTAAAGTCCAGTGGTCAGGACCGTACCTCAGAGCTGTGTGCTAGGTCTTTCTCTGTCCATTATTTAATTCAAAGATATCAAGAATGATATACACATCCTGTGTCCAAACAGCTGTCTGGGGAACTGCAGATTGAGTACAATTCTTGGCTGGACCACCTTCTGTGTGGAATCTGCATGTCCTCCTTGTGGTCGAGTGAACTTTAAAGACATGCAGGTAGGTGCATGAGTGTGTGTGTGCCTTCTGTGAAGGTTGGGCATTGGGATGGCAACTTGACACCATAAAAATCCACTGCCAATCAATAGCAGACCACTGATCAGCTGTGGTGACCCTTAACTGGGAAAAGCCGAAAGACTTTCAGCAACACACATAAAACATTTCTGCCACAGACATGAAGACACATAAGATGAAACAAAATAATGTGGGTTTGTTACATTATAAAAGTAAACACACAACCCAGTGATAATGTAGACAGCACACCTCTATGACCAAGTGGTATATGATCTGTGTACTGAGGTAGATGGTAATGTCGAGCATCCATCAGAATCTGTCGGCAGTGGTGACTACTCCTTTGTATATAACACAATTCCTGAGTATGTGCAGGACATCCACATCAAAGGCCATTATCCTTCCATAGTTCACAGCCTTCATCACATCAGTAACTGAGTACAATGCACCCTTTTTCATGTATCTCCATACACATCTTCCAGGGATGCATAACTCAAGTGTACCACATTTACCATAGTGAGCTCCCACATCTTATTGGACAGACCTAAGTATTCTTTTTGTTGTATAAACATTAGTGTCTGTTGGTGCAGATCCCTCATCAAGGTATTATACCAGATGCATGTGTGATACCTGTTCTGGTGATGCACTCAGTGCATGCATAGCTTTTTTACAACATTGATGGCACAGGTTACATTTGTGACAGTGTGGATTGTGCCATATATATGTCATGCACACTTGTCAACTAGCCAGGACTGATAATAATCACACATACAGGTATAACAGTGTCCCTCGGAACAACTCCAGCATGTGTTACATTGTCAGGAGGGTGTGCTTGATTACACTCATAGATTGCTGACAACTCAGGTATTATTCTTATGTTGCCCATGATTGTGCATGCTTCTATTTACTGTTGTCCATGAGCCTGTTACTATGTGTCCCACTGAGACCTCTGCTGACATTGCAGTCATATTCAGAAAAATCATTTTGCGCAGCTTTACAGTATGCACCTAGCCTCTCTTGTATTTAACATCCCTGATAGATTTCATCTCAGCTGCTCATGTCAGGATGCTTATATCACAAAGAAATCTTCTGCATTGTTATGCCACCTTGTGTGACACCCGCATAATATACATTCATTGTGCAGTCAATACTGTATCATGTCAATATATGATTAGGGTTCCTGCTACAAATGTCTTCATTGACATGCCCTCATCTGCTGTACACTGACATGTTTCACCTGTCCTCTTTCCCTATGCTCATTCCTACAATTCATTTGTGTGTCCCTATTCAATACACACACACTTCCCCTAACTGTTTATTTTTAATGGCAGTTATCATTATGGATCATTTACACAACTTTTGTCCAGTAAGCCTGACACAGATTTCCACAATACACTGCACTGTATACACTTTCATATAATTTGTTGGAACTTATACATAGCTTTAATAATAACCCTGGTAATCATTGTGACATTCAGTGCAAACACGCAGACCTAGTTTGCCCGTAGGTAAACAGGTTTACATGTCTGCTGCTGTCCGTGTAGCTTTACATGGTTTCCTATCCAGCAACACTGTTACTAGCCATAAAACCATGCTTGTTTACATTTAAACTCGGTGGGCAGCATGAATATGTAATTAGTATTGTTGCTCACTGCTGGAAGCCTACGCAGAGTTTGTTGAATTATTCTCATCTTGTGACCTCTCTTCCTGCATGCAAATGCTCTTCTCCTTTTCCTCTCCATAGGTTCATAGATTCATAGGACAATACTAGGCTATTGGCCTAGAGGCCCTTATAAGCCTAGCAAAAAATTTAGCCCATGTTCTCACAAAGTCAGCACCTGTTTCCCATGTCCAGCAGGGATGCAGGTGGGATCCCAGGGGTGTATTTTCTGTTTCCCATCCAGTCATGCAGGTTCCTCTTAAAGAGGGCCAGTGAGGTATTCTGCTTGACATGCAGAGGGAGTCTATTACACAGATGGGGGAGTCATTGGGACACAAAGTTCTATTAATATCACAGACCAGGTTGAGGCCTTGTGTGTGTCTGTTGCAGTAGTGGAGTTTGACTTACAGATTTGTAGCAACTCCATAAAGGTTGGGTCTGAGATGTCCCGGCATGCCAGACACAGGTCACCTCTGAGCAGTCTGCAAGAGACTGAATAGAGGGACATGACTTCTAGCTTATCTGTACAGGACAGGTGTTTGAGACCCTGGATTTTCCTGATCAGGAACCTCTGTGGTCTCTCCAGCTGCTGCATGTGCTTGGCAAGGTACATACCAATGGGAGAATTGTATTTGATAATGGGTCTGATAAGGGAGGAGTACAGGGATGTTATGACCTCCTTGTTCCTGGATGAAACACCATTACTTATATGGTGGGCCATGTAGAAAGCCTTCAGTACAACAGAGTAAATGTGGTGGTCAAAAGTCAGTTTGCAATCAACCTAGGTGCCCAAATCCCTCACCACTGAATGCATGCTTAGCACATTGTTATTAATGTGATAATTAGTGAGGATGCCATTTTCCCCAAAGGAGATAATGATACATTTCTTGGCATTCAGTTTTAGGCCATGCTTCTGGCACCAGTCATTAGTTTGGGTAAGGATCTCTTGCAGGAAGTTCACATCTCTAGAAGAATTTAAGACAGCATCCAGCTTGCAGTCACCTGCAATCTTAATTATCCACAGACCACTATTTTTGGCATGCACCTCAGTAAAGTATATCCCAAACAGTAGAGGCCCCACAACTGATTCTTGGGGTACATCACTCCTTATGCGTCTACTACTAGAGGTGGCTTCCCCTATTTTGACTGAGTGAGTTCTATCAGTGAGCCAGTTAGCTACCATCTGGTAACATACGGATTGATGCCTGGCTGGGAGAATTTATTTGTTATGACTGAGTGGGGAATAGTGTCAAAAGCTTTGGCTAGGTCAAGGTAGGCTGTGTGCACCATCTTCCCCTCGTCCATGGCTTTGGTGATTGTTTCAAAGAAGTTGGCCAAGTTTAACAGGCATGATCTCCCTTTGACAAAGCCAAACTGTGTGGGGTCAAGTGTTTAGAGATTGCCAATGTCCTTGTTTATAAGGTCCATGATAATGTGCTCCATGGCCTTGCAGATCAGGCTAGTTAGTCTGAAGGGCCTATAATTGCTTGGGTCAGTGGACGCTCCACCTTTGTGTAGAAGGATGACAGTGGCTGTTCTCCATTTGGCTGAGACAAAGCCAGAGCTCAGGCTTTAGTTGAATAGGTTTACGTTAATGCTGGTCTGTTTCTTGTTTTTTTGTTGAATTTTTTCTGTTAGACCAGTCTTGGGCGATGAGTTAGGTGAGTGTACATTTAATATGACAGCCCATTATGAATACAACTAACAAGGAACATTCTTTACATCAATTTATGACAATACTTGATAATCCACTGCTGAATTTGTTCAATGCGTCCTCTTAGATGAATATAGTGATTCAACATGTTTGTTATCTAGATGAGCAAATTCTTAAACTTGAAAGGAAAGTACAAATATTTAAAAAGCTGCAATGGCAGCGATTAAGATTTGTGGCTTATTTGGACTTAGGAATTGTTCCATGAGTGCTAAGAATACTGAAAATGCCCTCATATGCCAATGTGTACCCTGAACTGTTGAAAAAGTGCAGGAGCTCAATTTAAAATTGAACGCTGACTATATGACCTTAATGTACTCTTTTTTGAAAAGATGGAAACTAATTTACAAATGTAAATAGCATTGCTTGAAAAAAACATCACTGGTGAACCGTGTTTTTCAACCAATATTCAGCGCTATAGTGATATGCTGGATAGACTTAGAATATTTGAAGAAAAACTGATATTGTCTAAGAAACACAAATTAAAGAGCGATCTGTTGGATTTTAGCCATGGGAATATCTTTTCATGATCCAAAGAACAGCATAATATGAGTAGTGTGAATAATGGAACAGTCCAAACTAATAGAACTGACAATCCCCTGCAAAAATCTTTGGATAGGCTGGACAGATTTTCCATGCATCAATAAACTTTTTTTAATGGATAAAGATAAAAATAATGTAACTATGCCTAGAGATTCCTCTGTTCCTTCTGAAAACAGCAATGATACACCACAGTCTATTAGTAATATAGTTAGTGATATATCTGCAGCTACCCGTGTTTTGGACACAAATGGTAAAATACAATCAGCAGAGGATTTTCAGAGTCACCCAATACTTCTTCAATTAAAGCTCCAGGAAGTCATAGAAATGAAGAACAGAGACTCGCAGTGTGATTGTTCCAGATGAAGACCAGAGCAGAGAACAAATGCCGCACCACAATGGCGGAGCAAAGGCCCACAGACCCGCAGCAAATCCAAGCCCCAAATGAGGTGATTAAAGGTCTGGTAGTTAATCTTTCTAGTTTTACTTTATTTAAGTCTGATATTTCCTTATTAAGCAAAGGACTGAAATTCATTCCCTCTAATGTTGACACAATAATTGATGCTTTGGCTGATTTACGTATGTTTGTGAGGAGTTTAAGTCTGAAATTGATTTTTAAAGGTACATTAGCTGTTGAGTCACATATATGTAAAAAAGTCTAGTTTGTTTGTTCCTTCTAATTGTCCGATAATAACCATTTTTAATGACATCTGTGAATGAGAAATACAATATATTTATGATAAGAATGCTGCTATTAGAAACTAATTTATCAGTCCAGGAAACTGAAGGTCGTTCTAAGTTAGAAAAAAATAATAATGATATTATCATCAAACAAGCTGATAACTGTGGAGCAGTGGTGATTTTAGATAAAGTGACTTATGATAACTGCATGTACGAATTTTTCAATGATGGAGATACTTTTCTGTGATAAATGAGTTAGTTGTTTCTACATTTGTTAGTAATATGAACATGGCAGTTTATGAAATGCAATTAAATGGTGATTTAGTTATTGATTTATTTAATTATTTCACTGGCCCCTTCCCAAGAATAACCTCCATATATGGATTACCAAAAATTCATAAAAATCTAACCCACCCCCCGATGAGACCTATTGTCTCTGTGGGTGGGTGGATAACCGAACCCATTTCCCATTATCTACAGTCTACTCTTAGTGTATATGTACCAATGATAAAGAGTTACATAAAAGATACTTAAGATTTTTTGACTCATTTATACATTTGGCATGAAAGTCACAAAGATGTAACTTTTTATCTGTTACACTAGATATCAAATCTTTGTTTACTGTGCTTCCTATCAATGCTGGTATAGAAGCAGTAGATATACAAGTACCAATTTCAATGGTAGAAAAGTAGACACTTTCTGTGAATTGTTTGAACTGGTATTAAATAACAATGTGTTTATGTTTTATGAATCACTATATCATCAAAAGACAGGTGTAGTGATGGGAACACCAGTAGTAAACACATATGCCAATATTACTGTAGCAGAGTGGGACAACCCATCAGCTGGCAACAATCCTTCTCACCCCTTCTCTCAGTCTCCATAGGGATACCACAAGGCACTGTCCTTGGACCTTTATTATTCTCTCTTTTTACCAACCAACTTCACTATGCCACTCCCAATGCCAGTATAATTCAATACGCTGATGACTCTACCTTGATTTGCTCTGCCTCCTTCCTCACAAACCTTTAGTCCATCACCCAAGACTCCTTCCTGTCTGTTGAAACCTGGTTAACCAACTCCCAGCTTATATTAAATCCCAGTAAAACAAAACTTATGCTCTTCTACTCCACTAGAAATAATTCTTCCTCTTCAACCTCCCACATCTTCTCAAAAAACAAAATCATAATCACTCCTACTCCCTATACCAAGCTACTAGGGGTTTCAATTGACAATAACCTGAATTTTGATCTCTATATAGATCAAACCATCAAAAAAGTGCACAAGAAACTCGGCATCTTATATAGAAATAACCGATTTCTAACTATTAGCACTAAAAAGACAATAGCCAGGACACACCTGCTATCAACTCTCCTATATGTTTCCCCTATCCTTAAAAACCTCTGCAAAACTGACCTTGCAAAATTTGAAGCCTGCTACAATACAATTTAAAATTTGCTACAAATTCTTCCTACAAATCATATCATTGCCTATCACTCAGACAACTTGATTGGCTTAAACTCTCTTTACTCCTTTAATTAAATCAACTAACTTTGGCACATAAAATTCTCCACCACCCAGAAAAGACCCCTGCCCTCAAAGATATTATACAACGATACTCTGCCTCTAGATCCTTTCACTCCAACAATAAACTTCTTCTCCAAGTCACCAAAGCAAAAAACGTAGCAGGTGAAACTCTCTACTCCAACTACATTTCCAAACTTTGGAACACCTTGCCAAATTCTCTAGTCACTACACCCAAAACTAAACAGTTCAAAAAGCTTCTAAAAACTTACCTTGCTAACTCCTGGCTCTGCTCTTGTAACATGCCAAGATAAGCCTCTGCCCCATTTCCCCTGCTCTTTAATTCACCTTCTAACCCATCTTCCTCCACTATACTACATCACTTCAGAAAACCTAAACTCTATTTCTCCCTGTAAAACATTATCTGGGGCACCCCAACCTTTCATCCTGGTGTCTCTATTTGAATTGTTGTCACTATGTAAATTTTGACATTGCTCATAACTACAGTTTCACATGGCATTTAATTTACTGCTGCTTTTGTTCCCATTATTTCAATTTATTAATGTTCTATGTTATATACTCTGGACAAGTTGTTTCCACCTTACTTCTTGACCTTTCCAAAGCCTTCGATACTATCTCACACAGCCTGCTCTTAGCTAAACTCTCCAAACTTCACCTATCTTCCTCCTCCTTGAACTGGTTCTCTAGTTACCTATCTAACAGACATCAAGCTGTAAAATGGAAAAAAGCCACTTCCTCTTTCCTTAGTACCCCTACAGGAGTTCCACAAGGCTCCATACTGGGTCCTCTTCTTTTCAACATTTTTATTAATGACTTCCACAAATCGATCCCATTCTCTAGCATCATCCAATATGCAGATGACTCAACTATCATCTGTTCTGCCTCCTCTATCGCTACACTACAAAAACTAACTCAAGATGCCTTCTCTTCCACAGAGCAATGGATGCTAAGTAATCATCTAGCTCTCAATGGTACCAAAACCAAACTAATGTTATTTACTCCCTCTAAAGTCACTCCACCCGACATGGATACATTCTTAATTACTACTCAAAACAACTCTCCTCTTGAAATAGTGTCAGAGACCAAACTACTTGGGGTTCTAATCGACAACCAACTTAAATTTAACTCCCACCTGCAAAAAAACATTAAAAAAACGCATCAAAAACTTGGCATGCTTTATAGACAGAATGCCTACCTCACATCTGCTACTAAAATCACTCTCTCTACTTCCTTCCTTATCCCTGCCTTCTCTATGGCCCCACTACTAACTAATCTTCAGTCCTTGTTAAAAAAACAACTTACCACCTGCTATAACAAAATTGCAAAATTCGCCACCAGCCATAAGTCCTCCTCTCACCACTGTTTCTCCCTCCATAAACTAAAATGGCTAGAACTCCCCAATCAACTAACTTACACTCAACTAACTCTAGCCCATAAGCTTATTCTAAACCCCTCCCTCTGTCCCTCCCTTTCCTCTGCCTTTAAAATGCACCGACCTAACAGAGTTCTAAGATCAAATAATCAAAATCTACTAGAAGTGCACAAACCTACTCATCCCCCAGGAAAAAACCTTCTCTCCTTCAGCCTCGCTCGCCTCTGGAACTCCCTACCTCCACCCATCCGCACCACCTCTAACCACTCTACCTTCAAAAAGTCTCTTTTCCTATATCTAGCATCACAGTGGGAATGTTCTTGCTCCCACCCTACATAACTAACTCTTTCTAATTATTACACCCTACTTTTATTTAGTTACTATGTTTTGTTCTCTAATCTGTATTGATATTCACATTTGTTCTATTACTAGCATGTTTCTTTCAATGTATTAACTGTTATTATTGCTATTCTGTACTTGATAAGTTGTATTTTTATTACTGCCTACATAGTATTAATATCTCTCTGTACCTACATTGTCACTGTCAAATGTTAAATGTACATTTTGTCTTGGAGCTTTTCTCCCCAGGACTCCATTGAAAACGGGTTCTTTTTGGCCCAATGGACTATCCTGGTAAACCAACTGCAATAAATAAATAAATAAATAAATAAAATGTATTATCTTAATGTCCTACATTTTTATGTACTCTATAAGTTTCAAGTTACACTGTTATGTTTTTTTAACATTCTATGTTATTGTATTATACTGGAGCTTTTATCTCCGGGCTTCCACTGAAGAAGGATTCATGTCCAGCTGGACTTTCCCGGTAAACAAATGTAAAACAAAATAAATAAATAATAAATACCAATGTCCTGAAGTTTTTAGAGGGAAAGTGCTGTTTTTTCAATGGTTTGTTGATGACATATTTTTGTTCTGGGATAGAACAAGTAAGGAATTAGAGATAGTTGTCGAATATTTAAATCAAACTACTAACTATTAACATTCGCAAATAATTATTCATATGATAAAATAAAGTATTTGAATGTAATATTAGAGAAAGTGGGTGATAATATCACTACTATGGTATATATAAAAGATGTGCAGGCAAATAGATATGTTCATAACAATAGTATGCATGCACACCACTTATTCAAAGGCATAGTGAAGGGCCAAATGTTAAGAGCCTGTTGTCTTAATACTGATAGTATACAATGTATTAATCAAATAGATGGTATGATTGGTGATTTTATTAACCAAGGTTAGAATAAAGTGTTATTACAGCAAATAAAAAATGATGTTTTAGGCATGAGAGAAGATAAAGCTTTACCATATTTCTCAGCACATTGTAACGATAGGGCTAGATATATTTTTAATAAAAGGAAGAATGAACATGTGAGATACGTTATTACATATAATAGAAGGTCTTATGGCATACAACAGATTATAGAAAAAATTAAATTGGGGCATTTTAATGACTATGCCTGATACTAAAATGTTGGTAAGTGATAAACCATTTTTTGCTTATTGGAATTGCCCAAGTTTGAAACAACATTTACGCTATAAAGATCTAAAAAGTTATTCTGTACAACAAAAAAGTAATAAAAATTCCCTTTCCCTTGTCTAAACTGTGCATGTTGTAAGGATTTGGAGAGTGATTACATTTTTAGGCACCCCATTACCGGAAAGGACCTTATGTTCAATGGATATGCTACTTGTAATATAAGAATTTTGTATACCTAACTAGGTGCACAAAGTGCCCTGCCTTCTATGTAGGTAAGAGTAATAGGAAACTAAAAGACAGAATTATTAAACATAAGTCTAAAATAAGGAGAAAAGTGCCCTATTTAGACATATTAGGGAAGCAGGTGAGGAGCATATCTTTCTTTTCAGGGCTATTGATACTATAGTCAGAAAGAAAAGAGGGGATGACCTAAATAATGCTATAGATATTTGTGAATATGAATGGAGTGAATATGAATGTCCAGCAGTGACACAGAGATGATTCCCAGGGTAAACCTACGATCTCCCATCCACTCGTCAAGATTTCTCTTGAACAGAGTCAGTGAGGGGCTCTGCCTCACATGGACTGGGATTCTGTTCCATAGAGACTCCCTACACTATGGAACAGAATCCCAGTCCATGTGAGGCAGAGCCCCTCACCGACTCTGTTCAAGAGAAATCTTGACGAGTGGATGGGAGATCGTAGGTTTACCCCGGGAATCATCTCTGTGTCACTGCTGGACAGAGGCACAGCAAACTAATGGGTATAGTATTCTCATCCTAAGGGGTGGTGAAAGCCACACACACTCTGGCTAGGCTTATAAATGCCCTAGGGCAGATAGCCTAGTATGAACCTATGAACCTATGAACCTATGATTACCATCTAAATGCTGACTTGAGGCCAGGTTTAAATTCATCTGTAAGAATTAAACTTATATTAAAGAGGAAGCAAAATGTTTTGTAATGCTTTTTGTATCTGTTTTTTATTTATAGAGGTTCTATACAGCATTATATTGAGTCACTTTAAATTTTAATTGGGTTTTAATTAATTTATTGGATGTTCTTTCTGACTGGGCTGTCACATTTTTTGAAATGTATAAAAGAATTGTTGATTTGAACTTTGCTATACACACTGAAGAAGGGATTTTTTCCTGAAAGCTTTGTGGACTAATAATTAATTAATTTATTTATTTTATTTACATTTGTTTACCGGATAATTCTGACTGGGCGCAGATCCTTTTTCAACGGATGCCCGGGAAGAAAAGCTCCACATCATGTACATGATAGAGATACAAAGTTGCAACAATAATAAACAACATTACAGGTTGTTGGCTTTAATACAATAACAAGATATTGATTATCAGCAGTATATACAGAAAATGTTGCAAGTTAAGATAGTTTCTTGCCATTTATAATATTAGTAACAAAGTTGTTATGCAAGATGTTAAAGTATGTAAAGACAACTATCTATTTCTATCTGAGGTTAGTAGTGGTGGTAGCATAATTGGGTTAAGATTCTAGGTGGGGGGGTAAGGGTGGGGTGTTAGTCTGCATTAGAACAAGGACAAAGCCTGTGCACATTTAAGTGGAATTTGAGGGCAGTCTTGAAAAGGCTGATGGAAGGTAGAGTAGTTATAGAGGGTGGAAGATTAGAGAGGGTTCTT
Source organism: Protopterus annectens (assembly GCF_019279795.1). Taxonomy (NCBI): domain Eukaryota; kingdom Metazoa; phylum Chordata; order Ceratodontiformes; family Protopteridae; genus Protopterus; species Protopterus annectens. Next base: position 634,428,009 of record NC_056725.1, read on the forward strand.
TGTTGTTTGGACTATTTTCTGCATTCCAGTGGTTTGCCTTAGTCTGTTTCTTGTTTTTTTTTTGTTGAGTTCATGTAGAACACAGCTAGGGATGTTATTGGTTCACATGGAGAAAGCATTTTTTGCCTTTGAGAGGGCATTAAAGTCCTGCTCCCTGGTGATGAGGGGATGGGGACAGGTGTTAGGGATGTCCTGGTTTACTGATGGTGGAGACAGGAGGGTGAAAATTTCACTGAAACTGTCTGCCAGCAGTTTGGCTATATCTACGGTTTTGGCTTGTGCTATCAGACTGCAGGACTGCAGCCCTCCCAGCTGTAAAATAAAAAGTAAAATGAAAAAAGAAAAGAAAAGAACTAAAAGAAAATAAAATAAAAAAAGCAAGTCCCGAAAATTGCTCATGCGCACTCGTGTGTTTTCCCGATGTCAGACTGTTGGTGAAGCAGTCTGGAGCATGCGCACAAAATTCCAGACTGTCTCACCAGCAGTCCAAATTGACTGCTTAACATTTCACTCCAGATATCCCCAGAAGTCTATGCAGTTGTTCTTCTACAGTTTTTTCTTCACCTATTTCACCCTCTCCCCAAGCCTCTTGTTGTCCTTCCTCATGAAAGTTTTCTTCCCTTTGCCCTTCTTTTTCATTATTTACTGTTTGTTCTTGACAATCTATGCAAACATGCCCCTTGTTATACACCCTGCATTCAGGCACACACCTTCTTGCTGTATGCCCTATCTCCCCACACTGGTTACATTGTATTTTATATCAATCATTAATTAAATGAGAAAAGTTTCCACAAAAGAAATTGGATTTTAGCTCACCAGCATATTTTAATGTCCCTCTATAACCAGCCATAACAATAACAGTAGGTAAATATTTTACCATGTTTTTTTCACATTTAAAAACATCTTCCAGCATTCATCCTCCATTCGATAAGTTCCTCACATCTCTATCACAGTGTTATCAACAGTTTCAGACAAACACTGTGTGCATTTTTTAACATCTTCTTCCCATTCTAAAGTGCAACATAACATTTTTTAACATTTAGGTTACTACCAAAAACAAATAATCATTCCTTGAATAAGTGCCCTTCTTTTCATCACACAGAAATGCCATCATCATTCCCCATCTTCTAATGTTAAGTCACAAAGTAGTCTCTATCAAGAATATGTATAAAATACTGAATTTCGTGAGCTTTAAATCCCAAAACAGTTATCAAATTGTCTCATCCATAGTGTCTGTCTATTATTCTTTGCTCTAATTCTCACAGTTGGATTTCTCCTCTTTTTAAAGTTTTAGTTGCTGTTTGTTGCTGATCTCCTTCATTACCTGCTGTCACTGCTGCATAACTGCTACATTCGCTGCTGTGACAAAAGTGGACTCCTTCTCATTTTGCTGTTGCTTTTCTCCTTTACTTTCTTTTACCAGTTGCAGTGTTGAGTTGTAGTTAGTTTTTGTGTTTGAGCACATTTGGTTCTCTTTTAATGGCTCATGGGCTAAAATCTACCTGTGGATATTATATCTGACATTTATATATCTGTTCTCTGAGTTCCTGATGCATCTGGGACTTTGAGACATACTTTCACACACTACACTTACCATTTTTAAGTGGTGTCTTCTGGCTTTTAATTTCCCTCATGGCTTGAGGAGAGTTCCTGGCATTTTTCAGACAACACGAGTATTACAACACTTTTGCTGATACCAGCAATTTTACTATTCATCCGATGCCTGGAGGAGTGGCCAAGCTGACTAAGAATTTAGCTGATGTCATCAAAGAAGCTTAAGTGGTGCTTCAACAGCTTAGAGGGAGTTTCAGAGCCCTGCAACAGTGAAGCAAAAGTTCTGATGTATTCTTTTCTCCATCTTCAGATGAGGGAAGAGTTATTGCTGCAAATGCCAATGGTTCTAAGCAGACTTTATCCAGGTTTCTGAAAGAAGAAGGCTCTAATCCATTTACCAATGTGAACACATTAGGACAAGCCACAAGGTCTGTACACTCACATTAAATGTCTTTTGATTGTAAAACCTGTTTTTTTGAGCTTGAAAAGAAAGTGGCTAAGCTCAAACGTTCAACACTAGAAAATCATTATTTGAGTAAATGTGTGGATTTGAAAGTGGTGCCATTGGGATTAAGATGTACACATTCCCAAATGGCATTACTTTAAAAGACAAAATATACAACATCATTAAAGACATATATAACAAAGCATGCCTTGAAGTACTTAAAGCACTGATTAGTTGGAACGCAGAAAAGATAACTTTACTAAAGAAGCAGATAAAAATATGGATGCAAAATTAAATAAACACCCGGGCCATCAGGCCTTTCAATATTTATACCACAATTTATTTGAAAAATGTGAGAGACGTGTGGACAGTATTACCAACAAGAAAAAAGTTAATGAGTGACTTACAAAGCTACCAGCGTGGCCAAGCTTTTCTAATTAAAAAGAAAGAACACACAATTAATCATACTGATTCTAACAGCCATCATTATAAAAATTATAGGGATAGACACCTAGATAAATTGGATTCATTTTACAATTTTGAGACTGAAAATACCACATATGCAGATTCTGAGGAACCACAAAGAGATATTCCTTCTAGTCTAGCTATTGAAACAAGTGAAGCAAGTGAACTGTCTTCTCCCCTTCCCTCCCTTTTTTCAGTAACAGAAATGAACAGTTTGCCTCCCAGTCAAGAGGCATTAACAGTAGTTGCAAAGAAAAAAAAGGAAGAACAAAGGATGCTAGAAAAAGAATGTCATGTGTTTAATTTAAGTAATAGAGTCTTTTCTGGTACTGAATTGAAATTATTGTCAAAAGGGTTTTCTTTTTTACTAGCTAATAGAGCTCCCTTAGTCCATACCATGTTAGATTTTAAATTATATATTAGAAAATTAAACCTAAAATACATTTTGAATGAAGCGGATATTAAGGAATATGAGTTTTAAAAAAAAAGTACATACAGTCCTGCATTACTGCACACACTGAATGTCTTTTCCTCCATGATTGAAACAGATTTGCACAATTTATTGAAGGATACAAACAGGTGGTCTAAATATCAATATTTCAATCTGAACAAGGATGAAATTATAGCACTTAAACAGTTAGACAGTTATAATGATATCAGATGCATGAAGGCTGATAAGGGGTAAGATATTGTTATAATGGAGAGTAAAAAATACATTGAAGCTATGCACAGTCTTTTAAGTGATACTGCCAATTATAACAATGTATCCAAAGACTTTGTTAGATATAGTTATAAAAATATAGATTTGAGTCTATTAGACATGTTACATAAAGGGTATTTTGATTTGGATTTATTTGAGTTTTATATTGTAGAAGAGCCCCAATTAAGGTACTTATTCAGTATACCCAAGATCCATAAAAATACAATACAGTCACCATTTAGGCCTATAGTGTCTGCACCTTAAAATAAAACTTGTAAGATATCTGCATATTTGGATCAAATACTGAATCCTATTGTTCAGAAAAGCAAATACTATTTAAAAGACTCCTGGATTTTTTTAGATGAGATAAAAAATTATAGTTTCATGGGAGAGAAGAGTTATATGTGCACTATGGACATCACTTCATTATATACCTCTATTGATCAGGACAAAGGGGATGACTTTGTTAGATTATACCTTAGTAAATATTGCAAAGAGTGTAGGCTTGACATAACTACTATTTGTCAACTCATAGAATTAGTACTTAAGAATATTTTTTTCATGTTTGATGACAATATTTTTCAACAGAAAAGTGGCGTAGCGATGGGAGCTCAAGTAGCCCCCACAGTCCCCAATTTAGTCCTCTGTTGGTGGGAGGTGGAATACCTGGTCAAAATTCCAACATTTAAGTATGTCACATTCTATAAAAGATATATAGATGATTTATTTATTATTTGGTCCAGTGATTTGAACACTCTGAATGATTTCTTATGGGAAATCAATAACAGCATTCACTGGCTCAGTTTTACATTGGGAGAGATAGGCAGTTAAGTACATTTTTTAAATATAAAGGTAGATATAAACATAAAAGAGATAAGCTTTTCAAGTTACATTTACAGGACAAACACATTTACTAATAATTATTTACACTCTGATAGCTTTCATCCAGTCCATATGAAATTAAATGTGTTTCGAGGACAGATTATTAGACTTAGCTGTTTGATTAGTGAAGACAATGCGTTTTTAGAAGAAACTAACAAAATCATTGAACTTTTTTTAGAAAAAGGATATCCCTTTCAAAAATTAGTGGCTATTACTGACAAGGTTAAAAATCAGAGATACAAAAAAATTATTCCATTATTATAAGTGGTTTTAGTACAAACAGAACAATAGAAGACAATAAATTCAGTTGTTCTTTTCTAGTACATCTATGTATTGATGGTAATGAAATCAAACAAGTGGTCAGTAACAACTGAAAATTTCTATTTGGAAATCAAGAACTTTCCAAAATTATTGGATATAAGCCTAGATTTAGTCACAAGAAAACTAGAAATTTAAAACAATTACTTGAAAATGTTTCAAATAATAAGAGTGTTAAAACTGGAACTAAGTTAGGGACTTTCCCATGTAATAATTGTTCTCAATGTAGGTTTATTTTCCCTATGAGTTCATAGGTTCATAGGTTCATAGGTTTATACTAGGCTATCTGCCCTAAGGCATTTATAAGCCTAGCCCAAATTATTGTGGCTTACGCCACCCCTTATATGAAAAAATACTGTGCCCATTAGTTTGTTGTGCCTCTGTCCAGCAGTGACCCAGAGATGATTCCCGGGGTAAACCTACGATCTCCCATCCACAGGTCTAGATTTCTCTTGAACAGAGTCAGCGAGGTGCTCTGCCTCACATGGACCGGGATTTTATTCCACAGCATAGGGAGTCTCTGAGTGATAAATCTATCCCTCCAGCACGTCCTATTTATATCCGTGCTAAGGTTTAAGTCGCTTGCTCTAGTGGTTTTGGTGGATTTGGATTTTTGAGGTGGAGCATGTCCATTAATTCCGGGTTGGACATGGCCTTGTATGTCAGGCACATGTCACCTCTGAGCAGACGGTATGCGACTGAATAGAGCTGGAGTTTCTTCAATCTGGCAGCATATGACAGATTTTGGAGTCCCTTTATCCTTTTGGTGAGGAACGTTTGGGGTCTCTCCAATTGCTGCAGATGTCGGGTGAGATACATCCCGAATGGAGCATTGTACTCGATCATTGGTCTGATAAGTGAAGAGTACAGGGGAACAATGACCTCACTAGATCTGGATGTGAATCCCTTCATGATCAGGTGGGCAATGTAGAAGGTCTTTCTAACCACTTTAGCAATGTGAGTGTCAAAAGAAAGGCCACTGTCAACCTGGGTCCCCAGGTCCCTGATAACCTCTTCTGTGCTTAGTGGATTGCCACCTATATGGTAGCTTGGGGTTACCTTGTTTTTCCCGAAGGGTATGACTATACATTTTTGGCGTTTAACTTCAGGCCATGGCTCTGGCACCAGCTATCTGTTTCCGTGAGTCCCTTCTGAAGGATATCAGTGTCCGATGCACTTTCCACTATGGCCCAGTTTGCAGTCATCTGCAAACTTTGTCAGCCAAAGTCCTCCCATGTTGGCCTGTACTTCTGAGAAGTAGATGCCAAACAATAGGGGCCAAGGACCGAGCCCTGTGGGACACCACTTGTGACCGGCTTGGAGTCTGACACAGCGCCAGCAACTCTAACCCTGTGGGTTCTGTCCTTAAGCCAGTTTGCAACCCATCTTGTGACATATGGGTTTACATTTAAGCTGGTAAGTTTTTCTACAATACCCGAGTGGGGTATTGTGTCGAAGCCTTTGCAAGGTCAAGGTAGGCTGTATGGACTGCCTTTCCTCATCAATGGCCTTGGTGACTATTTCAAGAAGTCGACCAAGTTCAAAAGGCATGATCTTCCCTTGACAAAGCCAAACTGGGTCGGGTCCAATGTCTGCAAGTCCCTATATCTTTGTTTATGAGCTCCATTATGATCCTCTCCATAGCTTTGCAGACTAGACTTGTTAAGCTTATGGGGCGGTAATTACCAGGGTCCGTAGAGGCCACCTTTGTGGAGTGGGACCACAGCTGCCGTGACGCCACTCCTTGGGCACGTATCCTGTGGTAAGGCTGAGATTAAACAGCTGCCTTATGTGCGGGTTTAATTCCTCATTTAGCTCGTGTAGCACACAGCCGGGACACCATCCGGTCCCATTGATGCTGTGTTTTTAGCTTTAGAGAGAGCAGCTTTCACCTGCGCATTTGAGATGTCCGGGAGGCTACACTCGGCTGGGATAGTTATCTCTCCTTTAGGGGAGAGGGGTGAAGTTTGGACTGAACCTGTCTGCCAGTATGTTGGCAATGTCTGTGGGTTCAGTGATTTTTGTATCATTTTGGACTAATTCTGAGCATATCTGTGAGTTTCCACCCAGGTTCCTAACATAGCTGAAAAGGCCTTATGATTGTCCTTTGAATCCATGGCAATTTTTCTCTCAAAATTGGCCTTAGTTGATTTTATGAGTGCTCGTATTTTTTACTAATAATGATCAGGGGTGACTTCCCTTTTATGGATTTTGTTCTATCATGTAATAGCTTTCTCCTCTTATTGTAAAGTTTGTTAATGGCTGGGGTCCACCAGACTGGACGTTTGCCCTTTGTGGAAAGAGTCTTGGTTTTATTTGGGATTGCCTGATCCATGCAGTCCTGGAGGTGTTCATAGAAGGCATTTGTAAGGGCTTCCAGCTTGGGTTGTGGTTTCCTCTGACTCAGGGGCCTTGAAGGATACCACACCAGTCTTGAGTAGTGTGAAGTTTGCTTTAGAGAAGTTCTTCACTATGGTCTTTTTGTTTGGGGTGGGGGGATGTGGATTTCCAGTGAGATTAGTTTATGATCAGATCTCACCAATGAGGGATATACTTCCGTGTGGAGCATTTTGTCCCCATGTTTGTGACAATGAGATCTAGTATATTTTCTCCTCTCATGGGAACAGTGACTAGCTGTTCCATGGCATTTGAATTTATGAACTCCAGGAACCGTTGGGCTAGAAAGTTAGGGCTTGAGTAATGTTCCCAGTCTATATTCGGGTAGTTGAAGTCACCCAATATGATGGTGTTTGGAGATACATTTATACCCTCCAGTGTCTTCAGGAAGGCTGTGTGGGGTTCCTGAGTTTGAGAGGGTGGCCTGTAGCATGCTACAATTTGTAGAGCAGTTTTGCCTATTGTTAGTTGCACCTGGATGGTTTCCGAAGCTTCATGCGTTGCCACCAACCTGGAGGTGTGAGTATCCTTTATGAATATGGATACACCCCTCCTTTTGTGGAGTGGTCCGGGTTTTGGGGCGGAACGCATGATATGAGGTAAAACCTAATAGTGCCGGGGTGCTCTCAGGAGCCTTGAACCAGGTTTCAGTTACAGCACAGACATCGATGTTCTCCATACTGAGAAGGGCCTCGAGTGCGTGCATTTTGAGATTTAGACTTCTGGCATTGAGCAGCATTACCCTCAATTTCTTCCCATTTTTGTTTTCTAGGGTGGTAGGTTTAGAATTTGAGCCTTGCCTAAAAAAGGCACTATGGGGGTGGCAAGAACCTTAGCCAATATCTGGAATCCCAGGGGTGACAGGTGCAAGCCGTCCCTTGAAGCAGCGTGGCTTGTCAAGCATGTCATCCCAGGCAGACAGACACTGGATCCCCTTTGAATGACACCAGACATTAAGCCAATTGTTAAAGCTGATCATCTTGTCTCTATATTGTGGCATCATTCTTGGTGAAGGAAGGATACTGCTCAGGGTTAGGGTCATACCTGCCTGGGCTACATAATCAGAGAGCTCCTCTATGTCTCTTTTCATGCAGTCCAGGGAGGTCGTCTCAGGTCGTTCACACCAGCATGGACAATGACTGTGTCATATTTGTACTTGCTGTGGAGTGACCCAGTGCTTGTGTTATGTGGCGGATTCTAGCCCGATAGGCAGCTTACTGTGACCCTCTCCTTGTTCAGCCTGGTGAGTGGGACGTCAGTGTGTCTGACTATGGAGTCACCTATGACAAGTATGTTTGGTGTTGTATTTGGCCTTAAGGGCTGTGACTGCTTTGCACACTGCTTTTGTGGTTTATGTGTTGCTTGTGGGGTGTCTTGAGGTAGCAGTTGTTTGGGTGTCTGCTTTGGAGGCCTCTGCTGTTTAGGTAAATTTTTACTCAGAGCCTCCGAGTATGTCTTTGTGTGTTTATGTGTTTGATTCAGTGGAGTGGTAGCATTATGTGAGGCTGGTTTTGTGGTGTGTGTAGTTGCCTTCTCCTCCTGTCTGGTCTTGCCAGTCCTGAGTTGAGAGAGCAGTTTTTTCTTTGAGCACAACAATTTTTTATACACTGCAAAGGGCAGATATTCCTGTAGTACAGAAGGTTTAGTTTATGTTGCCATCTGTTCCACCTGCAAGTCTTTCTATATAGGAAAGACTATTCGGAAATTAGCTAATAAGATTAGAGAACATGTGACAGCTATTAAAAAGAAAGATTTAAATAATGCATTAGCAAGACATTCTCTTTGCTGTATGGATTTTTAAAAAATTCAGTTCATGGTGTTAGAAAAGGTGAATAAAGCAAGGTTTGTCGATACATTTAATGCATATCTTGAATTTTTGGAACTGAAATGACAGATTATTTTAAGGGCTGACGTTTTACCTGGTATTAATGAAACATTTTCTATTAAGTGTTTTTTAAAGTTTAAAAATGTATGATTTCAATTAATTTATTATATTTTTTCATGATGATACAGTTTTTTACGATTGTTTTATATCTATTTAAATTTGTCCACATTGTTACTATATGTTTAAACACTTAATTTAGTAATTCAAAAGCAGGGGTTGTGATTGGTTGATTGATTTTTTGTAATCGCAAGTAGTATAAATGTGTAATGGTTTTGTGGTATGGTTGTTTCTGAGGAAGTTCTGTATTAAATGAACTAAATTAACAGTGTCCTGAGTAATTTTTGTTGTTTAATAACTGCTACATTCTCTGCTATGACAAAAGTGGACTCCTTCTCATTTTGCTGATGCTTTTCTCCTTTACTTTCTGTCACTGCTACATAAGTTTTAACTGATGCATTATCTGCTACCATATCACCTGGTTCTTTTTCCATATTACCACCTTCAGCACCTCTGAAAAAGTTATCTGCCATCTTACCCCATGAAACAGTAAAGCAGTCACCTGGATCATACTGCTCAATTATTTTCAACACAATATCATCTGTAAGCCCTGATACTTTTATGCACCACTTCAAAGGACTTGATACTTCATTTTCCATTGTAACAGGTAAACACTGACCATCTGCATCATATACCACACATGAATCTTTATCTGTATCCTGCTTCTCCATATCAAACAAAAGTTATTCAAAATTCTCATTTCTACCTCCAAATTCTACAGAGCTTTTCTCTTGCCATCTATGCTTCTACCACCTATCTATTACCACCTTCAGCACCTCTGAAAAAGTTATCTGCCATCTTACCCCATGAAACAGTAAAGCAGTCACCTGGATCATCCTGCTCAATTATTTTCAACACAATATCATCTGTAAGCCCTGATGGTGTTTTATGCACCACTTCAAAGGACTTGATACTTCATTTTCCATTGTAACAGGTAAACACTGACCATCTGCATCATATACCACACATGAATCTTTATCTGTATCCTGCTTCTCCATATCAAACAAAAGTTATTCAAAATTCTCATTTCTACCTCCAAATTCTACAGAGCTTTTCTCTTGCCATCTATGCTTCTACTTCTCTTAGGCCTCTTCCTTGCTGCTATAGTCGCCCACTGGTGCTATCTAGGAGTTCCAAAGTGAAACAAATAGGGGTAGTTCCCTAATGCCCTGGCCAAAGTCCTCAGAGTACTACTAGTATAAATATAACCTAGGGTCTCCCCGGAAAGGTGGCCACTAGCCTAGTAGGACTAATCCAGTCAAGAAAGGATAAATAAAATAAAATAAAATGAATAAAACTAAAATCACAGATAATTGCAAGCTAGCAATTATCTTAAATCCCCACATTGAATCACTAATAAATACTTTAACAACCCCTTTGTCATGCTAACAACATTTGTTCTAACCATGGATTCACTCCAAATGCAAAGAACTGTAGTTTGGTTGTCTTTAATAAAAAAATAGTGTCCCTACACAGTATTATATGAATGGAACTCATCTTGAGATTAACACCATGATCTGTGATTTAGAAAAAAATATGTACTCAATGCACTGTCTTTAAATTAGCATATCTCCAATATTATCAGAAGATACTTAGTACTTCCCTAATCTTATTTTTGTGGGATCTTGCACAAATCCATTTGCATCTTAATTCTCCTTTATTCTTCAGTCATTCACCCTATCCCATTTGCAATATATATATCTAGAAAGGCGTTTAACTGTTATATGATTATATCATGTTTTGTGAGTACTTGGTTCATACTAGCCTCCTTTTTTTGTGTTTTGGTCTTGTTATGGAGGTGGAGGAAGGCTTTATAGCACCCAGTGAAGGTGATACACGTCAGGACACAAACGCTAAGTTAGATAAACTTTCTATACAACTTACTCAGCTTTTGGAGCTAATGGCTGGAGACAGTAGCGTTTTGGTGAGTTCACCGACGGGGATTCCGGTGAACCAGGAAGCGCTACTAAGGAGAGAGAGGAGGAGACTAAGGCAACGACCTAGCAGCCAGTCTGAGCTGGATGGTGAGCCTGACGAGAGAGCTGCAATGGTAACTGGAACTATTGATACCAATGATTTTGGGAGAGGAGTCCCGTCGATTTTTAGGTCTTTGCAAAACGAAGACCTGAATACCAATTTGAACCAACGGATGGATGTCCCCACTGGAACTAGACCTAAACAGAGTAATCTTGGCGCCAGAGGCTTTAGTGAAGTTTCATCGAACAGAAGGCAATCAGGTACAGGACAGAAAGATAAAGTATATGTGCAAACGGACTTTAATACTGTTTTAAAAGCTCAATATAGTTTTAACTCTAAAAATGTACAAAAAAAGAAAGTTGTTGATGTGAATTGTACTTTTAGACAGAATATGGATGTATTTAATGAAATGCTTTTTAAATTTAAAAGTTTAGAGTTAGAGAACGCTTATTTAAAGGAATGCATAAGCTTAAATATTGTTCCCAAAGGACTAAGGGTCTGTAAGTATCCCAATAAGGTAAAAGTGGGATCTGAGCTCCATTTGGAACTTCTTAATGTTTTTAACAACTGCGGTTTGGATATTTTAAGGGCTATAGTGAAAGAAAATATAAGGGAAATGGAGGGGTTAAATGTGAAGCTTGAGGAACTGAATAAAGTCATTATTAATTACCTCTTTTTTTCAGTAGATGAAAATCAGGAGAAATACCAACTTATTTTAAAAAATATTGAGAGAAGTTTGTCAAATGTGTTTGAAAGAAAATGTAAAAAGCTAGGGAGGGATATTGAGGAATACAAACAAAAAAGTAACTACCCCAACCCACGAAGTGTGTATGTTAAGAAATATGACTTTCATTGTAACCAAGAAAATACGATGGAAACATCAGAAAAAAGACAGGACAAGGGTGAATTGGGGGATGATCACGAATATCCTGAATTAAGGAGGTCTGAGAGAATTAGGAACTACCATCAAAAGAATTTTCAAAAAACTTTCAGGAAGGGGGGGGCCCAAAACAACGTCCTCAGTACAGGAATTACAACAGGAACTACCAAGATTGGTAGTGGATTTTTGTGATGGAGGGCAGGAGAGAAGTGTGGAGAAACTATTAACTAAGGATGGAATAGTGTGCAAAATGAATGACTATAGTATATATAACTATAGTACCCTGGAGGTTAGTGAAGTGTTTTTTAGTCTTTTTACAAAGGGATTGAAGTTTGTTCCCAACAAAAAAGTGGATGTTAGTAAAGTTTTGATTGACCTGAAACTTTTTATTAGGAAAAATAATTTTGAACTAATGTTTCAGGGACAGGACAGAAACAATTTGTGTACAGGTGTTAGTAATCTTAGAAAAAGAAGTATATATAACCCCCCTATTAACCAGCAACTGAAAAATTTTGAGAATGTAGTGGAGAAAAAAATTAGAAAGGAATTGTATAAGAACAGGGTAACACCTAACCTTTCTAAGGAAGAGAATGAGTTACTTCAGCAGTTATCAGGAGATCAGAATATTAGAATTCTTAAGCCAGATAAGGGAGGGGGGACAGTCATTATGGACCAGATCTACTATGAATCTAAAATGTTGCAGGTATTAGAAAATGAAGATAGGTATATGAGGGCCTCAATAAATGAAATTAATATTAGTAACCAAAAAGTGAGTATTGTGCTGAATGATTTGTTGTTGGAAGGTTCTATTGATGTTAACACATTTAAATATTTGCATGTGGACAAACCAAAAGTTCCCATTATTTTTGGAGTACCAAAAGTCCACAAAAATGTGTTAAATCCACCAATGAGACCTATAGTTGCATCAGAAGGCTCAGTGACTGCCCCCCTAGCAAAATGGCTCGATATTAAATTAAAAGAAATATTAAAGGAAGGGCCAGGAATAGTTAAGGACTCCTGGGATTTATTAAGGAATTTAAAGGAAGATGTGTTTGATGAAAATCTAATATTCATAACACTTGATATAGTAGACTTATTTTCCTCCATACCACATAAAGAAGGTATGGAGTTGTTTGAGGAAGCCTTGGTAGAGTATGGCAAACTTTCTCAGAATGATTTCCGCCTGGCTTTAACTTTAATGGATCTCGTTCTTACCAATAATTATGTACACTATGAAGGGGAGTTCTTTAGACAGGTCCAGGGTGTAGCTATGGGTGCATGTTGTGCACCCACTTATGCAAACATCATCCTTGATAGATGGGAGCAGAAATTTGTACTGAATTCTAGGTTTAATATATGCTGGAAATTGTATAAGCGCTACCTGGATGACATATGTCTGTTATGGGTTGGTTCGGAGAGTGAATTTTTGGCTTTTCATGAATACTTGTCCAGTACAACTAGTTTCCTTTCCTTCACCTATAATATGAGCAAGGAATGCCTTAAGTATCTAGATATATATGTAGGGAAGGATGATGGTAAGTTTTTTTCTAGGGTCTTTAGAAAAGACAGTTATTCAAATTCCTATCTTTCATACCAGAGTGCCCACCCTCACCATCATAAAAAAGGAATTATTAAGGGACAATATGTTAGGGGTAGCAGAATGTCCTCCAGGAATAAAGATTTTAAGGAGGAATGTGAGAAATTGTATGAAATGTTCTTAGAAAGAGGCTACCCCGAGGCCTTGATAAAGGAAGTGGAAATAGAAGTGGTGAGTGGTAGGCAGGAAAAGTACTCCCCGATTCTAGGGAAGGATGAACTCTTTAAGGCTTTGGGACAGGTAGAAGAAGTGGATGTTAGGAACAATTTAGTTATTGATTATAATGGAGAAGCAAAATTTATCACTAACTTAATACAAAATGAATGGCAGAAGTTTAGTGAATTATCCGACTTGGACTGTCTATTTGAACACCCACTTAAGTGTACATTTAGGAAGGGTAAGAACCTTAAAAATTATTTTAAGACTAAGGGGAGAGGGTTAACATATAGGAAAGGAAAAATAGGCACTTTTAAATGTGGAAGCTGCCCACAATGCCCCTATATTTATGCTAAGGACACAGTATACATACAGAGCAGGGACATATTGATAAGGAGCTCTAAGTTTGCTAATTGTCAAACAAGTGGAATAGTGTATTTGAGTCTGTGCAAAAAGTGTGATGCTTTTTATGTGGGCAAATCTGAACGTAAGCTGAAAAATCGTATTTATGAGCATTATTATGATATTAGAACTTGCAGTAATAATAATGCTTTGTTTAGACACAAAAGGAAATGTGTTGAAGCAACGTTCCATTTTTATGTTTTGGAAGTTGTGAATAAAGATATAAGAGGGGGGCCCTGGGAAGACACTATTGAATATAAAGAACTGTTATGGCAATTACAGTTGGAGTCATATAATCCACCAGGCTTGAACAATATTGTCTCCTTGGCCCCAGTCCTCAAATTGAGGGCAGCAAAATTGTGATTATTAAATTGCATTTTTTGAATGTGGCCAGAATAATAAAGTGCCTTTTTTTGACCTTCTTGTTTTAATTATGATAGGCTTTATCAGTTGAAGCCTTTTTGCTTATTTTTACTTTTGTATATAATGATTCTTGTCTCATATATATTTTTTAATATTAGTTGGTTTAGGATTTTATTTGAAATGTTGGTAATTGTTATTACAGACCTAGTATATTAGAAAGCTTATGCATTATTGAATGTACCCTATATTGAACACTAGAGGGGGTAAGATGATTAGGATATGTGCTATAAAATAAGGAGATTTTTTATGAATGTTTTTTAAAGAATTGCTTTTTGAAACTAGAAAGGCATTTAACTGTTATATGATTATAACATGAAGGATTTTATATGGGTTAGATACTAAGTTCTGATAATTTAGATTTGTGCTCAACAGTATTGAAGAAGCTAAAGTTATTGTATGTGATGCTTAGAATGAAGTATTTGAAGTTGTACTAATTGTGTTGTGATTAATTCATTTTAAATGTTTAATTGTTTAATAGGATTAATTAGGTTTGTATAAAAGTAGACAGGCTTGTTGGGAGGAGAATGTATTGCATCTGAAGAAGTGTTGCAAACAAAAACGCAGGTGTGTAGACATAGCGTTAGTGCTTGTGACATTTGATTTCTAACTGGAGGTTGTCCTGTCGTGTTTTAGTGAATAAAGTCGATTTTTCAGCAAGGACTGAGCAGTCTTCCTATACTGGTACATTTTCCTGTTTTGTCAATATATATATCTCTAAACAACTCTTCCATCTTGAAAGACCGCAATATTAAAAAAATAAATAAATCTAAGATTTAAAGAATCTTGCTTTCAGAGCATTTTTTCCTTGTGGACTATAGGGTGTTGCAAAGTAATCTGTGCCTTGCCTTCTGAGCTTTGTCAAACACCACCCTCTGTGACCTAATTTTTCTTTGAAAAGAAATACTCCTCAGTTATTCCCTATTCTATAGACTTAGCTCAATGAAAAATATCAGTAAGTCCTAAGTCAGAGAACAAATTAATTACCCAGGCCTATGGAATCAGCTTTTCCAACATATAAGAGAATTTACAATGCTAGCAAAATTTAAACTTCAATTAAATGAATTGATGGATTGGATCATGTTGATTCATCCTCCACTGACTACAACATACTAAATATCCCAAACTAAACATTATTATATCTCAGTCCTCCTTCTTCCTTCTCTGATTCTCTTTCCTTAATTTTTCACCAATGTTTCCCTAGATCCTTGGTCCCTGCCCTCTAGCAAAATCTAAGCTGAAAATATTGTTTCTATGTCTTCAACCTTCATCTTATGAATTATTAGATCACTTTCAATGATTCTTCTTGTATGACACTGCTGGTTAAGCCTGCCATGGTCGACATACAGCTGACATAGTATACATCTATAAAGTATTAGTATAACTCTATAGGCCTTATGAAATAAAATGCATTCTGTATTCCACGTACTGCTTTCCATAGCTTTGAATTTATGTGTATTAATTCCTATAGAACAAATAGACAGGTATATGAAACATTTGCATTCCGTTTTATATTTCCTGCATCATTAGTATAGGTAAGGGTGAAATATACTTCAAAATTTATGAACATAGCAAGCTTAATTTCTTTTACAAGACTGTCAACATAGTACTGACCTCTCTGGACATGCTCAGATGTTCAGATTCACTTAGTACGACTCTCATATAAAACCACCATCTGATCATAAACCTACATACCATGAGTTTGTCCCTAACAGAAAACAACACCTCTCTAGTTTGAGGTTAAATGTGATTTCATGTATCTTTTGTGAAATCCGAATACAGTAAAGAAAATCCTGCATCTGACTGGAAATTATTACTTGTGAAACAAATCTGGTTATCTGAAGAAATACCTACATTCAAAATGTGAAGTCAAGTTTCAGTTATTCAGATGCATTACTGTGCTATAAATTTATTAAAAAAGTTTTGAAAAGTAAAGATTCCATGTACTTAATATCTTAGCTGTTTTGCATTATTTCTGAAGTAAATGTACAACTAATCTTTCATATGTGCCTAGCTCATAATGAGAAACACACTGCTTTTTAAACCTTACTAGGACTTAAACATTGAGCATGATATATAAAATCAAGAAATTTGATATCTTATGGGATATTGCATGTCATTTTTATTGTAAAACTGACATTGTTTAGTAAAAATTTTGGATAATAAATTGAAAACTAGGTTGTGGAGGAGTGAGACCTTATGATGACATTCAAATGGTGCAAAGCAATGAAACACACATGTTCACTCACACACAGACTCACAAATGTGCATCATGCACTTATATGGGCATTTTGGATTATCAGTATTCACCTACAGCATATCATTGGGAAACCAGAACACCCAGCAAAAAGTCAACATCACACAGGAAAGACATGCCAACTCTGAATAGAAGCCTTCTCACCCCATCTTGTCAGCAGCCAAGTAGCAGCCACATTAGAGAAGGAAGCACTGTGCAGCAGCAGTGTTTACCACTATACCATCATATGCTTAATTTTGTCATTGTAATTTAAATTGCAGAAGATGGCTATTAAATAGCATTATATTTCTGCATTCCTTTCAAACATGTTACACAGTAAACATGATTAAAGTAAAACATGAACAATTTAGATATCATTTCACATATCCCACATAAATGCAGACCTCCTAGAAGTTGTAGCAAGCACCTCCATATGTACAAAGAAATTGTCAGCTCACAAGTGAACTGCTAGCTCTGGCTGCATTCTAAATAACTTCTTAAACAACCATTGAATCTAATGTGAGATCCATTGACCAGCACTGCTCATTAAACATTGGGGGGGGGGATTTAATAAAGCCTACATTTTTGACCATGTGCATGTTGCTGCATCATGCTCACATGGCCACAAATAGTTTTAGATTCAGTAAACTCCACTTAGCGGCGCACACTCAGTGCAAACATGGAGACATCTGTGGCATGCAAATTATAGCATAAGTAACTGAATGGTAGGCTACTGAAGCAAATCAACTCAGTGGAACAATTCAACTAGCTGTAAGGCAACTGTGTAGACTTCATGTTTGTGTTGGCCATGTATTCAAAAGTTTCCAAATACAGCCACAGAAAAGTGTCTACATAGAAACAAGACCAAGTAAAAGTCCATAGATTTTTACAGAACAGACTGTAACATAACATGTAACCCCACACACATTATGACATTATCAGATATGGCGGGTGTTACAAAATTAGATTAGCAATAGAAACAATTCATTTTTAAGTGCCATGACATAAATGGAGCTTTGCTCCCCCACCCCCAAATGAAGAATGCACTCATAACTAAAGTAGACAGCTAAAAGTGTAAACCCCATAAAACATTCTATTCATTCTGTCATGTAAGCATATGCAGTATGTATCTGATGGAAAACAAGCAAATTGTGTCAAAACCTGCATTCCTCTGTGCAGATATATACTGCAGTAATACCTTCCCTTGAGTGTACAACATTGGGCTCCTCTTCATTTTCTCTGCATACACGGTTACTAACAGTGTAGATTCAGGGAGATCAGTATGGTGAAGATGCAAATGAAGTCAAAACTTATTATAATTGCTGAATCTCAAAAAAATGTAACTGTGTAGGGATCTTCACTTCATGTAGTTACTTCCACAGTGTTTGTGTTGAATGCAAGAGTAAAAGTGCATGTAAATGGTGCACAATTAACAAGTTCTGTTTCACTCTCTTTATTACTTTAAGTTAAAATTTCTTTTTTAATATTTGTTATTGTTTGCGTGATGCAGCACTTAGCACAACCATGGGAAAGAAAGGAATGAATGGCATATTTCTCAGTACTTGTCAAATAAATATTCCTGTGCCAGCATGTGCATGTTTAGTGCTAGAGTATAGAAGGTCCTGGGTTCTAGCACAGGGTTTGCAACGTTTCTTTCAATTTTTGAACTGAATATTTGTGCGATATCACAGGAAAAGAGAACAGTAATAAGATTGCCTGTGTTTACCTTATTTCAGCATTGGTGTATGCAGCTGTAGGTAGGTGCATATCTCACATGAATGAGCACCAACAGAGATAATATATTCAGTAAAGCAGCAGATGTTTTTCACAGGTGCAAATTACAACATAAGCAGGTGGTTTTTCAGTATGGTGGAGCTATTCAACAAGCTATAAAACATCCATGTAGCCTCCACTGTTTTTTCCTGAATACTTCAATACCATGGGAGTACAAACAAGGAAATTCTAGGCCTGAAATAAAGTTGTGTCAACTACTTCATTTGCAAGGTAAGTCCTGAACCTAGAATGTATTCTTTAATAATATTTTGAAATATCCTTGTATTTCTTAACTTGGTGCAGTAATGAAGTAAAGTGACAGCAGACACTAATTTTACTAATATGTGTCCATTACTATAAATTTTTTTCTTATTCTTCTCATTTTTAATTGCACTTTTTGTGTGGTGCCACACAGAGCAAACAGTGGAAGTGGGGAATGGCTGTGTTATCTGGTTAGCGCAAAGCACGGCAGACCACCTGGGAAGCATTGATCCAAAAATAGAAAATGGATACATTAAATTAATGTCCTTGGCCATTCTGAAAAACCAGCCTGGAGTACAGACAGTACTGGGTTCTAGTACAGACTGTGCATCCTTTGTTTCACTGCTGTGATACTGCAATTTACAGCAGTGAAGTACAACATAGATATCTGTTTCCTCAATATTATTGTGGCAACAGATGTAAGTGTAGGACTGCCATACACATGGTCCTGGGTTTAAATACACCATATTCCATACAGTATTATTTTTACTGAGAGAGTAATCTATGTATTATCACATTTATGATTAAATGTATGACTGCAGGTATACTGTGTACTATAGTCCTGTAAATGTATTCCTACTATCTTGACCAGCATGTCTTTAACTTTTACAAAAAACACATACACAACTGCCTATACATGAAATTG
Source organism: Protopterus annectens (assembly GCF_019279795.1). Classification (NCBI taxonomy): domain Eukaryota; kingdom Metazoa; phylum Chordata; order Ceratodontiformes; family Protopteridae; genus Protopterus; species Protopterus annectens. The sequence goes on from NC_056725.1 coordinate 634,447,060, forward strand.
CTTGCTACTGTTGCGTTATGCTTGGCAGATGTTAACAATGTGCCTTGCATTTGCATAAGACTTACCTTTGTGTAAAAAGTTGTAAGTCACATGTGTGCACACCTTGTTAACCATCACACAAATCTACTGCTCACTATATTATGGAACTGTATATATGACGCTTATTTATTGGTGTTTATTGTCTATTTCCTTTGTATGCCATAAAAGTGCATGTGGAAACATTGTAAAGTGAGGCCACATTATAAGAATACATCATATATTCACAATACATACATGTGCTGTCCTCCTCCCAGACAGTACAACCCTGGGGTCTCAGTACTTTTATACACATATATCAACCACACTACAAAGTGTAAAATATAATGTTGTGTGCTCCTTCATGGACAGGCCCAGTCAATGGTGCTGATCTGCTAAACTCAAACATTCAACTATGTTCGATAAGGGTATTTGTGTTTTTACACAGTTAGGACTCTACACGCCCTAGTGTTGTTAGGCTACTGGTCTCATATGAATCTATGAATCTATGTGCTTATGCAGGCCTCCGAATTTGTTGTCCCCCTCACGGCCTGCTGGTGTAATCCAATATAAGTTCACCTACAGCCATGTAAAAGTCAGGCTTGTGCTGTGGCTCTTACATAAAGTATTGAGTTATGTAGTTTGTGTACTTAGGTAGGGGTTCTGTTATCACTGCAGTCAAGTGTGTGTGTGTGTGTGTGTGTGTGTGTGTGTGTGTGTGTGTGTGTGTGTGTGTGTGTGTGTGTGTGTCTAGCCAGAAGAGCAAGTGTATATCCAGCAGTTACTGCCCCACTCCCATAAGTTGACAGTATTTTCATACTTGCATCTACCTACACATCCATTTCAGACAAGTCTCCCAACTTCTTCTGTCTAACATACACTGCTGATGTCATCTACTATAAGTTGACCTGTAGTCATATAAAAGTCAGACTCATACCAGAATGCTTGTGTAGAGTACTGTGTTTTGTAGTCTGTGCACTTAGATAGGTAGGGGTTCTGTTCTCACTGCAGTCGTGTGTGTGTGTGTGTGTGTGTGTGTGTGTGTGTGTGTGTGTGTGTGTGTGTGTGTGTGTGTGTGTGTGTGTGTGTGTGTGTGTGTGTGTGTGTGTGTGTGTGTGTGTGTATTTGTGCCTCTACTCAGCAGTGTAGACATGCTATCCTACAGTTAGTTCTCCAATGGCATGGCTTGCCAGTATTTTGATACTTGCACAAGCCTACACATCCATTTCATGGAGGCATCCCAACTTCTTGTCTCCTACATGGCCTGCTGATGTCATCCTCCTCTATAAGTTGACTTGCAGCCATGTACAATTCTGACTTCGGCTGTGGCACATATATAAAATATTGCATTCTGTAGTCTGTGTACTTGGGTTCCCTTCATAACATTGAAATTTCATAATGTTGAATTTAATAACATTGAGACCATAACATCAAAAATTCAAAACACTGAAAACCCAAAACATTGAAAACTCAGAACATTGAAAGTGTACTTCATAACATTGAAAATTACATTGCACAAGTAAATAATATCACCTTCACCTACAACAACACCTAACTAATAAACACACTTTCTACTACATTTCTGCAGGGGCAGAGCCCCCTTCAACCCCATAAATGAAAGATACCAACTCCAAGATCACACTACAGTGGAAAAAAGTTAATTTCCTAACCTCAGTGTATGGTGAGAGACCAGGTGGCTTAGTGGTTAAGGTCTTTGTCTCCCATGCACAAGGTGCAAGGTTTGATCCTGACCTCCAACCAATGCCTGTTTGGAGTTTTCATGTTCTCCATGTGTCTCTGTGGGGTTTCTCCCATGTCCAGAAAACATGCTAAGTGTTTCCATCTCAAACTCACCAATGAATGGAGCTGTGGGCAGCAGCACAGACTCTACATGGTGCCCTATGGGGGAAAGAGTTGTACAGACCAACCACTTTTGGCATCTACTGTGGTGTGCAGTATCCTTAAGATAGAAGACCATGGTCTAGCCACTCAACAGTGTAAAATATGCCTCTAGGTGATACGGTCATGTTGACTAATGTCACCAAAAATGGGCATGGAGTAATAAGTGGGTTGAGGACCCAGCCGACTCTGGCTCATGCCAGGGAGAGGGGTATATGTGCCCCTATTGGCCAGTGTGTGCCTGCTGTTAAGCCCAGCAGCCCTGGGTAAATAAGCTACTGGCTGGCCAGTGTCTAGTTGCCCAGCCTGGGTTACCTGAGATAGCTCTGTTGAGCAAAAGCCGGATGCAAAACCAACCAACCTGCCAAACATGAACTGAGAATTGCTACACTTAATGTAGGTTCACTGACAGGATGCAGCTTGGAAGTGGATGATATGGAAGAGGCTGGACATCCTATCCAAGAGATGAGATGCAAGGGCAGTGCAGCAAAGCTACTTGGCTTGGGATCCAGAGTCTACTACTCAAGTGGAGGGCAGGCTAGAAATGGTGTAGGAATTGTGGTGAGAGAGAGAAATTAGAAGGCAGTAAGGGATATCATCAGAATTAATGACAGACTCATGGCAGTCAGACTCCCGTGTAATTATAGGGCAGTATTCATAATATCAGCCTATGCCTCACAGCAGGGTTGTGATAGTGAGGAAAAGAGTGCATTCAGAAAGCAGTTGCAGGACCTACTAGATACAGCAGGACAACATGAACTGGTGTTGATAATGGGTGACTTGAATGCACATATCAGGACAGACAGAACAGGATATGAGGACTGCCTGGGCCCACATGGGTGGGGCAACAGGAATAAAGAAGGAAAATCCATTCTAGACTTCTGTCTGGAAAATGGATGATTACATGCAAGAGTAGTCAACATGCAACTCAGGTAGACTTCCTCCTAGTAAGGAAAAGGCACTGGGGTAGAATCCGTGATTGCAAAGACATCCCCAGTAAAACAGTCAGCCTACAGCATAAACCACTTGTTGCCACAATCAGCTGCAAGCAGTGGTCAGAGAAGGCTCTAAGGTCAACAGAGACCAGGCTGAAGACCTGGAAGTTGGCTGGAGAGAAAGTACAACAGTTCAAGGAATTACTCAGGACTCTAGCACCCCAAGAAGAGGAGGAAATAGGTGGAGTTGAAGAAGAATGACAGTGCCTAAAAACAGCATCTGTTAGGACTACAGAAAAGATATGTGGCCAAGCATGTTATGGAAATAAGGTACATAAGGAAAGCTGGTGGTGGAATACAAAAGTCCAGGAAGTCATCAAAAGAAAGAAAGACTGCAGAAAGAAGTGTGAGACAGAAAAGACTGACCAGTCTAGGAAGGCCTACTGGTTGGCTAACAAAGAAGCTAAGAAGCTAAGAAAGAAGTTGCAATAGCAAATAGGGCATTGGAGGCACTGTACCAACTTCTGGAAAGTGACTCAGTAAGGAGCACAAATAAACTATATCAGGTTGCAAGGCAAAGACAGAAGGATAAATAAGATAGTCAGACACCCTTCATAAGGGATGCCAGGAACAACCTGCTCACCAGTCAAGAGGACATCAAAGGCAGATGGAAGGAGTATTTCCAGCAGCTTCTGAATAAAGACAATCCCACAGAAGCTGTACTGCCCCAGAAACAGCCTACAATGAGAGAAGAAGAGGAGTCCACCCTAGAAGAAGTAAGAACAGCACTAAGGAAGATGAAGTCAGGGAAAGCAGCAGGCTCAGATGAGGTCACAGCAGATATGACAAAGATGCTGGGTGAGATGGGGAGAAATGGCTCCTGTGAGTACTAATAGCAGTATGGAGAGAAAGACATCACAGAAGACTGGAGAATAAGCATATTCATGCCAGTGTACAAGAACAAAGGGGACATCCACAACTATGGGCATCAAATACCTATCACACTGCATGAAAGTTCTAGAGAAGGTGATTGATAAACAGATATGCAGAGTAGTAGAATGGAAGATGGGAGATGAGCAGTTTGGATTCAAATCAGAATGCATCACAATTGACCCAATGTTTGCATTGAGACAGATACTTGAGAAGAAGCTAGAGATGACGAGAGAGTCCAACTGGGCATTCCTAGACTTGGAGAAAGCATATGGCAAGGTCCCAAGAAAGCTGATCTGGGCAGTACTGCGATGGCTTGAAGTCCCAGAAACATGGTCGAATTACTGCAGGCTATGTACAAAGACCCAATGACTCAAGTGCAAACAGTGTTTGGCCTCACAGAGGGGTTCCCAGTCAGAGTGGGTGTACATCGGGGTTCATTAGCAAACAGGTTGGTGGGGACAGATCAACAAAGTTGCTGTGTGCAGATGATGTGGCAGTACAGGCAGACTCTGAGCTAGAACTTCAGCAAAGGATAAGAGAATGGAATGCAAATCTGAAGCCACATGGGATGAAACTAAGCACAGATAAGAAGGTGGAAATGGCAGCAAATTGGGAAAATCTGAAGACGCTGAGAATAGAGATAGAAGGGAAGATAATGGAACAGGTAAACAGCTTCAAGTATCTGGGAGGGGTAGCTGAGGAGAAGGGTAGTCTGAATGAAGAGGTCAAAGATAGAATCAGAGGGGCTGCAGCCAACTGGCATAGAGAATCAGGTGTAGTCTATGACAGAAATATGCCAAAGAAGCTGAAAAGTAAGGTGTACAAGAGAATGGTGTGACCAGTACTACTGTATGGTACAGAAATCTGGTCAATAAAGGCAAAACAGTAGAAGAAAGTAAAGGTGATGGAAATGAAGTGTCAGAGAAATGTGGTAGGATGCACACTGTGGGACAGATGAAGAAATGAGGACATAAGAGCAGAAGGCAAAGTAGATCCAATTGCAGGAAAGATCAAAGAGAACAGATTACGGTGGTTTGGACATGTGTAGAAAAGCAAAAGACAATCTGATGAGGAAGATTTCGGACAGACAGGAATAAGGTAAGAGGAAGTGAGGGCATCCAGCAAAGAGGTGGCTGGATTGTGTGAAAGAAGATGTGTGACAGTCAGGCATGAGTGTTGAAGAAGGCAGAAGTGTGGCACTAAATTGAGAGAGTTGGTGACAACAACATAGCCCGATCCCATGTAGAAAAATGGGAAAAAGGAGGCTGGTGATAATGATCATGATTAGTGTATGGTGACTGTGATACAGTCAGGTTAGGAAATTAACTTTTTTCCACTGTTGTGCAATCTTGGAGTTGGTATAATTAATTTATGGTGGTGTGGGGGGCAGAACCCGCCACATGGGGGGTTCAGGGGGCTTGCCCCCTTGCAGAAATGTAGTAGAACGTGTATTTGTTAGTTAGGTGTTGTTGTAGGTGGAGAAGATGGTATTTACTTATGCATTGTAGTTTTCACTGTTATAAATCACACTTTCAATGTTCTGAGTTTTCAATGTTCTGGGATTTAGATGTTTTGGTCTCACTAGTATGAAATTGTGCAGCAGGTAAGGGTGATAAAGGATAATGAGGGAAACATACTCACAAGCGAGGAGAGTGTGTTGAGCAGATGGAAAGAGTACTTTGAGGGGTTGATGAATGAAGAGAATGAGAGGGAGAGAAGGTTGGATGATGTGCGGATAGTGAATCATGAAGTGCAGTGGATTAGCAAGGAGGAAGTAAGGATAGCTATGAAGAGGATGAAGAACGGAAAGGCTGTTGGTCCAGATGACATACCTATGGAAGCATGGAGATGTTTAGGTGAAATGGCAGTGGAGTTTTTAACTAGATTGTTTAATGAAATCTTGGAAAGTGAGAGGATGCCTGAGGAATGGAGAAAAAGTGTTTTGGTACAGATTTTTAAGAATAAGGGTGATATGCAGAGCTGTAGTAACTACAGAGGGATTAAACTGATCAGTCACAGCATGAAGTTATGGGAAAGAGTAGTGGAAGCTAGGTTAAGAAGGGGAAGTGATGATTAGTGATCAGCAGTATGGTTTCATGCCAGGAAAGAGCACTACAGATGTGATGTTTGCTCTGAGAGTGTTGAAGGAGAAGTACAGAGAAGGTTAGAAGGAGTTGCATTGTGTCTTTGTGGATTTAGAGAAAGCATATGACAGGGTGCCTAGAGAGGAGTTGTGGTATTGTATGAGGAAGTCGGGAGTGTCAGAGAAGTATGTAAGAGTGGTACAAGATATGTATGAGGGTAGTGTGACAGCAGTGAGGTCTGCGGTGGGAGTGACAATGCATTTAAGGTGGAGGTGGGATTACATCAAGGATCAGCTCTCAGCCCTTTCTTATTTGCAATGGTGATGGACAGTTTGACAGACGAGATCAGACAGGAGTCCCCGTGGACTATGATGTTTGTAGATGACATTGTGATCTGTAGTGAGAGTAGGGAACAGGTGGAGGAGACCCTGGAGAGGTGGAGATATGCTCTAGAGAGAAGAGGAATGAAGGTCAGCAGGACTAAGACAGAATATATGTGTGTGAATGAGAGGAAGGATAGAGGAATGATGAGGATGCAGGGAGTAGAGGTGGCGAAGGTGAATGAGTTTAAGTACTTGGGATTAACAGTTCAGAGTAATGGTGCGTGTGGAAGAGAGGTGAAGAAGAGAGTACAGGCAGGATGGAGTGGATGGAGAAGAGTGTCAGGAGTAATTTGTGACAGACGAGTACCAGTAAGAGTGAAAGGGAAGGTCTACAAGAGGGTAGAGAGACCAGCTATGTTATACGGGTTGGAGACAGTGGCATTGACAGAAAGGCAGGAGTCAGAGCTTGACGTGGCAGAGATGAAGATGTTAAGATTTGCACTGGGTGTGACGAGGATGGACAGGATTAGGAATAAGTATATTAGAGGGTCAGCCCAGGTTGGAAGGTTTGGAGACAAAGCCAGAGAGGCAAGATTACGTTGGTTTGGACATGTGCTGAGGAGGGATGCAGAGTATATTGGGAAAAAGATGCTAAGGATGAAACTGCCAGGTAACAGGAAAAGAGGAAGGCCTAAGATAAGGTTTATGGATGTGGTGAAAGAGGATATGCAGGTGGTTGGTGTGACACAGCAAGATGTAGAGGACAGGAGGAAATGGAAACAGTTGATCTGCTGTGGCGACCCCTAACAGGAGCAGCCAAAAGAAGAAGAAGAAGGTCTCACTAGTATGAAATTCAACATTATGAAATTTTAATGTTACGGAGGGGACCTGTGCACTTATGTAGGTAGGGATTCTGTTCTTAGTGCAATCAAGTGTGTGTGGGTGTGTGTGTGTGTGTGTGTGTGTGTGTGTGTGTGTGTGTGTGTGTGCGTGTGTGTGCGTGTGTGTGCGTGTGTGTGTGTGTGTGTGTGTGTGTGTGTGTGTGTGTGTGTGTGTGTGTGTGTGTGTGTGTGTCTAGCCTGATGTGCAAGCATGTATCCTGCAGTTACTGCCCCAGTCCCATAAATTGATAGTATTTTGATACTTGCACTTGCCTATACGTCCATTTCAGGAAGGTCGCCCAACCTCTTCTCTCCAACATGCACAGCTGATGTCATCCACTATAAGTTGACCTGCAGCCATGTAGAAGTCAGACTTGTGCTATGGTGCTTGTGTAAAGTACTGTGTTCCACACTCTCTGTATTTAGATAGATAGGGATTCTGTTCTCACTGCAGTCAATTGAGTGTGTGTATATTTTTACTCAGCAGAGTAGATGTGTTATCCTACAGTTACTATTCCAAAGGCATGGCTTGCCAGTATTTTCATACTTGAACAAGTCAACCCATCCATTTCATGCAGCCCTCCCAAACTCTTGTCTCCCACATTGCTTGTTGATGTTATCCACTATAAGTTCACCAGTAGCAATGCAAAAGTCAGACTTGTGCAGTGGCACTTGCATGAAGTACTGTATTCTATAGTCTGTGGTACCTTAAATAGGTAAGGGTTCTGTTGTCTCTGCAGTCAACTGTGTGTGTGTGTGTGTGTGTGTGTGTGTGTGTGTGTGTGTGTGTGTGTGTGTGTGTGTGTGTGTGTGTGTGTGTGTATCTCTACTCAGCAGAGTGGACGTGTTATCCTACAGTTACATTTCCAATGGCATGGCTTGTCAGTATTTTAATACTTGCACAGTCTTACACATCCATTTCATGCACCCTCCCAACCTCTTGTCTCCCACATGACCTGCTGATGTTATCCACTATAAGTTGACCTGCCGCCATGTAAAAGTCACATGCGTGCTGTGGTGCTTACATAAAGTACTGCCTTTTGTAGTCTGTGTACTTAGTTAGGTAGGGCAAGTGTGTGTGTGTGTGTGTGTGTGTGTGTGTGTGTGTGTGTGTGTGTGTGTGTGTGTGTGTGTGTGTGTGTGTGTGTGTGTGTGTGTGTACATGAGAGATTTTACTTGACATTACAGAGAGCCTTTTCCAAAAGCATGTAGGACACTGTTATCACCATATGCTCAACATAAAATGCTGATGTCATTGGCTATACCAGATTATTGCATATGTAGTCATCCAACCAGGGCATGATCAGACACTGGTCTGGAGCCCAGGCAGATATCACCTTAGGTTTATAGGTTCATAGAAGGTCAATAGGCTATTGGTCCCAGGGCTTTATAAGCCTACCCATATTATACCTTTGTTCCCTTACTGACTAACTTGTATCGTCTATATTTGCAGTGCAAGTCTATGATCAGCACCGACTGCCTTTATCCAAGGGGGACATAGGTGACAGCCCTGGGGTATATTTATGGTCTCTCATCCAGTTGTCTAAGTTATGCTTATAAAAGGTCATTGAAAAGCTCTGTTTTATGTGAAATGGAAGTTTGTTCCAGAGTAGTGGCAACCTCTGGGAGACATATCTGGCTCTCCACCATGTCCTGTTAATGTTGCAGACTATATTAAGATCCTTACAGTGAGTGAATCTTGTCCCATGTGACTTGTAGATGTGCAGCATTTCCAATAGGGCAGGGTCCGAGACTGCTCTGTAGGTCAGGCACAAGTCGCCTCTCAGCAGCCTATAAGATACAGAGTACTGTGACAGGGCCTTCAGTCTCTCCATGTAGGTCATGTGTTGAAGGCCCTGAATTTTCTTGGTGAAAAACCTCTGAGGTTTTGCCACCTGTTGTAGGTGTCTGGTGAGGTACATACAGAAGGCATCATTGTACTCAATTAGTGGTTTGATGAAGGATGAGTACAGGGAGTTATAACATCCTTAACTCTGGATGTGATGCCCTTACATATGATATGCGCAACACAGAAGGCCTTCCTTACTGTGGACACATGGTGATTGAAGTTAAGGTTGCTATCAACCTGTGTTCCCAAGTCTCTCACCACAGAGTGTGAGCTAAAGGGTTACTGTTAATATTGTAATTTGCAGGAACTTCTCCTTTGCCAAAAGAGATGATAATGCATATTTTTTGCATTTAATTTAAATGCATTACTTTGGTGCCAATCATTTGTCTGCATAAGCCCTTTTTGTAGTATGTCAGCATTGTTGTGGGACTTAATGGCTGCACCCAATTTGCAGTTATCAGTAAACTTGGTAAGCCACAGGCCATCTATTTTTACTTGGACTTCTGAGAAAAAGATTCCAAACACTACAGGGTCCAGCACCAATCCTTGTGGTATACCATTGGTAGCTCATCTGCTGGTAGAGGTGGAGTCCCCAAATTTGACTGGATGTGTTCTTATTGGCTGAGACACTGTAGTGTGCATTATTATGTATAGTGGAGTCTGTTGGGTTTGCAGTGTGTGCAGTAGGTTTGTGCTTTGGAGGTCTCTGATTCTTAGGTAGGCTTCTAGTGAGTTCCTCTACATATGTGGACTTATGTGTTGCCAGCTTGTTATGTCCAAGAGGTGAAGTGTGTATGCTGACAACCTGTTTGATGTCTGGTTTGCTGGTATGTGAGAGAAATGATTCCAAATTCTTAGTATAGAGACAGCTCTCACATGTTGTATTTCTTTGGTTTAGAAGTAATTGGTTGTCAGTATACATGAGGCAATTCCTACATTACCTCAGGATGCCCATGTCAATCAGACTGGCTGCAGAAATGGTGGGAAACTGTCTGTCCATTATGGCAGGTATACACTGCACTACCTAGTGGGAAGTGGGCTAGTTGGACCAGGTTTTGGTGTAAGACTAACAAAAAGAGGCTATTCTATGGAGTGCTATGGATAGAAAATGGCATCAATGCTTCAAAATGCACAACTGAATTGCTGTCAGGGCAGCAGTGCAATCTCTGAGTAGCTCCTGTAAACTGAGTGCAAACCTGCACAAACACGATGCTTAAACACAAGTGAAGTTAAATTATTTTAACAAAGTAACCAAAGGGAAAGCCCAGGACTGAACCTTATTCCAGAAAACTCCAACTCAGGTGGTCCTTGGTCATACACTCCTGCCACAAGGGTGGAAGGGGGGGTCCTTCTTAATGTAAGATGGCTAGTTTTATTGCTTAAATGATCCCAAGCTATCTAGATTCAGCAAGACTGTATCTAGCCTATGCTATAAAATACAATAGTACTAGAAATTCAAAGTGCAGAAAATCACAACAGGAAAAAAAACTGTTTCAGTAAAGCAACAATTTCAGTAGAATAGTCCCACAATAGTGTAGACCACAAACTTTCCTTATGTAAAATAACTGATTTGGAGCCCAATTTATTAAACCAGAACAAAGACACTTAGAACAACAGGCACAATAAGCCTTCAACCAGCAATTCCTAGCACAAAAGTACAGAAGCATCCCTTTCCTCCCACAACAGTGTAGACTACAAACCTTCTTAATGTAAAACAACTAGCCTGAAGCCCAAGTGCTTAAACCAAAACTAAGTGGCTTAGAATAACAGTTATAATTTAATGCAATACCAGACAGATGACATGTCTTTTTATCTATCCACATACATCATGGCATGTTTGTTAGGCCCTGTGTTATTTTGTTGAGAAAGCCCTGTGGTCTGTCCAGCTGTTACATGTGTCTGGTGAGGTTCATGCAAAAGAGAGCATTATCCTGTATTACTGTTCTGATGAGTTTGACTACAGTGCTGTCATATAATCCTGAGATCTGAATGGGATGGCATGTCTTATGATGTGCACCATATGTATGTACTAGAAAACATTAAAGAGAGAAGTTAGAAAGTAATGAGACACATTCTGACTTCACAACCCTTACAAGAGAATACAGTAGAAATTACTGACATGATAATGCTATCCGCTGTATAATTTGCCAAGGCAAATATAAGTGAATGTACAGTTATCAGTTCAACAGCACAGATGCAGATATACTAAGCACTAATATAGCTATGCACACTGTGCATCAGACACAAAGCTTTAGTAAACCTGAATCAAAAACAGGGATATGGCACAGTTATCATCACTTGCACAGGGGGCTGGGGGGCCTTGGTTGACACAAAAGGTCGGCCAGTGTGTGTGAGTAACAAAGGGAAGCAGACAGGCTGAACCATGTAACTGTTGTGCGTGTGTGCCTGTATGGGTCCTCCATGTCAAAGTGGTGTATGAGAGTCTGCATGAACACAGCCAGGCTCAGTGCTAGCTGCACATCTTGGTATGTTGGACAAGTGTGAGCCATGCATGGTAGACTTGGCAGTTCATCATTGTTGCCCCCAACCAGAAGAACTGTCTCTGCCAGGAGTTGCACTGGCACCTCCATGATTAGGTCAGATGCAGTGCCACTACCTGAATGTGACTAATGTCTGCTGGATTTGTTTCTTTCATGGGAATGCCCATAACCATAACCCCATGGTCTGCCAAGTCTGAGGGTGGACAGCACACTCACCAACAGACCAGTAGAAGCACTGCCACTACAGGATCCTGATTGGGCACAGTGACATTGGCTATTAGCAAATGCTGTGGCTGATATACACCCATGAGGACTCCATTCCCCTCTCAGCTGACATTCCATCACAGACACTGCTTGTTCTATGGCAGATACCCCCTCAGTCCATCACAGATACCTCTAGCTCAAATGTGTCATTCCTCCAATCCAGTGAATTGGAGACACTGCGGAGGCACTCATGCATGTCAGCCTGTGCCACATCTACAACCCTAAGCATCTCTCTGGAGTGTCTTTCTGAATAGGCCTGTGCCTCCATGAAACATACATTGAGTGCTACACAAAGTGACACCTGCACCAGGTAGAGGAGGGACAACAAGCCCCCTCTGAGCACTCCTTTCAACCCTCCTGCTGGCACCTTGCCAACACTTTGGCTACGGCCAGATTGAACAGGCATTGAAGTCACAGTAGCCATACTTCTCTGATCAATGTCTTTGCCCTCCACCTGTCCATTATCTGTGGACTCAGTGGACGGAGTAGATGTAGGCCTACTGGCTATGTCTAGGGAAAATGAAGAGAGTGGTTGGATGTCATCCTCTGTATCAGATTCAATGGAACACAGACATATAAGGTGGCACAGGGCCCACACTCCCACTGCCATGATAACCTGTGATAAAAAGGAAGAAACACAGGCATACATTAATACTTGCACTACTATGGTGCAATATATGCTAGACAACTAACAGTGCTACCACTATTATAGACAGTACAGCTATACACACATCAGGCCTAAAATAACACATTATGATATTTCTTTAAATTGATCTGTGGTACTCACATAAATTTATTTGGCTTACCATGTGCAGAAGGCATACGTCTCTGGATTCCTGATGTTCCTGAAATAAGTTAAGCAAGAGGTAAGGGCAATATCATCACATTTAACAGTAAGATGGGGCAATACATGTACACCTCTATATCTGCATTAACTGTATGTTTAATAACAATGTAGCTGACAACTCCAAATTGATCTTAGCAGTTGTGTCCTGCAAATTGACAGTTATGGCACATGGCCTGTGCCAATCTTCAATACCCAAAAAAAAAAAAACATGTGACACAGATGTAACTTTTACTTCAATTGTTTTACTATACAACAGTATTCAACTGGCCATATAACAAAGCCTATCTGGAAGATCCTCCTAGGACTCAGAAGGAGTGGTGCCCATGTCAATGGCATGCTGTGGTCCACTCTGCTGTGAGCTCTCATGTCGGGTATTCACCAGGAACTCTTGACTGGATGTAAGAGTTGGTTCTGTAGCAGGCCTTCCCCCGGTTACCCTCTGGTCTCGGGGAACAGCAGCTGCTCGTCTCTGTGCACAGGTGATCATGTCAGTGGCCCTGTGGCACAACTGTTCATATGTACAGCTGTAGCCACCCACAGAATTGATGTTAGCAACAATTTACAGCCATACTCATAGTCTTTCTGGCATATTCGGCCAACCCTTTCCCAGCAGAAATGCCCCATATTGAAGTAGAGCATCGACAATGATATTGTTGTCCACTTCACTGAAGTGGGGGGGGGGGTCTGTGCTTCACTGACATTGTTTGTGTTCTAAAAGACAACAGAATGATAATGCAAATAAGTATCACTTAACTACCAAGTAACTGTTTACAGATAAAACAATACAGGTAGGCAGCCAAGAATACCCACTGGAAAAGCAGAAAACAGTCTACAGATGTGAAATACTAACAATATCCATGATGCAAAACAAGGCGAATGCATCCTTGTATGGGTCATAGCAGTAACTCAACTGTGGTCCCCCCAAAAAGAACAGTCCATTCTAGTTTGTGACATAATAGTAACTTTTTTGCCCCCCACCCACAAAAGAACAGGAACATGAACCATTTTGCTAATAAAACATCTTTGAAATGCACACAACTTTCTATTTTCATGTATTGTCAATCATGTGTACCTCTGAAATGGCTTGATAAACATGGCCATGCCATTAGTACACATCTAACTAATGCATATAAATAAAAGTATAAAAGCCTTTGCTTCACATTATTCATTAATATTTTCCAGAATGGTGCAGTGGGGAAGCCTTACAGCAAGAGGTTCTCCAGTTCAGTTCTCTGCTGGGGTGCCTTCTGTGTGGAGTCTGTATTTTCTCCCTGCATTTGTGTGGGTTTCCTCTGGGTGGTCCAGTTTCCTCCTGTGTTACAAAGACATGCATCTGGAGAGTTTCTCCCCGGGTCTCTACAGAAAATTGGTTTGTTCCAAGTTGACTTTCCCAGTAAACAAATGCTAAATAAATAAATATGCATTATGTGGGTAACAAAATGGGAGCATGCCTACTGGAGTTTAATACTCCTCTGAAATATATCTTTGGAACAATTTTGCTTTTGTGAAGTCCTGCAAGTATCCTTGCCATCAGTTTGTCTACCTACACATTTGCCTTTTTATAATGGAGTAAATTATTAATGGCTTGCATCTGTCTTAGCCTGTGTTTCAGATATGCTAATTACAGCATAAGCAGCTGAACTGCATGCTAATCAAAAAATCTGGTGGAGCTATTCAACAAATTATAAAGCAAACATATAGACTCCATGCTGATTTTTTCCTGTGGATTTCAAAAGTAGTGGAGTACAGACACAGAAAGTCTACACAGAATGTTAGGAGTTGTTACTGCTTAACTCCATTTGTATGTGCTACAGGCTGCAGGCAATACTGCTGCTGCTGCCAATAGGCCTAGGATGAGACAGAGAAAAGGTTTCAGACCACATTTAACTTATCACAACATACACCACAACACACACAACATGGACACTGCAGAGTTTACAGGGTGGAGAAGGACACAATACAGGAACTCTGTGACCTCTTCTGATCTCAACTTAAAGGAAGAGCCTTTACCTCCCAATGTACTGGCTGTGTACTGCTTGCATGACAGTCACCCTTGAACTAACACTGTGGCAACTGCTGCATTTACAAGGCAAGCCCTGCATATGTACTGTATTGTATAATAATATTATGGCATGTCCTTATACTTAATCACTTGGTACAGTAAGCAAGTAAAAGGTGGGAGATTTGTATACAAATGTGTATAACATGGGATAGCAGAGAGATGTTTGACTCATATGTGTCCATTTAGCAAGTAGTTGGCCTCAGGCATCAAAGATTCAGACATTCATACCTCTCCAAAGTACTGATGATCACTGCATGCCCTCAGTTTAGCACCATATGTTTGTACTGGGAAATCATAACAGAAAGAAGTTAGAAAGTAATGAGACACATTGCAGTTTCTGACATCACAACCCTCACAGGATCAAACAGGCAGGATGCAAAACAAGGAGAGAAACAAGAGTAACATATCCTTGTTTGTGCCATAGCAGTAGCTAAGCCTGTGCCCATCAGCCTTGAAAGAACAGAGTACCCTTGTATGTGTCATAACAGGAACTCACCTTTGCTCCCCCCAAAAAGAGCAGTCTATGCTTGTTTGTGCCATCCAACCTGCCCTTTATTATATGGCAATTGCTTATCATAGTATTCCCAGTTAATATCCTCACACATTTTAAGTTAAATGATATAGACTTACTTACATAGTGCATGTCTCCGAGTATTGGTCAGATAACTGATGAATGACCAAGAAGCACATAAAGCGTAGACAATAAATATATTTATATATTTATATTTATATATACATATATTTGTAAGGAATAATCATAACAGGTTGTGTGATCACTAAGTGTACTACATCCAAATATATTAAATATAATCAATTTACAAATAACAGATTATGCCTTGATATCAGTGCACATTCAGTTGCACTCGGTTGTGTGAGGAATTAATTCATTTCTTTGCTGCAATGCTGCTTGTGTGGCAAAGATGGATAAGTCACCCATCCGGTTTCCTGAATGTGCTTTGGAGTGAGAGTTGGGATCCAGACCTATGTAGACATATCTCATGTGTACTAACATTTTCTACTGTGTATGTCACAGACTGATATTCCTCATTTCAACTCTTTCTCATTTATTTAATTTCTTATGGTTTCTTTTGGGGGGGGGGCATTGTTTGCGCAATGCACAGCTTGGCACAAACGAGTTTAATTATGCTTATCTCATTTGTGCATAGACCAGCAGTGGACAAACTGGATGACTGGACCACCCAGGTAGTGGATAGGACCCAGACAGACACATAAACCAGTTGC
Organism: Protopterus annectens; assembly: GCF_019279795.1. Classification (NCBI taxonomy): domain Eukaryota; kingdom Metazoa; phylum Chordata; order Ceratodontiformes; family Protopteridae; genus Protopterus; species Protopterus annectens. The sequence continues at coordinate 634,462,895 of NC_056725.1, forward strand.
ATTCAATTAATACCATTAGCTATTGTGCAAACACATTGTCCAGCAGTGTGCACCCTCGAGCACCATGTTTGCAGAATGGTAAGTGATGTGCAACCCTTTCAAATTTGCAAAACCAAAAAGTGCGCACTCCCATTAAGTGCGATACCTGCAATTGATGGGAAAACATTATTTTACATTGGTCTTGATCTGTGGTAGGCATGGCAGGCATTCATGCAGAGGGTTTGAGATTCTGTTTTCAAAGATGGGTTGTCCAGGTGTCCATAGTGTTTGTTGGACTCCTAGTGAATGAACATGATCACAGGCTTTTGCAGAGGGACTATCATGGCTCAGATTACAAGGCGGAGGCATGGAATAGTCTTGCCCAGGCTCTGACCAGTGCTACCAATATCCCCCACAATAGTGAACAATGTAATAATCACTACAGAGACCTCTGGATGAGGAAGATGGATACCCTTGATTATTGGATTGAGGAATAAAGAACTGGGGGCACCCCACATATATGTAAGTATCACTTACAGAAACTACTTGTAATAGTTTAAAGCTGGATATAGTCAGGACTGGTATTCATAATGGTATTCTGTTCTGTTTCTTCCCCAGACATCATAGACCATGAACTGTTATTTTAGCATTAAAAGGAAAGACACCTTTATCGGTTTATTATACAGTTGTATCAAATTGGATATTCATCTCTCAACTGTAGCAGGAAAGAATGCATGCATTAGTCTGGAGCCCAAAACAACAGTTCAGTATTAGAGAGTAGTCAAAGTTTGTAGGTTCAAATACCACACTTTCCAAATATACAATACCATTAAGTTTTCATTGATATTACAATGTAATGTCAGAGCACTAAAGCAGTGGCACCAATGGCCTGAAATAAACTGTAATCAGTATAATTGGAACATGCTAATGTGCAATATATGCACACATCAAGGATTGCTTGCTGCAATCTGTAGTATAGTGTGCATCTGTTAGGAACTGGGTATTCTTAACAGTTAAAAAAGGCATCTGTTAGGCATTGGTAGTCTTAAAATCAAAGGTAACAGAGTAGAGTCAAATAATGATATCAATGCATTGTATGTCACATATGAATTTGCTAATGTTCTACTTTGTTTTCCTCTTACACCAGTGCTTATCTTCTCTCTTTATTTATTTATTTATTTATTTATTTTATTTTTTGTTTTTTTTTCCACAGCACAGCAGGGTAGCCCTGCCCCATAGGATCCACCTGCCCCCACTGCACTGGCTATGACACCAAGGTTTAGCATGTCTGGGACACAATCTGGTAGTACCCCTCTGCTGCATCTATACTACCTGGCCCTACAAAAAAAAGGGAGATCATTAACAACTTCATATGTGACATACAAAGCATTGATACAATTATTTGACTCTATTCTGTTTTCTTTTACTTTTAACACTACAAACTCATGTATTCATTAATTTTGAGACTATCCAGTTCATGACAGAGGCACACTATAGTACATATTGCAGCCACCATTCCTTGATGTGTCCATATATTCCACATATGCGTGTTCCAATTATACTAATTACAGTTTACAGCAGGCCATTGGTGCCAATGCTTTAGAGATCTGAAGTTACTTGCAATAATGATGAAAACCTAACAGCATTGCATATTTGGGAAGTGTATTTTTGAATACACAACCACTGACTACTCTCTAATACTGTACTGCTATTTTGTCATACAGTCTACTGCATGCATACTTTCCTTTTACAGTTTAGAGACATGATCACTGTTATTTAAGAATATGGAATTGTTGCTTTGTACTACAGACTAAGCCATGCATGCTTTCTTTTACCCTTCTGATATGCAGGCTCAGTTTGATACAACTGTATTAAATACCAACTAAGACATCTTTAATTTTTAATGCTACTAAATTACTATTAAAATTATTATCATTATTAGATTTGTAATTTAGAACAGTAGTGTTCTGATGCATACCACATGCTTCTTGCATCCTTAAATGCATTGCATAAGACCTCAAAATTGAGGCTCACTCCATGGCAGCTCTGGGAAAAACAGAACAGAATACCATTGTGAATACCAGTCTTGACTATATTCATCTTTTAACTCTTACAGTTACTCACTGAAATTGATACGCACACATTTGTGGGATGTCACCTATACTAAATTCCATGATCCAATGGTCGAGGGTATCCTGCTTCCTCATTTGGAGGTGATCAAAGTGATGTCTGCATTGCTCACCAGTGCAAGGAATACCAGTAGCACCAGTCAAAGCCCTGGCAATACTATTCCAGGTTTCAGACTTCTATATTGAGCATGAATAGTCCCACTGCAGCAACTGGGGTCTACGCTTCTTAAAGACTTTGGACTCCTGAACACCCCACCTCTGTGACTGAAAGTGCACTCCCTCACCAGCAGCACCAAACATGCCTACCATAGCTCAAGCTTAATGTAGAATGTGCATTTCCCACCAATTGCATTTTTCATCCTGAAGTTTTCCTGTCAATTGCACACCTCACACTTCCTGAGAGTGTGCACATTTTGGTTTTGCAACATTTGAAAACACTGCTCATCACTTACCATCATGCAAATATGGTAGGTGAGGGTGTGCACTGCAGGGCACCATGTTTGCGTGATGTTTAGCAATGTGTAACAGTGACAAGCACTGCAATTTCAAGGTTATTTGGTATACAGGCACCTGTGTAAATGTGCAAGTCAAATGGACCATGTCTATGGTTCTCCTACACTTATAGCTATTGCCACAAGAAGGTTGAGAAAACAGTTGTGTATGTGGCACTTCATTTCTATAATCTGCAGTCTCACAATGGTAAAACAACATTTGCATACCCAGTACAAGAACCCTGGACCATCTGCACTCCACAGCTACACTTAACATCTGCTGCCACAGCATTAGTGACATAATATGCCCTACCTTAGTATTCATTGTAAAGTTCTCACTGTTAATCACAGTGCAATGGTGCTTACCATGTTTCCGCGATAGCCAATAGTATTAATTGAATGTATCCAATTTATGTTAGTGGCTGTATGGATCCTCTCTGCAACCTGGGTAGTCCATTCCTCCAGTCTGTGCACTGTTGCACTTTGTGCAAACCAGGTGAGCACAACAAAACACGTTTGTGTTAAGTGGCACATTGCACAAGCACTGGCCTAAAAAAATAAATAAATAAAAATTAGAGACATAGTTGAAATAAAGAAAGCAATCTATAGCAATATTTTATTTATTTTATTTACATTTACATTTGTTGACCGGGCTAGTCCAGCTGGATACATGTCCCTTTTCAGTAGAGGCCCGGGGAGAAAAGCTCCCAAACATTAAAATAGTTAGGCACTACAATTTGATAGAAGTATTACATTGTAAGAAATAACAACCAGCAAAACAAACATTATTTACATACTTAAAGAGACAAAACATGGGATTAAATAGGTCAGAAAACATAGGTAGAAAAGGAGGAAGTAATTTGATTGTAGATAGTTTGAGAGAGAGGAAACAGTATGATGTTAAAGCTATGGATATTAATCTGGAGTTGGACATGGGCATAACCAGTGGGACTTGAAATATTCTCTAAGATTGTTTTGAATGGTGTGAGTGGCGTCATGAGTCTAAGGTTGTTGGGAAGGGAATTCCATTGCTTTCCAATAGAGTTAGCGTAAGAGCATCGCCACCTTTGTTGTTAGATTTGATGGTTAATACTTGAATACAACCCTAAGCATCTCTCTGGAGTGTCTTTCTGAATAGGCCTGTGCCTCCATGAAACATACATTGAGTGCTACACAAAGTGACACCTGCACCAGGTAGAGGAGGGACAACAAGCCCCCTATCAGCACTCCTTTCAACCCTCCTGCTGGCACCTTGCCAACACGGCCAGATTGAACAGGCATTGAAGTCACAGTAGCCATACTTCTCTGATCAATGTCTTTGCCCTCCACCTGTCCATTATCTGTGGACTCAGTGGACAGAGTAGATGTAGGCCTACTGGCTATGTCTAGGGAAAATGAAGAGAGTGGTTGGATGTCATCCTCTGTATCAGATTCAATGGAACACAGACATATATTTAATTTCTTATGGTTTCTTTTTTGGGGGGGGGCATTGTTTGCGCAATGCACAGCTTGGCACAAATGGGTTTAATTATGCTTATCTCATTTGTGCATAGACCAGCAGTGGACAAACCGGATGACTGGACCACCCAGGTAGTGGATAGGACCCAGACAGACACATAAACCAGTTGCATTCAATTAATACCATTAGCTATTGTGCAAACACATTGTCCAGCAGTGTGCACCCTCGAGCACCATGTTTACAGAATGGTAAGTGATGTGCAACCCTTTCAAATGTTGCAAAACCAAAAAGTGCGCACTCCCATTAAGTGCGATACCCGCAATTGATGGGAAAACATTATTTTACATTGGTCTTGATCTGTGGTAGGCATGGCAGGCATTCATGCAGAGGGTTTGAGATTCTGTTTTCAAAGATGGGTTGTCCAGGTGTCCATGGTGTTTGTTGAACTCCTAGTGAATGAACATGATCACAGGCTTTTGCAGAGGGACTATCATGGCTCAGATTACAAGGCAGAGGCATGGAATAGTCTTGCCCAGGCTCTGACCAGTGCTACCAATATCCCCCACAATAGTGAACAGTGTAATAATCACTACAGAGACCTCTGGATAAGGAAGATGGATACCCTTGATTATTGGATTGAGGAATAAAGAACTGGGGGCACCCCACATATATGTAAGGATCACTTGCAGAAACTACTTGTAATAGTTTAAAGCTGGATATAGTCAGGACTGGTATTCATAATGGTATTCTGTTCTGTTTCTTCCCCAGACATCATAGACCATGAACTGTTATTTTAGCATTAAAAGGAAAGACACCTTTATCGGTTTATTATACAGTTGTATCAAATTGGATATTCATCTCTCAACTGTAGCAGGAAAGAATGCATGCATTAGTCTGGAGCCCAAAACAACAGTTCAGTATTAGAGAGTAGTCAAAGGTTGTGGGTTCAAATACCACACTTTCCAAATATACAATACCATTAAGTTTTCATTGATATTACAATGTAATGTCAGAGCACTAAAGCAGTGGCACCAATGGCCTGAAATAAACTGTAATCAGTATAATTGGAACATGCTGATGTGCAATATATGCACACATCAAGGATTGCTTGCTGCAATCTGTAGTATAGTGTGCATCTGTTAGGAACTGGGTATTCTTAACAGTTAAAAAAGGCACCTGTTAGGCATTGGTAGTCTTAAAATCAAAGGTAACAGAATAGAGTCAAATAATGATATCAATGCATTGTATGTCACATATGAAGTTGCTAATGTTCTACTTTGTTTTCCTCTTACACCAGTGCTTATCTTCTCTCTTTATTTATTTATTTATTTTATTTTTTGTTTTTTGTTTTTTTTTTTTTTTTCCACAGCACAGCAGGGTAGCCCTGCCCCATAGGATCCACCTGCCCCCACTGCACTGGCTATGACACCAAGGTCCAGCATGTCTGGGACACAATCTGGTAGTACCCCTCTGCTGCATCTATACTACCTGGCCCTACAAAAAAAAGGGAGATCATTAACAACTTCATATGTGACATACAAAGCATTGATACAATTATTTGACTCTATTCTGTTTTCTTTTACTTTTAACACTACAAACTCATGTATTCATTAATTTTGAGACTATCCAGTTCATGACAGAGGCACACTATAGTACATATTGCAGCCACCATTCCTTGATGTGTCCATATATTCCACATATGCGTGTTCCAATTATACTAATTACAGTTTACAGCAGGCCATTGGTGCCAATGCTTTAGAGATCTGAAGTTACTTGCAATAATGATGAAAACCTAACAGCATTGCATATTTGGGAAGTGTATTTTTGAATACACAACCACTGACTACTCTCTAATACTGTACTGCTATTTTGTCATACAGTCTACTGCATGCATACTTTCCTTTTACAGTTTAGAGAGACATGATCACTGTTATTTAAGAATATGGAATTGTTGCTTTGTACTACAGACTAAGCCATGCATGCTTTCTTTTACCCTTCTGATATGCAGGCTCAGTTTGATACAACTGTATTAAATACCAACTAAGACATCTTTAATTTTTAATGCTACTAAATTACTATTAAAATTATTATCATTATTAGATTTGTAATTTAGAACAGTAGTGTTCTGATGCATACCACATGCTTCTTGCATCCTTAAATGCATTGCATAAGACCTCAAAATTGAGGCTCACTCCATGGCAGCTCTGGGAAAAACAGAACAGAATACCACTGTGAATACCAGTCTTGACTATATTCATCTTTTAACTCTTACAGTTACTCACTGAAATTGATACGCACACATTTGTGGGATGTCACCTATACTAAATTCCATGATCCAATGGTCGAGGGTATCCTGCTTCCTCATTTGGAGGTGATCAAAGTGATGTCTGCATTGCTCACCAGTGCAAGGAATACCAGTAGCACCAGTCAAAGCCCTGGCAATACTATTCCAGGTTTCAGACTTCTATACTGAGCATGAATAGTCCCACTGCAGCAACTGGGGTCTACGCTTCTTAAAGACTTTGGACTCCTGAACACCCCACCTCTGTGACTGAAAGTGCACTCCCTCACCAGCAGCACCAAACATGCCTACCATAGCTCAAGCTTAATGTAGAATGTGCATTTCCCACCAATTGCATTTTGCATCCTGAAGTTTTCCTGTCAATTGCACACCTCGCACTTCCTGAGAGTGTGCACATTTTGGTTTTGCAACATTTGAAAACACTGCTCATCACTTACCATCATGCAAATATGGTAGGTGAGGGTGTGCACTGCAGGGCACCATGTTTGCGTGATGTTTAGCAATGTGTAACAGTGACAAGCACTGCAATTTCAAGGTTATTTGGTATACAGGCACCTGTGTAAATGTGCAAGTCAAATGGACCATGTCTATGGTTCTCCTACACGTATAGCTATTGCCACAAGAAGGTTGAGAAAACAGTTGTGTATGTGGCACTTCATTTCTATAATCTGCAGTCTCACAATGGTAAAACAACATTTGCAGACCCAGTACAAGAACCCTGGACCATCTGCACTCCACAGCTACACTTAACATCTGCTGCCACAGCATTAGTGACATAATATGCCCTACCTTAGTATTCATTGTAAAGTTCTCACTGTTAATCACAGTGCAATGGTGCTTACCATGTTTCCGCGATAGCCAATAGTATTAATTGAATGTATCCAATTTATGTTAGTGGCTGTATGGATCCTCTCTGCAACCTGGGTAGTCCATTCCTCCAGTCTGTGCACTGTTGCACTTTGTGCAAGCCAGGTGAGCACAACAAAACACGTTTGTGTTAAGTGGCACATTGCACAAGCACTGGCCTAAAAAAAATAAATAAATAAATAAAAAAAAATTAGAGACATAGTTGAAATAAAGAAAGCAATCTATAGCAATATCCCAAACAAATTTTAAAGAAGAAAACTCAGGTAAGAGAAAAGCAATCGCCATGCTGTCCTACAATCTCCTTCCACAGCCAGTAACCTTACACAGAAATGATGTCCACATCATACCTCCCAACTGTCCAGAATTTTGCAAAATGTCCAGATGTTTGCATCATATTTTGGGGCTGTTCCATTTAAAATATGTAGCTTTCGGGAAAATCACTGAGGACTGAAGTCAATACATAATAACATACATTTCAGATTCGTACTTCATATCATTCAGAAAATGTATATTACAAATCCCATTATTCTACTTACTTTGTTACATTTATAGGAAGAATATGGCAAATCTGTCCCTATTTTTGGCCTTTTGTCCCCTCATTATTTTAGTCTTTGTTCAGATTTCTTACACTAACAGGTTGGAAGGTACGATCTGCGTGCATATTACAGGTTTCATGGCCAGCAACACTGGTGCGAGCCGCAAAACCTTACTTACCCACATCGCGCATCATTAATATGCATCGCATGATGCCGCATGATGAGCGATATTGCGTACATGAAAACACACCGTGTAGGCTCTACGTGGAACTTATACAAAGTTTATTAAATCCAGAGGATACACTTAATAAAGTTTCATGGGTTTCACTAGAAATGTTTCTGTATTAAAAAGTTTGGTTAACATTATTTCAGGAAAAAAATAAAATACATTGCTTTGGTTGCCAAAATATCCAGCAGCAAATTATATGACCATTCCACTAGTTTACTATTTAAAAAGGTTAGAAAAGGGGGCATTAGTGCATTTTCAATTTACTTACATAAAGCAGTGATGAAATTCATGAGGACTATAGGCCTAATGGCCACTGACATTTCATGTCATATCATATTTAGACATCTTAGCACACAGACCAGTGATTCATTAGAACTTTGGAATTTTCAAAGCACATTTTGTTGATGTTCCGCTTTCTCTATGCATGCAATTAACAACTATAAACTGATGACTTCAGCATAGAGAGGATACATACAGTTTGATGCAGGATTAAAATATCAAGAGACGTGTACATGCGCATGTGTGCTTGTATCTGTGCCTATAGAAACCGGGAAATTAAATGGTGGAGCTAAGTACATGCAGAGTAAGTATTTTGCAGCTTCTTTCTTTATGCATAATGAGCATATCAAATAAAAAATAAGGATCAAATAAAATTTTGTATTTTCAATTTCAGTCACTGCTGAGCTGCCACAGCATGGAGGATTATGATTAGGTTTCTGATCAGAACCAGTTTATTATTTGTTCAAGACATGGGCGCCAAGAAATTCACATAGAGAGTGAAGCCTGAGAGGTGAATCTTGTCACCCATGTTGACAGCACATAATATGATATGATCAGAGATATGATCATAATTTTAGCATCATATGGAGATTATTTGCTCTATGTACAACCAGTTACAGAAAACTAAAAAAAATGCTCAGTGTCTAGTGCCAGTAAAGCAATGGGGAAGTGATTGATGGTCCTACATATTTCCTGTGTAAAGGAAGCAGTTCATATCAAAACAGTGGCTGTAATGTAGCAAACAGCTGACAGAAACATGAGTTGAAATGAGGCCAATCATATCCTGCTGCTACTGTTTACTGGACAGCACTGTCTGCTTTTAGTGTCAGACTTGATGTTAATAGTGCATAGGGGTTGCTTAACAATCAAGCACACTTCTAAGTGCTGTTAAGGTTGGGCCTTACACTAGAGTATCACTGAACTAGAACATAATTTAAATGTTACTAGAGTGTAAACACAGCACTCCATGTACTACAATTGCATTTACATAGGGTTGGAATATATATTTGCAGTAATGAAAAATGGTGTAACAGTTGAAATTTTCATAGTCATGCCATCTCCTTAAATTAACAAAGACCAAATTTCATAGTCTTGAACTTCAAGCCCCCAACCACCCTCCCCTGATTGGTAATGTTATTACCTGAGAAGATGAAATCATACCACTCAGAAAAATATGGATAGAGTATCAGCACAGGCACTAAGGCAATAATTTCCAGCTGCACATCAGCATAAGTAAATGGCAACAACTTTTTGCCATGGAGAACTGAGACCTAAGTCCCCCAGCAGAGATAAGAAAAAGAAATAATCTACTCTGTATGAAAGACATTATGTCTGGACACTTTCATTTATAAATTACAAGTGGAACAGAAAGCTGCTGCCACAGATTTCCTGCAAGTTTCCAAGCGAGAAGAGCTGCAGAACATGCAGTTTTCTTAAGAAAGGAGGATGGCTATTTCTTCACTATCTGTCCTTATTGTGCACAGGAATGGAGAGACAGAAATGACATTGAGAGTGACACTGGTGCTGCATAATCAAATTACAAAAATAAAATAAAATGTAGAGCTGTAGTGCTATAGGTGACACTGTGATAGAGTGCCAAAGTTCACATAGATTCTCATTAAGTACATACAATGTCTGATATTTTGAAAGTGTCGAACTCATCAGAATACTTAATTTTCTTCTTCCTTACCTAATTGCATTTTCAGTACTGTTGAAAGACTGTGTTTTTGGTATCCTACATTATGAAATTAAGGGACCTCTGTCATTGCTTCTTGTCAGTACAAAAATCTAGGAGGGCTATGAGAGTGGCTTATTGATACAAAATGTCTGGCATGGTGCACTCATTTTTTGATATCAGTCATGTGGGTGGTTTCCTAAACTGTCTTTCAGCTTTTCCCAGTTAGGGGTCTCTACAGTGGAACTCCAGTCCGCTAATGATTGACAATGAATTTTTATGGCATTGAGTTGCCAGCCCGCCACTCAACCTTCAAAGAAGGCACACCACACACACTTGCAGCTATCTTCATGTCTTTAAATTCACTCGACCACAAGGAGGACATGCAGTCTCTGCACAGAAGGTGCTCCAGCTGAGAATCAAACCGGAGAACCTCTTGCTGGGAGGCGACAATGCTAACTGCTGCACCACCACATCCATCTACTGTCTAGATTTGTTACTTTGCAAAAGAGTTTCATCTGACAAATGGAACATTGAGATATTTGGCACTGTTAGCAATTTTGCATACAACATGGTTGCACTGATTGCTAGCAAAATACATCAATAATTCTTTAAGTAGTAGTTGGTAATACTTTAAAAACTCTGCATGTATTGTGCCCTTACTAATTAACTGTATTTTCAAGCTTGTCTCATTTTATCTAATTTCTGGTATTTTTAACAAAAGCTGTTACTGCTACAACTCCTTTCAGTAATGCTTTGTGGTTAGTATATACAAGGTACATAATAAAAATATCTCTTTAAAACTAAAACATATACCTTGCACCAGTTTGTAGATAGTTGCAGGTGTGGATTCTAAGTTTAAAATAGTAGAACAGGTTGTGCTAATATGAGGTAATTAATTTTTTTTAAAGTGTTGCCAGACCAGTAGATTAGATACTAGCTGTGCTAACTGTGCTATGGATGAAAGTAACTTTGCCCCTTCATTTCATCATTTTGAAGACTGTCATTAAAGGTAGTATGCATTTGTATGAAATAAACTGGAATATTTACTCAATTTTTCTAATATGCTAGTATGCAACTAGATGTAGGAGCTAGCTACACTGTGGATGAAAGCAACTTGCCTCTTCATTTGCTTAGTTTAAAGTCTGGCATTAAGACATAGGGTGCATTTCTGAGAATTAATTGGAATATTTACTCTTTTTTTTGTAGCTGAAAGCAACCAGATGGGGGGATAGCACTGTTGTGAATAAATGCAACCTGTCTTCTTCATTTTATCAGTTTAATGTCTGGCATTATGGGTTAGTCCGTGTTTGTGTGAAACAAATTGGAATATTAACTCTCTGTCCAATTTGTGGTTGAAACAATTTTGAAAATGTCCATAATTTCACAGAATACCCTTATCCTTGCCAGATATCTTTGCATTGCAACTTAAACTCTTGTTGCTTTCCCAGCTTGCAGTCTGTCTGACTTTATTTATCTAGTGTTCATTGGTATTAAATGAAGTGGAATGTTTACTATCTGGGTACTGTCTATGCTTAAACAAGTTGAAACTATTCCTGATTTTGCAGAATGTCCCTGGCATTGCTTTATATTTTTGGTCTGTGTCTCATAAAATTTGTGGTTGTCTGGAAAATTATTGAGGACAGCAATCACTCAATGGGGATGATTGTAGAAAAAAGTAGCTTACTATCTTGTCATTTGCATAGCTTACAGTCTGACTTTACAGCACCAATGTACATTGTATGAAATAAGCTTTGTGCACTGTTTTGTGAAACCATGTAGAAGCTGTCCGTGATTCTGCAGAATGTTCCCAACTTTGCCTCATTGTGATCTGGTTCTCATAAAATGTGTTTTTTCTGGCAAATCGCTGATGACTGCAGCCATTAGATAATGGCTAACATTTGAGTTTCAGGCTTCATATCCCTCAAAAATGCATGACAATTATGAATGTTATTTTACCAACTTTTCTGAGTATAAAAGCAATACTTATAATTCCACCCCTGATACTGGGCCTTTGTCTCTCATTATTTTTGGGATTTGTCCATGATTCTTGTGCTAAAAGATTGAGAGGTGCTATTATTTACTCAAATAAGATGAAATGTGCACTAAAATGTGGTTTTGACTGTAGAGTGGGTATGAGGTTGTCTGTGGATGGAAGTAACTTACCTTTTTAACAAAACACAGAACCCAAAACAAGAAGCAAGGAGGAAAAGTGCCTTGAAATGGCACCAATAACCAAATATAACCAAAGCATTCAGGAATCTAGTAAACACAGCTCCACAAAGTGAATATAGCAGCAAGATTGCTGCTATATTCACTTTGTGGAGCTGTGTTTACTGGATTCCTGAGTGCTTTTGTTGTATTTGGTTATTGGTAACTTACCTTTTTGTCATTTGATCAGTTGAAATATTTGGGCTTTGCAGGACTTGTGTGCATATATGTGAAATTCACTGTAATACTTGGGCTACTATGTGTTTATGTGAAACAAACCTAAATACATCATTGTGTTCATAGTTATTATTTCAACCATTAACAGACATCTGAGGTGTACACAGTCATAAACAGGTCTATGATTGCATAGTTTGGAGCTTACTGTGGATGAGGATGGCGTACCCTGCTGGCACAATCAAATTGAATAGCCATTTGTCTTGCTTTGCTGGGGTGCCTATCAGCAGACCGAAGATGCATGTTTTCTAATGTGTCTTGGTCGAATTGACAAAACCGAAACTGCAAAATATCGAAGAGGCATGTAAACGAATTCTTTCCGTGGGAAAGAATTCACTTGGCCACTTCGGTAATTTGTCAATTTTGGCATGGTAGTGCGGTCTCAGAGTTGGTATATTTAAGTAGGGAGGCTGTGGGGTGGTTGGGTTGTTGTTGGGTGGTGTGGGGAGCAAAGCCCCCTACTTAATCTGATGTTTTAATGTGCTTTTTTTTTTTTTTTTTTTGGAACAGCGATTTTTTTTTCCCCTTGGAAAAAAAATCGCTATTCTGACAGTTCGGCTTTGTAAGCTTTCACTTACATGGGGGCGATTAATCACAGTTCAGTGATCTATTATAGACCCCTTTGCTGGACTAGTATTTTTGTAAACAAAATTGAAGTACTTCACTGTGGCTATTTTTTTATCACAGTTGTACAGTTGAGGTATACACAGTCAAGTGGCTGTAATTGTGGGGTTTGGACATTGGTGGATTATAATAAAAGCAAGTTGAGCAGTCTGAAATCAGGAAGATGAATTTAGCATGTGCATTTAAGCATGGCTGTAAAAGGTATATGAAGGCTATGAATGTTTAATAAACTGCTTTCTATAGCCCAGGGTTTTGATTCTCTCAACTACCATTTAAAGCCAAGTCACTTAAACAGATGGTTCTCTTAGATCACCTTGGATAACAGATACTTGTGTCCAGTGGACTAACCTGGTTAACTAATAAATAAAAAGTTAGTTGTGAGAATGCAAAAAACTGAGTGATGGTTATATATAAAAATGAACAAATAAAATAGACACTTAGTTAAAATATTAGTGAATTCTCATGTTTAGTATAAATTAATATGCATTATAAAAAACTTAATAATAAAGAAAGGGGGAGGAACACATTATGGCATGAATTGTGTCTTCAGCCAATTTCTTCTGATAGTTATTAGCCCCTATAACCACACATGCATGCACACAATATCTGTGTATCTATCTATCTATTTGTCTATCTATATTTAGATATGGAGAGACAGTGAGAGAGATGTAAGTCATTGCTGCTAAGCAGGAATTTATTATAATAAACATTTCTCAGCTGCTAGTTCACTACCTAGAAGCACACGTGTTTAACATTTATTGTAAATTCCTACATTATTACCAGCAACTTCAACGAATGAAGTATCAGTCATAAATAATATGAACATTTTTATCAACACTCTGTGTTATATTATACCCCCCATACACACACACACACACACACACACACACACACACACACACACACACACACACACACACACACACACACACACACACACACACACACACACACACACACACACACAAAGTGATATCATGATTTCAGGGTTGAATGTTGATTCATGTTGCACTGTGAGTTCCACCCAAGATGTCATTCATAGCCTATATTTTAATTGATTAGAGCATGCATACCTTTAGTACAAGTCTACCTTTTAACTTTCTATAATAATGCCCTACCTTATACACAGGGACATGCTTCTGCTAGAATTAATCATTCTGAAAAGAGGAAATACAATAAAATATGTAAAGCTGGGGTCATGTCTGTATAAAATTAGTGTTTTTTTATATTTTTTCCTATTTAAACTGCACGCATCTCTTTGTTTAGCAGCATGATGTATGGATGCCATTCGCATAGTTGCTTCACTATTTCATATAAGTTGTTGATGTTACTGAACTATCAGAATAATGCAGAAAGGTACACCTGCATAAACTAATGGTGGGGAAGTGGAGAATACGATGATACATGCAATGATTTTGTTAAGTAAGATATCCAATGGTAATTCCTGTTATATGTTTATCAAAACTCAGTATCTTGCAGTATAATAGCAAATTTAAGATTACTGATACTGTATACACATCATCGGACTGCAGTTTAATTTTACATGCCAGGCAACATTTATTGGATGCTAAAAGAATGATAATGTCATACACCTGCATACACATACACATATACATTATAGTTGTAGTTTATAGATAATATGCTGCCCCATACCATAGAGCCATAGCTTTTGGGGGGGTCTTCATCTTAGAGTTGTGGGGGTGGGCACCAGATCAGGGAGCTGCACAGGGTGACACAAAAGCTAGCTAGGGCTTTGACATGAGTAGTGCATTATATTTTCACAATATGTGTTGGTCTCAACATCATTAAAATAATATGTCTGATAGGGTTGTGCTTACAATGCAGCATCATGTTGGGTTTTGCACTACAAGAAGTTCCATGTCAGCTGTAGCCATTCCATGATTATATCACTGTTTCAGAAGAAAGCAAACAGTACCTTAATAATGTTTGCTTTCTTGTGAAACTGCAAAACCAAATCGGGTAATATCTTGGTGCATGCATTATTGAATAAACCTCTGTTTTTAGAACTACCCTGCCTCATTCAGTGTCACTTTTGAACTTACTATTCACACACACAAACACACACACACGCACTACACCATTAGACTAGGTCAGTCTTTGTTATTCTTAACCTGTGGCACAATTATTCCATCAATCATCAATCTACCCTACCTAAACATATTAGAGACATTATAGAAATGAGGTGATAGCCATTGGTGCTTTTCCAGACATACCATGTAACTGTTTATCACTAGAATCACCAACAAAAGTTTCTGGCAGTGGGAACCTGACCTGGAACATATTCACTATAAGGAGTACTTCTTAACTGCTTAGATTTACACAAAGCAAAGCACAATGATTTTGGCCCTCAAAGCTGGCCCTGATCCTCTTAGATTTTTTTCATTTTTTCTTGATGAAGTTAGGTCAATTTAGAGATATATACATTATTAAATAAGCAAACTAAGCCCATAAAAAATTATTATCACTAACCATAAAGCCTAATACCCAAAGACCTTCTTTTCAGAAAAGTAAAATTAGACCCCTTGCTGTGAGTTTTAAAAGACAGTGCAATAATATTAATGCCTAGATATTGAGATATGGTGAAAGAGAATGAGTAGCTAAGCTCTTGAACTGTTCTTGGCTGACCACCTGTACTGGTAGCATACAGGGATAGAACCCTGACTATGACCCAAGCAAACTAGGTTCAGTTAGTAGCTCAAGTGGCTGATGGCATATATCTGAACTGTCCATATTCTCACAGAATGCCCTTATTTTTGCCTCATAATTTGGTCTGGTCCTCACAACATTTGTGGTTTTCTGACAAATCACTGAGGATTGAAGTCACTAAATAATGGCATACATTTGAGTTTCAGACTTTATGTCTTTCAGAAAATGTATGCTAGCTTATTGTAGTAACTTTCTAAGTTTAAACATTTAAAATTCATCCTGATTTAGGGGTGCTTGCCCCTCATTATTTTAGGCTTTGTCCAGATGTTTTGCACTAAGAGGTTGAGAGGTATGCTTGATGGCACTGGAAGAGAGGATGTGCATGCTCTTCCAGGGTGTGTGTGTAAACACTTGGATGCACTTTGCATGTGATATGTAGAAAGGCTGGGGGAAACAATTAGAGCATTGTCCTGGGGGTGTAGGCTGGTGGCTCATTCGCCACAGAGGTAGGACAGTATGCCAGCTTAGACCATTGCACCTCTTGCCACAGGACATAATAGGTGGGCTCATTGAGAGGGAAGGCTAGAAACAGTTTAATGGTGCCCTCACTCATCAAGAACATGAATTGGAGATGTACAAGGAAGGCTAGACAGGTTCTATAGAACTATTGTATAAGAAGAACTGCCACTGGTCAGTTGTAGGGTGTCAACAATACCTTCAAAAATTTCTTGGGTGACACTGTCTTTGTATGGTAGTTTCTCTAACAGTTTAGTGCTTTGAGGTGAAAATAATCCAGTTGTATATGATTGATCATAGTAAAAGACATTGGCTTATTCTGAAATTACAGGATATAGGTGTGTTAGCCATTCCAGCCTCTGCTTGTTGTTGTGAATGCATAATAACACTTCTGTTCTTCCTGTGTAGCTCACAGTGTGGCTTGGATATTATAGCAATAACCCACGCCTGGGTGTGGGTAATGCTGGATTTACCCACGGTTGGTGTGGTTTGGTCACGAGGGCGAAACAAAGCCAACCGTGGGTAAATCCAGCATTACCCACACCCAGAAGTGGTTATTATTTATAATGACATTATTTAAGAAAAAAATAATTACTTTTCTTAAATAATGGCATTGTATAATGCCTCCTTGCTGCCCTTCGGCAGCTGTCTGGTATTCTGTGGCAGTTCTGATGTACTGTGCATGCGCATGCCTACACACTACATCAGAGCTGTGGGCAAAAGCAACGGAGAAAGCAAGATCTCTGTTGCTTTTTAAAAACTGTTTTGTTATGTTAAATGAGTTTAACATAGTAAGACAGCTTTAAAAAAAGCAACGGAGAACATCCGTTGCTTTTTTAAAGCTGTCTCACTATGTTAAACCCATTTAACATAGCGAGACAGTTTTGAAAAAAGCAACGGAGAAAGCAAGATCACCGTTGCCTTTTAAAAACTGTTTTGCTATGTTAAATAAGTTTAACATAGCGAGACAGCTTTAAAAAAAGCAATGGGGAATCTCTGTTGCTTTTTTAAAACTGTCTGGCTATGTTAAACCCATTTAACATAGCGAGACAGTTTTGAAAAAAGCAACGGAGAAAGCAAGATCTCCGTTGCTTTTTAAAAACTATTTTGTTATGTTAAATGAGTTCAACATAGCGAGACAGCTTTAAAAAAAGCAATGGAGAATCTCTGTTGCTTTTTTAAAGCTGTCTCGCTATGTTAAACTCATTTAACATAGCGAGACAGTGTGAAGCAATGGAGATCTTGCGTTCTCCATTGCTGTAAAAAAAAAAAAGAGTTATAGTAATGTAAAATGTCCAGGCGACCGGACCTTTTTCCATTACTATAACTCTGATTTACAACGTGCACGCTGACCAATCAGCGTGCATGTTTTTGAATATTTAATGGGGGGGTCGTTGTATAATAGGAATCTGTTCTGGCTGAAAGAAACCTGATAATACTGGTAACTTTGTTCTCCATCTCCTCCTCAATGACCATCTTCTGTGAAGGCAGAGGCATAGTCATTGATGAGGTGTATATTAACAAGTGTAAAATAATCCAACTTTGAATTAGCAAAATTCTTTAGAATATTATTTTATAGGTTCATAGGTTGGTACTAAGCTATCAGCCCTAGGGCCTATACAAGCCTAGCCATAACAATTCCCTGGCTATTTCTTCCCACAGTATTTACTTCCCTGGACCCCTGTCTAGCAGGGTGACTGACATGATCCCCGGGGTGAATTTTCTATCTCCCATCCAATCATCAAGGTTCCTTTTGAAGAGGGCCAAAGTGGTGCTCTGCTTGACATGTATGGGCAGTCTATTCCAGAGTCTGGGGAGTCTCTGGGTCAGGAACCTATCCTTCCAGCATGTTTTGTTTATTGCAATGACAAGGTTTAGATCCCTGGAGCATGTGGCTCTGAGGGATTGGGATTTCTTTGTGTAGTATGTCCAACAGCTCTGGGTTTGACATGGCCTTGTATGTTAAGCAGAGATCGCCTCTGAGTAGACGATATGTGACAGGGTATAGCTGGAGTTTTTTAAGGCGGTCAGCGTAGGGCATCTGCTTTAGGCCTGTGATTCTTTTCGTGAGGTATTTCTGCGGCCTTTCCAGTTGTTGCAGATGTCTTGAGAGGTACATACCAAATGGGGCTTTGTATTCCATAATGGGTCTAATGAGGGATGAGTACAGTGGGGCAATGACCTCTTTTTTTCTGGATGAAAAGCCCTTAGTGATGAGGTGTGCCATATAAAAGGATTTCCTGACTGTTGTGGTGATGTGGTTATCTAAGGTGAGACCACTGTCCACCAGTGCCCCTAAGTCTCTTATCACACTTTCAGTGTTTAGTGTACTGCCACCTATGTGGTAATTCATGGGTACATGTTTTTTTCCCAAAGGGGATAACTATACATTTCTTGGCATTGAGCTTGAGCCAATTGCTCTGGCACCAAGCATCTGTTTTTGCAAGGCCCTTTTGTAGAGTATTCACATCATTTGGGGATTCAATAATGGCTCCCAGTTTGCAGTCATCTACAAGCTTTGTTAGCCAAAGTCCCTTAGTGTTGGCCTGTATTTCAGAGAAGTAGATGCCAAACAAGAGCAGTCCCAGGGCTGAACCCTGATGTACTCCACTTGTCACTTGTCTGGAGCTGGATTCAGAGTCGGCTACTTTTACAGTGTGGGTTCTGTCAGCAAGCCAGTTGACAACCCATCGAGTGATGTAGGGATTTATGCCTAGCTTAGTAAGTTTATCTGTGATTCAAGAGTGGGGGATGACTGCTTGAGGATATCTTGGTAATGAAGTAATGTGTTAACATTGCTGAAGTCTTCACTCATGTTCTGCATATCATATTTTATGACAAGTTTTTGTGGAAAACTGTGTCATGAAAAAATACTTTAACAATGTTAAAAGAGTTTGCAGTAACCATTCTGTTGGCAACAAACACATCAAAGCTTGGGATTTGTGAATTTCATTGAGATAAGGAAACAATGAGAGCATTGTCCTCAGGGTTCAGTCCTGGGACCGCTCTTGTTTGGCATCTACTTCTCTGAAGTACAGGCCAACACTAAGGGACTCTGGCTAACAAAGCTTGCAAATCCTAGAATACCATGCCCCCTCTCGGTCTACTCGTATAAGAACCAAAATTGTACCTTGGCTCACTACAAAAAAACAGGCAAAATATCCTTCTACATAACAAAATCTGGGCCAAATGGAGATCCTCCAAAAACCCATCAGACCACCTTTACTTTAAACAGCTGAGAAACGCCACCAAAAAAGAAATTCTGCTCGATAAAAAAAACTATTACCTTCACCTCCAACACACCCACCAGCAAAAACCACAAAAACTTTGGTCAGGCATTAACAAACTACTTAATCCAGGGCACTCTAAACTCCTGCCCCATCAGGTATCTCCCATAACAACCCTAAGCAAATTGCTAATGCCTTTAACAACTACTTCATTGAAACCATTCAAACTCTAGCTAAAACAATACCACCTGTTAGCACTGACCCATTAATCACCACAAACAGCCCAGTTCCCTCTTTTCATATACAACCCACACCTACATCCCTTGTCTGCACCCTCCTTCAAAAACTCAAACCATGCACCCCTTCAGCTGACGGTCTACCAGCCGAATACCTGCAAATAGCAGCGAAAGCCATTGCCTATCCCATTTCCATCCTTATAAATAGAACAATTACAGAAAGCACAATCCCTTCCATCTGGAAAGTCTCTCATATCATCCCTCTACATAAGGGTGGCACTTGTACTGAGATTTCCAACTTCCGCCCAGTTGCCTTACTCTCTCCTATAGCCAAAATAATGGAAAAATGCATCCACCAACAACTACTTGACCACCTTCTCCATAACAACTTACTTGCTAACTGTCAGCATGGTTTCAGGCCATTTCACAGTACCACCACTGCCCTACTATCCTTTTCTGACTGTATAAACAAACATCGTAACAAAAACTCTCTTTCTTCTGCTCTATTTATTGACCTTTCAAAAGCTTTCGACAGGGTTAACCATCACCTACTGATGGACATATTAAAAGCCCTATCCCTTGACCCACAGGCATTACTTTGGTTTAAATCCTATCTAGAAAACAGACAGCAAGCAGTACTCTGGGATAATAACCTATCTCTGCACCTCCCTGTTAACATTAGAGTACCTCAGGGCTCTATTTTAGGCCCTCTTCTCTTCTCAGTTTTTATTAATGATTTAAATACCAAAATTCCACAAGCCACCTGTATACAATATGCAGATGATTCTACTTTAATATGTTCAGCTGAGTCCTTTACCTCTCTCCAGACCCTCACCCAAACAGTATTTAATCTTGTTGAAAACTGGTTCATGCAACATTGCCTCCTTCTTAACCCCAAAAAAACAAAATTATTGCTTTTTGCTCCTACTCAAAAGTCTGCACAATTTCACTTCACAGTAACCTCCAACAATGGAACTATCATAACTCCATACACTACAACCCGACTCCTAGGAATTACAATAGACCACAACCTTAGCTATGATGATCATATTAATACTACTATAAAATCTGTCAACAGAAAACTTGGCTCCCTTTATAGAATCAAACCGTTCCTTACACCAGAAGCTAGAACTACTATAGCCCAGACCCACCTTATCTCTACCCTGTTCTACGCTTCTGCCATATATACCAATCTATCTAAAAGCAACCTTAGCAAACTTGCAACCAGCTATAACAACATTGCTAGATTTGCCACTGGTACCCCTTTCAGAACCCACCACTGTCTCAACCTCAAACAACTAGGATGGTTAGAACTGCAGAACCACCTACTTTATCAACAATACACCATCACCCAAAAGATCCTTTACCACCCCAAGAATACCCCAATTCTCACTAATCTGATTACCCCATATAAACATCTGCCAACACTATGCTCAGCTAATAAGCTTCTAGTTTCCACTATTAAATCAATCAACCAGGCAGGGGAGTCACTATTCACTAACACAGTGGGAAAAACCTGGAACCTGCTTCCAAAGGAACTCACATCTCTTTCTTCCACACTGCTTTTCAAAAAATACCTTAAAGAATACCTTACTACACACTGGCTATGTCCCTACTCTAACCCTGACTAATATCTAAATCCCCATCTCACTCTCCCTAGACTTTTCTGCTCTGTTGTTCTTTTACGTTTACCTGGGATAACCAGTAACCTTGCCTCTAACTAGTATTTAACTAGATTTCCTTCCTAGTACTTTAATAGAGTTTTCTTATTTCAAATATGCTATCCTCCACTGTACTAGATATAAATTATAATTTCTGTACATCTGTAAAAAAAAAAAAAACTTTACTTTTTATTTCTGTTTGCTATTTTGCATGTAATTATATGATATGCCACTGCCTATGCTTGGAGCTTTTCTCCCCGGGCCTCTACTGAAAATGGACATATATCCAGTTAGACTAGCCCGGTCAACAAATGTACAATAAATAAAATAAAAAAAAATAAATAAATAAAATAAAATAAGTTTAGTAGTCTTGAACTGATAGTGGAACCTTTTTGGTTATTTGGCCACACCAACATATTTTTCTCAGCAACTGCATTTCTAAATCATCTTCAATTTGGTAACAAATCTGTAGTAAGTTTTTAGCAGTAAGCAGTGCATTTACACTATACTTCAATATACTCAACCAGAGAAGTTTGGGCTGTACATCGAGTTGACACAGTAATACAAATTAAGTTCTCTTGATGTGGCCTGACCATTATTGGATAAATGTGTGAATCATTGCTTTTGCAAACTTGTAAATCACTGACTCAGCAAATGACTCTAACATTATGACTGTGCAAATCAGTGTCTCAGAGTGTAATGCACCCATTAGCACACTTTTCAGTCACTTGCACACTCTGAATTCTCTGAATCATGTCCTTCAATTCACATGCAGACACTCAGCCCAATTAACAAACATAAGCAGGGTTATATTGCAATTCACATGCAATTTTTACTGTGGTGTTTTTTTTTTTTTTTACATGGACATCTTTTCTGAATTTCTGATCTCAGTATAGAAATTTTATACACAATGTGAGCACACAAATCAACTGCACTCGCAAATAGATTATTTGCATTACATTGATGAATGAATATATCAGTCATTTTACACTTAAATTGCCATTTCTATTAGTCTCAAGTAGTACCTGCAAAACATATTTTGCCCTTTTTTCTTGGACTCATATACCTGAGAAAAATGATTAACTTGATGACATTTGTGACACACTGTTAACAACATTAGATTTGTGTCATGTTGACAGCCACATCTAGAACAAAATGGTGGGTATTCAAATTGAATTTCTAACTGCATTATTATACGCATGCATTACTGATGCTTTCTTGACTGTCACATTTTTAGCCAAATATTTCAAAACAAACCTTGACTTTACAGTAACATTTTGTCTATTAGCAAAAAAGTTAGTTTTGTTTGGAGATTGCATGCATCCATATCTTTAGCAGGCTCTTTCATTTCTACAGTATTTAGTTTTACTGTTCAACAAACATAGCTTTGTTGAACATCAGATCTCTTTCAGAAGGCAGATTAGTTCTTTTGTGTTCTCTTGTTGCCATAATTCTGTGTTCTCTGATTCCATAATTCTCTCAGAAGTGAATTCTGCAAATCACTGTACCAAACCCACAGGGTTTAGCTCTGTGCTTTAGTTCAGCCACATATAATGTTTTCTGTTAAATCACTGTTGCAGTAATGGGATGTATCCTACCAAGCATTAGATGACTGAATAGTCTGCAAAGCTTTGGGCTTCTTCCTCACATAACATGCATCTACTCTTGCATGACAGTATGTGCTGGTATAAAAGGGGTGTACAGGCATACCAAAAATCATAGCTTTCCTGTTGTATGTATGCTTATGCAGATTTCTGGTCAGCTTTGTGGCATGAGTATTGGCAGCTGGTTTCAGCAACAGTTTTGGGAAGACAAGTAATCCCTTTGTGGAACCTCCCTTTTCTGTTTAAAAGTTTATATAAAAACTGTTTATGTCTATATCAGGAAGGGTAAATGCTCTTGTTGTAGAAATATTCCTTACAAGGACAGTAATACCTCTTGCATTGTTTTAGTTTAAGGGAAGAACATCAAGATTTAGGTCAGATTTACCTTTCATCTACTCCTAAAACTATAAGAAGTCAATTAAATTCTCTTAAAGTTTATCTTGAGAATAAGTGCCTTAGGAATTTGGCATATGCAATTATGGTGACTGACTCCTCATCAGCAGACCTTCTCTGTCAGAAGAAGAAAAAGGAATACAAAAGATGTTTCCAAAGAAATTCAGGCTTACCATCATTTCTATGGTCTTGGTCAGATGTCTCTACAAAGGTGCCTTTTCAACCCTTGGGGCATTAGTTTTGCTTTCATGGGTTTTCTGGCATGACCCCCCTAGGAGGCCACTAAGACCAAGAATTTAGGCATGTCCTTTAAGACCATAATTCTAGCTGTTCCATCTGAGAAGGAAGAACCAAGAATTATTCTGTCTGAAAATGAGGGTGGTATGATGTCGCTGGCTCCCTGATAGAAGTTCAACCACCACTAAGACCCTAAGGCTGGAGACCCCTGAAAAGATAACACAAACAAAACAATCTTTATCTGCTCCTTCATTTAGAAGGTTTCCCAAGGAAATTGGTATCATTTTACACGGGGCCTATTTAAGAGAATCAAGTTTCTTTATTCTTCTTTTCCATTGTCTCTCATAGTTAGGAGAAAATGATCTCTCTCATGTTCAGAAAACGTGGATCATTCTGAGTCAGATATAAAGAATCTGTACTATGTCCTACAGTTTCCAACCCTCATTCCTTGCGAGTCTAAAACTGAAGACATCCTCTTTTCAGAATCCCGCCATGAGGAAATATAATTTGGAGATATGATTTCTAATCGCAATAATTTTTCAAATGGAAAGATAAGGAGGTGTCAGAATCTCAGAAGATATGAGTTACTGAATATGGATTCCCCAAAACTAGTAACCACCTCCATCTTAGGAGCCTTAGAGAATGCCTTTGCTTCTGCTTTTTGATTCCCAAGATTCCTAAACCCCTGCCTCAAAGAAACCTGAGAGATTTTGCAGCATACTTGACACAAATAAATTGATTTATAAAACTCCTGTGGCAGACCCTGTTGTTTTTTCTTCTAATGGTGATGTATCTTCTAAGGCCTTTTCTGCTTCTATGTACCAAAAGACAAAAGCATAGTTTATTTGAATGAAATGAAAAAATATTCAAATAAAATGATTTTGATTTTTACATCTTTCAGATTGGCATTTAGACCAACCAAAAGCCAGACTCACATATCCAAGTATCTACTATCTGTTTTTGCTAATATGCAGAAATCCTTGACTCCCTTATCTAAATCTTCCCTGCTGTAAATGTTAAGCTCTGCATCACGGGTCATTATGCATTGCATTAAGTGTGCTTATGATGTAGTGAATGTTGGATCTGGGGATGCTGTTACAGGTGCTGTAGTGTGCAGGAATGCACAGGTAGGATCACAGAATATCCCTAAGATTTTAAAACTCAGCTACTGAATGCACTTCTTGACAGGGAACTTTTGTTTGGAAATTCTTCAGTTGAAGAAAATATAAGGAAAGAAGGGGAATGTTAATGCAGGGAGTAAAACAACTCGTTTTCTCCTATTCCACAATACCAAACAAATGGCCTTTCTTTTCCAGTCCTTTTTTGAAAGCCCTTTAAATCCTCTCAACAAAAGCCATCCAAGAAACAATACAAGAAAAATGACAAGGAAAGTCAAAAGGGAAAGGATATGGACTCCGAGAATCTACCTCTCAAAAGAAAATTCTATGGCTACCTATTTTTCTTTCCCCTCCTCACCCTGTCATTCTTCCCAAATGGCAGGGAATCATTCCCACTGCCTTCATCTCTGGAAAAAATAACCTCAGATGCCTAGGTTCAAAAAATAATCAGAAATGGTTACCGTGGGTATCCTTTCCATCTCAGCTGGGGATGCCTCCTCCTACAAAAAATAAATCTGTTTCATCAAATCCTGTTAGAATTCCAAATCCTAGGGAGTGATAAAACCTGTTCCTCCAATCTTAAAGAAGCAAAGGATTTTTACTCAAGAATGTTTCTTGTTCCCCGAAAGAAAGATACAAGGATGCCTATTTTGAACCTTTCAAATCTCAACACTTTTCTTTTAGTCACAAAATTTGGAATGTATACTTTATAAACTCTTTATTCTCTTGTTTCCCAAGGCCTTTCTAGTCACTTTAGATCTCAGATATGCCAACCTACACATTCCAATTCAGAAACAGCACAGATGTTATATAAATTATTTCCCTTGGAATTACCTTTTCAGTTTACAGCTTTGCTTTTTGGTCTTTCCACTGCTCCAAGAGTTTTCACAAAATGTCTTGCCCCAGTCAAAGCCTTTTGCCAACTACAAGGCATTCATATTTTCCCTATTTGGACAATTGCCTCATCTTATCTCTCTCCATTCAAGAAACCATAGCAGCTCTTCACTTCATGGTTCATCTTTCAAGTAGCTAGGATTTCTAACTAAATTTGAAAAAAGTATAGTTTAAACACCTCTCACAGGTTAGTGTTTCTAGGTGCCTTCTACACACCGATCTATTCACTGCTCATCTCCCAACAGTCAAGGTAGCACCCATTTCAGTATCACTTCTAAAATGTGGCCATTCAAAACATATCCACAGCAGGAAAGTTCCTCAGAATTCTGGGTTACCTGGTTTTGTGCATTCTTATGATCCTATTTGCTGAACTCCACATGAGAAAAATACAAATGTACCTCAAATCAGTCTGGGTCCAGCATCTCCTTCCCTTATCTTTTCAAATTCCATTGTTTGGTTTCATCAAGAAATAACCTCTATTGTGCATCCTTTCTCCTGCTCAGTCAGTCACAAGAGATGATTCAGACTTTGCATGGGGGCAGTGTTTTGAGACATCAAGGCCAACGGCATGTGGGATCTTCATTTCAGGAACAAGCACACAAGTCTCATGCAAATAAGGGGTCTGATAAAATCTGTCATAGCTCTAAATCAGCTGTGAACCCCTGTGCCCCATTAATAATAACAGACAGCACTACAATAATGCAGTACGTAAACAAACAAGGGGGAACAATGATGTATCCCCTGTGTAGGCTAGCTACAATTGTCTGGGAGCTGCCAATACAGGATAAGCACAATGTGCAGGCCACATACATCACGTCATTGCAAAAGACTAGGGAAGACACTTTGATCAGATCTAGGATTAGCCATCATGAGTGGATGCTATACCCAGAGGTCTTACAGGACATTGTCCACCTGTGAGAAACTCATAAAGTAGATCTGTTTGTCACCATATAACGAAACCAGTTATTTTCCAAAATACCATGCAAAGAAGGCCTGGAAAACTTGTGTATTTACATTCCCATGGACAGGAATGTTCCTCTATTCCTTCTCCCCTTTACTTCCCTTCTTCTAACAATCAAGATGGACTTGCCAAACAAGCTTCTGATTAACTGCCTTTTGGCTCAGAAAACGTGTTTTTCCTTTCTTATGCATTTGGTCACAGGAAACTGACAAAAGCATCCTCACAGAGTAGCTTTGCTTACACAGGACAAGGGATCCCTAATCTGCCCCAACATTTGAAGTTTTCACCTGACACTATGGAGGATATATTTTTCATCCCATTTAGCCACCTTTTCTGAGAACATTCAGCATGTATTAAGGGAAGTTAGAAAACTTGCTACTAGAAAATCACATTAAGCAAAATGGAAAAGATTTCCTAGTTGGTGCCATAAAACAGAACATGATCCATTCCAAGTAAAGGCCCCTCTGGTTCTTCAGTGCCGGCTTGAATTGTTCAATTTGGGACTAGAATGCACTTCTATAAAGGTACACCTTTCAGTTATTTCTGCTTTTCTACCTTTGGAACCCCTTTTTTCCTTATTTCAAGTTAAGTAGTTTTTGAAAGGAGGTTTTATGTGTTTGACCACCTAGAATTCATGTGAGACCACCTTGAGATCTTAACTTTGAGAAAGAAAAATTACCCCCCCCCCCCCGAATTGGCAGAGAGTTCTTTCAAATTTCTTACATTTTTATTGCTCTGATTTCAATTAAATGGATACTACAGGCTCTAATATCTACACATGTTTTGAGATTCCACAAGGGTAGGGTGGGTCTTAGGATCAATTCTTATTTTATGCCAAAGGCTGTTTCTGAGTTTACTTTAAATCAGGCCATTTCTCTGTGTTTTATCCTGAATCCCAAAACAGAGGAGAAAGAATCATGCAAATATTGGATGTCCATAAATAGTTGAGACTTTACCAGGGCAGGACTAAATAATGTGAATAAAAGGATACTCGTTATCTAAGCAAACCATTTACAGATGGCAATTTGAGGCCATCCATTTTTATTACTTACATAATTGTATAAGTCCCTTAAAAAAATCAAAGTTTACCAGAATTATTTCTACAAGTGAGGTATTTTGAAAACTGTGGACTCTAGGTCTGTCCTAGAACCAGCTAGCTACCTGGTCCATCATATACACCTTTTCCAGGCATCACAAGACAGATTCAGGCTCTAGGGCTTATGGAAGGATTTGCAAAAGTCAGGCTACAAGGATTTCTAGACTGTAAACTTTCCCTATCCATCCATTTTTGTTCTTAAGCTGTAATAATCATCCAATATTCTTATGGTTACTGCAATAGTCAGTCATCCAATGAAGCACTTAGTATAGCTGTGTCATTTACCTTACCATAACTGAACGTGTTAGGAAAGATCACTGTTGCAGTATTAATACCCTCCCACCTTCCCATTTTCTTCCTTCCTTTCCCACTCTTCCCATCCATGGTGGGGTACCCTCCCCTTTACTCTTAGTGGTTTTTGATTAAATTGTTGTAGAGCTTCAAGCTTCAGCCCTTTCTTTAGGCAGTAAAGCTCTGAAATTAGGCACATCTGTACATCCCTCTTATACCAGTACATATTCTTATGCTGAGGGCAGATGCACTGTGTGGGAGGGAGGAGCAGAAAGGTTTGTCAGCTGGGAGGACATCTAATCAGTGTCAGTATCCAGCCCATATAATTATGGTTACTGCAACAGTGATCCATTCAAATATTTACTGTTATGGGAAGTTAACTTACAGAACTGCACTCTGTAATTTTCTATATACTCAGCAAATTACTATAAATATAAATATATATATATATATATATATATATATATATATATATATATATACACACACACACACACACACACACACACACACACACACACACACACACACACACACGCACACACAAATATATATATATATATATATATATATATATATATATATATATATATATATATTTGTGTGTGTGTGTGTGTGTGTGTGTGTCTGTGTATGCGCGTTTGTTGCGTCTATGTGGGTTTCTACCAGCTTTGGTTTCCCCCCACATTCCAAAGACATGCAGTAGATGGACTGGACACTTTAAATTGTCCATAGGTGTGAGTGTGTTGTGGAAGAACTAGTGTGGTAGAGCTAGCCACCCAGCAGTGTAAACCTTGGTTCTACATCATTGACACTGTTGAAGCAATACCCCAACCCCATGTGTGAAAGTTGGATGGATGGAAATATATATATATGTATGTGTGTATATATATATATATATATATATATATATATATATATATATATATATATATATATATATATATATATATATGTGTGTGTGTGTGTGTGTGTGTGTGTGTATATCTAGATATATTTCTATTATTTTTTTCAGTGGACAGGTCACCCATGTCATATGATTGGCTACACTTAGGTTTTGGATGGAACAAGCCAGTGTTTATTCTTTTGTACTTAATGACATTTTGTACAACTTTATGAGTTAATTCTTAACAGAAATGTGTTTTATTATAGTAATGAATGCTTTGGCAGTTTAAAGGGGATGGCGATGGGTGCAAATATCGTACCCTTTTATGCAAATATTTTCATGTTTTTTTAGTATATATTTATAAGGCACATGGCAATCTATTTTTATCTTTGTGGAGACATTATTTGGATGATGTGTGGATGATTTGGCCAGGGAATGCTGATAAGATTAATAATTTTGTTCTCTTTTTTAAATAATAATGACTCCTGACTTGCGTTTACTGTCCATACTGATTTTTAATATTATCATGTTCCCCAATCCGTTGCTTACACTCGTACTTGTACAAGTGTAAGTAATGATTTTTAATATTAATGTTCTTAACATGAAAATTTCAAAGATGGAAGACTGTTCCCCTCAAGCTGATATTAACAGGAAAGAATTTTCTAAGAATACATTTTTGTCACGTGGTAGTTGTCACCTATATCATATGCTCAAAAAAATTCCAAAAGAGCAGTATCTATGAGTGAAACATATATGTAACAAGGAGGGTACCTATTTGTCTACCTCTCAAGATCTGACTCATAGACAGTATAATATGGGACATATACTGTAGCTGCAATGGGTCATGAGATTCGGAAGTAGAACATACTGAGATTTTGAGATATAGGAAGAACTCTAATAATGTGAACAAAGATATATCTTAGTGACTTATGGGTCTAATACCAATACACTACAAGGGAATATTAGCAAACACTGGGAATATTCTGTTAACTCATCTTGTGCTGGCAAATATTTTGGACACTAGCAGCCTTTGTAATTTAGTAAATGTAAAAATCTTTCATTGTTTTAATTTTTTCCAAAATTATGTGCAAACTTAAATTTAGCACACTGAAGGAATCTAAGATTATTTTGGAATCTTGTCAGTGCAGAAAATATGTTTTGACCTTATGCCCTTAAAAGTGTTTTTTTTATTTAAGCTCTCAAGGCACTGTTATGATTAGAAGTTGCAATGCAACATACATTGTTTATTTAGCACAATGCACTTGTGGTAGTTTCTACATTAGTCAATTTTAATGCACACTTAAAGAGTAGACTTAGGTGTAACAAGACACATAGTGCCCTGTATAAACATATAACATGGTACATTATACTTTTATTGGTATTGATAGGGTAATCCCAGGTTCAGATTCATCACAATCATATATTCTAGATTTATTATTAAACAAAAATAGAAGCTGGATCATTTTACTTGGATGGTGTTCCTTAATTTACTTATCAATCAGACATATACCAGCTTACTGTTTTTATTCTAATGTATTTCATGGTATTATGCCTTTAATTCATAATTACGTTATGTGACATTTGACTTTATTTTTATTTAAATAATCCCTGCTTTTTTCAGCAGATTGTTCTGATGAAGCCATGTTGTTTATATTGATTCCAGCCTAGATATATTAAAGATTTACTTTTGATGCAACTTATGATTTCTTCCTGGTGCTGTTTTATGGTGTAGCTGGTTGCGTTTTTGTCAAGCACTGGTTAAAATAGTTGGTCTCCTTCCAGTGTTTGTTATTTTGCACAATTATTCCTATTCTGCTGCAGTCTGGGGGTTTTCTACTGTTAAATATCTGCAGCCATTGAGTTTAACAAGGGTTTGGATTAAATTATTAAGGATTTTTCATCCCACAAAGATGATTTGACTTGTTTCTCCCATCTGGGGAAGCAAATCATGGCAGAACAGAAGTAAGATCATCATTACCCAGTGGTTCTACAAAAACTATTCAGGAAACATTGCACAAAGAAAAAAAACAGCTTTGTTCAATTCAATGGAACTTTATGCTTTTAAAAGCATATTTACAGGTGGACATAGCTCTGAGGGTTTGTAGGGTCATGTTGCAACCCAGCATTGGTGAGTGCAATACTTTTTCCTTAAGCAATTGTGCGCTATGCAATATACTGCTTCGATGTCTGTTGATAAAATACTTTTGCAATTTTATGAAAGACAGTGTGCACAGTGCAAAAAATGGTTGATGAATGTCATTCATATATTTGGGGTCAGAATAATGATCACAGGTGTAATGATCAACTTAAGAGATTTCAGTCCAATATTAGCTGGTTTATCAATGGCTTAAAATTTAGAAATGCAATAAATATATAAGGCTCCCAAATGACTATAGGAAGGACAATGTCTATGCTTGGAAAGGTAAGAGGAATTTTAGATTTGATTTATCAACTGGCAGCAAGAAATGGCATGTCCTCCCCACAGTTGGGTGGGCATTCGAAAGACATGCGTAAAAGGGCATGCCTTCGGTGAAGGTGGAACATCGAGCTGGCACCTCGGCGTTCATCAAAATCTACTGCCAATCATTACCGGAGTTCCGCTGTGGTGACCCCTAACCGGGAAAAGCCGAAAGACAACAACAGCAAGAAATGGCATAAGATAAAATGTGCTGCACTGTATTATACACTCTAATCAGACTTCTTCAATATCAGATAATCCTACTGAATGAGGATGGCTACATTACTGACTGAAATCTGGTCTAGACCAGGAAGTCCAATTACCAGATATTAAACAATCTAATTAATTAACTGTATCTACTGATGGGAGCCACCCTTTTACAAATAACACACAGTCAAGGGGGGAGGGGGAGGGTGGTGAAGCATTGGAACACCCTTCTTGGAAACATTCAATCATTCAATCATACACCCTGAATGCCATCAAATGAAGGATTTGTCTGAACTTTATAATTTGGTCATTAATATTTCGAATAAAGTTTTTAACTGATGGACAATGCAGTATACTTAATAAAAGTTTACATTTCATCACTAGTCCAATGGTACAATGAAGATTTTTGTGAATGATCTAAGGGGTTACTGTACCTCAAACTATGGCTTCATGGGAAGCATAGCATTGAACGTTTATCTGACACTGATGTAGTTCAGTTCATATTTTATGAATCAAAATTCAAACCTCCTTATTAGCCTATAGTTTTGGAATTTTGAAACATTGGTAATGAAGAATATTCATTTAGGGGGTTATGATACTTTGGGTCCAACTTTAGAACTCTGACCTATGCTCAGAGAATAGCCCTTAAAGAGTTGCAAGACAGGTTAATTGTTATTGAGGCAGTTGATAAAGGAGGGGTGGTAATAGTATGAAATTTTAAATATTATGACATAGAAGATTAGAGACAACATAGTAAAGTGGAGTTTTGTTATAAAATGCCTTTGGACCTGACTCCTGAATTAAAAAATAAATAAATAAATTGATGACTTTTGGGGATACTG
Organism: Protopterus annectens; assembly: GCF_019279795.1. Classification (NCBI taxonomy): domain Eukaryota; kingdom Metazoa; phylum Chordata; order Ceratodontiformes; family Protopteridae; genus Protopterus; species Protopterus annectens. The sequence continues at coordinate 634,495,204 of NC_056725.1, forward strand.
GGGCTGACTCTGGTGTTATTTCTAAGGTATAATTTAACAAATGTATAGTACAGGATACTAAATCATAGAAATTGCATGTTATTTCCTAAAGTACATAAGAATTAGAATTTGACCAAACTCCTAAGCAAACCAGCTGTGTTGAGAATGGGCTTCCGAATGGAACTTTTGTCATGTTGTCATGCCATATTATTTGTAGAAACATTTGATATGCCTTCTTCCTCTTATTAGTTCTCCACTTAATGATACTACCAGCTTCATTTTTCTGCTGCTTGAAGTGGAAGTCGAGTAGTCCTTGCTCTTTTGTACACTTGATGTTAATTCCCTGTATACAAACATTCCGCACAGATTGACTGCACTTAGATTTTGTCTGGAGCAAGCCCATATTTACTGATTTGAATTTTATGATTTTCTTGTACAACTTTGTAAGTTGGTTCTTAATAGAAATTTACTCTATTATGGTAATGAATGTTTTTGGCAGGTTATAGGAATGACAATGGGTACAAGCAGTGTACCCATTTATGCAGATATTTTCATGGGGCAACATGAGTATATTTATAATGAACACAAAAATCCATTTTTTGTCTAAGATTAATATGTGGAGATGTTATTTGGATGATGTATAGATGATTTGTTAAGGAGATGTTGATAAGATTAATATTTTGTTCATTTTGAATAATAATGAATTTGGACTATATACACTGATTTTTATAATATTAATTTTCTTGATGTGAAGATTTCAAAGATGGTAGACTGTTCTCTTCAAACTGATATTGACAAGAAAGAGTTTTCTAAGAACACGTTGTTGTCACATGATGTCACCCATATCATATGATTAAAAACATTCTTAAAGTACAGTATCTGAGAGTGAAATGTATATGTAGCAGGGGGGATACCTATTCATCCACCTCTCAAGATTTGATTCATAGATTTACATATAGAGGGGGTGGTTTGGGACATTTAGCTACACTGTCTCACGGCATTTTGGAAGGAGAATATAAAGGTGTTTTGCAATACAGGGAGACATCCAATAATGTGAACAGATATTTCAGATTCTTATTGACATATTGATCCAATACCAAAAAGAACTGCAAGGGGTTATTATAAGGATAGCAATAATCTCTTTACTCATTACATCCGAGTGACACCTCCAGGTGCATCTGCAGTTAACTCCTACTGACGCCTGTAGACGTCAAATATTGCTTGTTTATATTTGAATAAATAATTTCAAAACCATGCTATGTACAAGGTTTTAAAACATTTAATCTTAAAGATTACACAATGGCAAACCCAACTACATTAATATTTGACCTTTGTATAGTGCAGGTAAGGAGATATTAACTGTTGTTTTTATGATGTTAATGTATATAGATATAATTTCCACATTTTTCTAAATAACTCAACCACCAAGTAACACAAACAGAACTCCTTAGCCTCTTTTGATAGCTCTCAGCTAGATGAATAAAATGCTGCTGACAGTATGTGTTTAATTTCAGTGGCTGCTGAAATATTGTGTTATTCACAAAATATTACAAACATAATAGTTACTTTATTTCCTGTGACTTATAAAATTCAGTTTAAGACCTAGAACCTAAAGAATGCTACAACTATAAAAATAGTTTGTGCTGAAGAGTTTGCCATTTATACTTCTTTCATAACCCCTAAGACTCCACAGATATGAGCGTTTGGTTAAAATGTGAGGACATAATTTAATTCTGTCAAAAGGCTTAGGCTCCGCGCATTGGAAGTTACAGTGCAAACTTCCTGAGCTCCATCAGAGTGAATGAGTAACCCTGTGCTGGTAACAATTTTGAATACCAAAAACCTGTATAGTTTTAGAAGATCTAGAAATGTTTCATAATATTTTAGTTTGCAATCATCTGTCAAACTTAAGGCTCTAAAAGTTATGAGATACTTTGTTCTGCCATATTTTCTGTTTATAACAGTGTCAAAGAGTGAAGTTCTGACAGCTTTTAAAAATGTTTTGTCTTCTGCTACTGTTGTTTGCCAGCTGGCACTGCCCACTGTTAGTTCCTAGCACAAGACCCAGTCTTAACAGCACTTACTACGATAGCAAGCTAAGAAACTGCTTAATAATTTTATTTTTCCAAGTTTTTGAGCATAATCACAGTGCTTCATGCATTACATTGCTAAGGCTGTAGGGGAGGAAATTTTAGTAAAACTCCATCAGTTTATTCTCTGAATTTGGAGCTCTGAGAACATTCCAGAAGACATAAGGAATGTAGTATCATTTCTTTTTTTAAGAAACGGCTATAATTCCTTGGAATGTGGAAATTATCACAGCATTATCAAAACTATGTGTAAGTAAACCAACAATCTCAAAAGGGAACAAGGAATTCTCCCCCAAAAAACTGAAGTCAGGAAGCAAAAGGATTAAGCTGCTTTTTCTTTATTTTTTACTTCTGGTACCTCAGCTATACAAGCCTTCAAGGAATACAACAGTGCAATTTAAGCAGCCTTTTTATATCCCATCAATTAAATGTGCTAATACATTTCAATTAATATACATCAATTGCTACAAAATTCTATCTAAGCTTAAAGGTGTACCCCCCCAATTAGTATCAGAAAGAAAGAAAGACACAGAAAAAGAATATCTCCAGTAATACATATGAAAGTGCTTCACTATAATATCCTACAAAATGCACTACACAGTAAAACCATTCATTATTAACAATGAATTAATTAATCTTAATTGATAAATTAATATTAATTCTATTAAATGCTTCTATTCAATACATGTATTTATTCTAAATTTATTTAAATTTTTTAAATTTACATTCAATAAGTTTACATATAACTAACCCATTATTGCACTTTTCCCTATTATTGCTGATCCTCATACCATTTTCTTGTTTATTTATTTTCATACTTCTGCTTATTACTCATTCTAAATCCTATAATTCCCTTAAACATCCCAATTTATTTCCAAATTTAACCCATGTGGGAACAAAGTTCCCAAATTCACAATGATTTTAGTTTCTAACCTTAACAGTCTACGTCTAAATTCATCTCCCCCATATTTTGACATCCCAAGGGTTGGGCCAGAACACTAAAGAAGAAACTGTCAGCATCTCCCCCATGGGCGGTACAAAAATGCGGGGCCACTGGACTGTCCAGTCTTCTATTCCTAACCTCTCCCAAATGTTTAATATTCTTAACTTCACTTTTCTCTTTGTTTGTCCTATATACCACATCATGGGTATATATCCACATCCAATGATGTAGACAACCCCACATGAGTCACATTTTAACTCATTTTTTTATCCAAAACATCTTTCCATTAATTACCCAATCATCCACATGTTTTATTTTTTTACATACTTTGCACATTCCACAGGGAATGCCCCCAGCCTTGTCCCCACTATATTCTGTGTTTTCTGATTCAATAGTTCCCTTAAGTTACTGAATCGGCCATACAAAAAAGTTACTTTTTTGGGAACAAATTCCCCACCATTTCATCCCTATAAATCACTGGCCATAATTTACTAAACAACTCTCTTAATGTGTCCAAAAAGGGTGAGAATTTAGTTACATAAAATATAGACTCCATTTTTACTATTTCTTTAGCTTTGTGAATTTTCTGATGAACCCTGGGACTTCTCAGAGCACAACTTTTATTCACCACCCCTCTGACTTTGTTCAAAGCTCCCTGAAGATACACATCTTTGTAACCTCTCTTACTTAATCTATTTTTCACCAAAATTAATTCATTTTCCAGGACCTTATTGTCAGAAGTATTTGTCATAGTTCTCTTGAAATCCCCATAAAGTAAAGATTTAATCAGATGCAAAGAATGTGCACTGCTAGCTTCCAAAAAAATAGCTGCAGCAGTTGCTTTATGAAAGGGTCTATATTGTAACTTCCCATTTACTAAACCAAAAGAGTTCTGACTTAATATGCTCATGAAATTTTCAAATTCACATTTATCACCCTTACACACAAATATCAAATCATCAATGAAACGTTTAAACATAACATTGTTCTTGACAAAACTTGTTAGATAAATAAACATATTTTCAAAAAAAGCCATAAACAATATAGCATAAGATGGAGCAAATGCCACTCCCATTGCCATTCCCTCTAACTGCAAATAATATACTTCTTCAAAATCAAAATAGTTATGTGTGAAAGCATACTCCAAAAGCTGACATACATAAGCAGTTTTAGGGCCCTCACCCAAGTTTTTACAATTGCGTCTTGCCCCTTTTCTATTTTTATATTTGTGTAAAGTGATTTTACATCTACACAAGCAAAATAATAGTCAGAACTCCATTGAATTTTACCAATACATTCTAGGACATGGGCAGTATTCTTAACATGTGGCTGAATTCTGGAATGCCTACGTTTTTCAAGAATGCCCCAACCCCCAAGACTATTGGTCTTCCAGGGGGTTTAGTTAATGATTTATGAAACCTGGGGATTGCAAAAAATTTGGCATCCTTAGGATTCTTAACATATAGTTTTTAACATCTTTTCAATCAAAAAATCCCAACCTTTCTCCCCTTTCCAATAGTTCAAATAGGCCCTCATTAAATTACTATACTGGATTAGAATGTAATTTTCTAAAAACTGTATTATCAGACAACAAATCAAATACCATACAGTTATAATAATTTCTTGCCATTATGACCGAGTTCCCCCCTTTGTCTGCTTATGTAAATACATATTTTGCAGTTAAGCTAGGTAGCTGCTTTAAGGCCAACCATTGCTCCCTGTTTAAGTTCCAAACGTTTGAATTTTTAACTTACTGGCAATGGCACTAACAATAGTTCTTTCAGAATTGGACTCAGGGAAAGTGTACACAGGGAATGTACCATCTATAATATAAGCAGCACATACCTTACTCTGTCCAAAAGAACAGTTTAGTTTCTTTTCCCCTTTCCTTGGAATCTTCTTCCCCTTCCTTTCCCCTGATTTTGGCTTTCAAAACTATCCATATCCTCAGTTTGAAGGGGCCCACCAGCCGCTTTGTTCACATCTTCGAATGAAATGCTTTTCCAACCATTGGACACCAAATCGCCTGATAAGTGGGACGTATCATGAGAGGAAGGACCTGAACGTGATCTACTTCTTCTACTGGCCTGGTTCATACTTTCGCTGCCAGGAGAAAATTATACCACTGCTATAGTCATTGACATCTCGGTTTAGCTTCTTTTTCTTTCTTTCAAAAACTTCCGACTCAACCTTGGCCACTCTAAGCTTAATTTCACAAAGTTTGCTAGAAAACGTATTTACTTATACTTCCTGCAGTTGTACAATGGCATTCTGTGCTTTCTCCTGTGCATGGATATTCTTTTTTATAATGATTTTAAGCCAGTTTATGGTGCACAACAAAGACACTTGCTTTCCACTCCTCCAGTAAATCTATTTCATCTTCCAAAAAGTCAAATGCTGGTAGCCAGTCCACTCTTAACCCGCTTGGTGTGATTTTCATTTTGACATATTTCTGCAACAGTCTTATATCATAATATAAGGAAACATCCTTTTTTAATAATTTCTCCAACTGGTCATACCTCTCATCTACTCAGCTCTCCAACTTTTAGTAAAACTCCATCAGTTTATTCTCTAAATTTGGAGCTCTGAGAACATTCCAGAAGACATAAGGAATGTAGTAGCATTACTTTTTTTTAAGAAAGGGCTATAATTTCTTGGAATGTGGAAATTATCACAGCATTATCAAAACTATGTGTAACCCTTGATCCATCACACCAAAGGAATCTAAGATTATGTTGGGCTCCTTGCAGTGTGGAAAATATATTTTCTGTACTTATGTCCTTAATACACTTTTTTGGCAGTAAAAATTCTCAATGCACCTTTAAGATTAGAAGTCTAGTTTCTTGTGACACAAGATGCATTGTTTACTTAAAACAGTGCACATGTGGTGGTTTCTAGATTTCTCAGTCTTTACGTACACTTAAAGAGTGGGTTTCTGCAAATGTATCAGTATTAGGTGACAGAAGATACACAGTGCCCTTTATAACCACATTTTGAAGCACACCACTACACATTATATATTTATTGGTACTGACAGGGTTATCCCAGGTTCAGGTTCATCACAATCGTTTAATGGAAATTTATTATTGAAGAAGGAGAGAAGATGGATTGTTTTACATGGGGACTCTTCCATCCAGGTTTAAAGAATGTTCTATAATTTATTAAGCAGTCCAAAATTAATTGCATGAAAGAGTATGCCCACTTACTGTTTTTGAAATGATGTATTTTATAGTATTATGCCATAAACCATACTTATGTTATGTTACATGTGACAGTTTTTCTATTTAAATAATACCTTTTTTGTTTCAGAAAATTGTACTGGTGAAACTGTGTTGTGAATGGAAAATCTGGTCTACAAATATTAAAGATTTAATTTTGATGAAACTTCTGATTTCTTTCCGGTGTTGCTTTTATGTATATATATATATATATATATATATATATATATATATATATATATATATATATGAATTCACTTTACAAGCTCAAGATACTGAAATCTTGAAATTCAGTATCTCATGACCAAAACACAGAAACTCCAAAAACACAAAAAAAACAAAATAACTGACACCAATAACATCAAAAATAACACTCCAAAAGCAAAACCTAGCCCCCCCCCCAACATAAATACACTAAAACAACAAAAAACAACACACATACCACTATCATACGTATAAGCAGGGGGCAAGCCACGCTACACCCCCATGTGGGGGGCTGCTACTTATATATACCAACTCCAAGGTCGCACTAACACAAAGCAAAAGGCAACCTAAAGTAACGCACACTACTCTCCCATTCCACACTATTATACCTATCTCATGAAAATACACACACTACACAAATAAAAAATACACCACTTTCAACACTTACAGATACACTCACACCCACCTACCCTAACCAACTTATAAAAGTTCCCAAAACTTTACACCAAACCACATTCCTACACAAAACCCCAAAAACTGTACACCTACCTAACCCACCGAACATAACCACATGTCGGCCGCTATCTTTCCTACCCGGAAACCACTTACCTTAAAGTGACAGCATACTAGGAAATCAGCACACACTACATCTACTACAGATTCGGCAAGCTAACTTTCGACAATATGCAGTTTCAAGCAACTGCACTTTGGCGCTTCTGGTCTCAAAATACTGAAATTCGAGATTTTAGTATCTCGAGCTTGTAAAGTGAAGCTATATATATATATATATATATATATATATATATATATATATATATATATACATATATATATATATATATATATATATATATAAAAAAATATATATATATATACACACACACACACACACACACACACACACACACACAGATTGATAGTGATTTGTCTGTGTGTGTGTGTGTGTGTGTGTGTGTGTGTGTGTGTGTGTGTGTGTGCGTGCGTGCGTGCGTGCTTGTGTGTGTGTGTGTGTGTGTGTGTGTGTGTGTGTGTGTGTGTGTGTGTGTGTGTGTGTGTGTGTGTGTGTGTGTGTGTGTGTGTGTGTGTGTGTGTGTGTGTGTTGTTTGTGGGCTTGACGTCTTGTAACTTTTCTTGGAAATCGTGTTTTTTTGTTGCAGTCGTGCTTTCATGTAAAAAACAGATTTGAACCGCTGCAGTCTATTAATGAAAATTTGGATACTTGTTAGTACAGTGTTTGCATCTCTTGAAACAAATAATGCATCTTGAAGAATGGTTTCACTCCAGTTTTAAAATCTGGAACTTCTCAATTGTGAAACAGAAGCAGACAATAATAATATTTCACTAACTGGAAATGTGAATGACTGAGCTATCGAAAAAATGCTTTCATGTTGAATACCACTAAATTGTACATTAACCTTATGGATATTTATGGTAACAGCAGACAGAAACAAAGGAACGTGCTTAGTTGATAACACACACCATTTACTAAGGATACAAGAAATGAGGGCAACACAGCCACATGGCATCTCAAATTAAAGGTGCTATGAATAATAAATGTACAATACTTTAAAGAGTATATCGATAATGCTGACCACTTTCCTGTAAATTATAATTTTCAAGTGTGACAGTATTGGTGTGGAAGTAAGTGGTATTAATATGCATTGTCTGTACCAGTTTTTTATGTAATTACATTTGAAAATGCGCATTACAGCTTTTCTCCCTGGGATTCCACTGAAAAGTATGTTCAATCAGATCATTCCTGTAAAGAGAATGGAAATAAATAAGTTGTATGGCTGCTATGCAGTCATCTCTTGCTCCAGGGTCATAGATAGGGATTTCAGATTTGTGCAACAAGCTTTCATAATAATGTCTTTCCCAACAGTTATTTATTTCTGTTTATTTATTGCAATTTGTTAACTGGGTAAGTAGGATGGCCAGATGACCATTTTCAGTAATGAACAAGTTTGAGGTACAGTACAAACATTTGTTGTGTCTTTCGGCTTTTCCCGGTTAGGGGTCGCCACAGCGGAACTTCGGTCCGCTAATGATTGGCAGTAGATTTTTATGTGCTGACTTTGCCGGGCCTGAAGCACAACCTTCAACAAAGGAATGCCCATTCATGCATGTCGCCACACAGAAGACACTCTGAGAATCAAACGGGACAACGTCTTACTGTGAGGCGACAACGGTACTGCAGCACCACCACTGCAGTGTCAAGTACAGTACAAACATTATAGTTTACAAATTCAGAAATGCTGCAGTGCAAGTGTTACCTTGTACAAATTTCCAAATTTAGTAGACATGCAGACAGAAGATAGAACAGAGTCATGCAGCACAGGCTAGTTTAGACCCATTAGGTGGAGTGCATTGGTATTTATATGATATAGCAAGATATTTTTTTAGGTAATGTGTATTAGTATTTATATGGTATAGTTTTTTACATTTCAAACAAGAAATATTTGTAAATTACATAGTTGATATTTACGGTATATAGATTAACAAAACCAGGTGGCTAAAATGTTATTAGCTGAACTAAAACCAAATGTGGGATAATACTGAAAAAGGTGGTCATGGGGTATTCAATACACACTGTATGAATTGAATACCTGGTGACCACTTTTCCAACAGTACATAGATTACTAACCACTGTCTTGAAAGAAGGTGCACTTGGCTTCTTCACTGAGATTCACTTTCAGTTTGGTTTTAAAAGAATCTAGTATACCCTACTCTCTCACTTTACTAGATAGCTAATTCCAGACAGAGAATCCAAGGTTATAAAAGGCTTTTTCTCCCATTTTGGTTTTGAACTTTGATCTGATGAGGAGGGTGGCATATGCAGTATTGTCCCCAAGAGAGTAGTCATGGGTTTGATTTGGAGTTTGGAAAATTGGGGGTCAACAGTCCTTAGTGAGTATTTTGAATAATAAGGTGCTAAAAAGGAAAATGTTTAATAGCATCCATTTGAAACCAATCAAAAGCATTTTCTCTGTGGCATGTATATGAAGTATGTAATGAAAATTATTAAGGCATAATCGATAGTTTTTCCTCATTTGACAGTAGATACATTGCTCATATGCATGCAAAATATTATTACAAATAAGTTTGTATGCCACAGCTAATATGTGATATATTTGGCTACACTCACATGATGCTAACCAGCACTTTATTGATTTAAGTTTAGCACCAAATCAGGTCACCATCATTAAAAGTGCAAATATATCACCAAGCCTCTGGGCTAGCTATACAAGCCTTATTTTACTTCTACTGTACTGACTATTTCATTTAAACATTATTCACTTCTTTAAATATTATATCCATGTCTGACGTTTCATCCCAATGTGCAGTTAAATAGTATTACCCTGCTATAACCCAGAGAAAAAGTCCCCAACTCTGTCAGAGTTGAAGACTTTACCTCAACCAGCAGACCTGTCACCCGTAGGGTTCCCCCTATTGTTTAGAATATACTTCTCACATGTTCAGGCCAGAATAGAGCCGCTGTGGCTGACTAAGTTTGCTGACAATGGCAAATTAGGTGTAATCACTGAATCCCAAAACAATGTCAATATATTTCATTAGGGACTTACACAAACCAATGATTGCTGCCAAAGCCATGTACTCAAACTCAATGCTAAAAAATGCATTATCATTCCCTTCTGTAAAAATGATGTCTCTGCAGACTATCATGTAAATAATAATACCCTACGTAACAACTCAGTAGTGAGAGACTTGGGAACACAAGCTGACTGTAGCCTAAACTTTGACCGCCATGTGTCTACTGTGATAAGGAAGGCATTCTACGTCATGCAACTCATTAGCAAAGGCATTGCCTCAAGAGTGAAAGAGGACATAACTCCTCTGTACTTGACCCTCATCAGACCAATAATTGAGTGCACTGCTCCATTTGATATGTACCTTATCAGGCACCTGTAACAACTTGAGAAACCTCAGAGATTTCTAACTAAGAAAATTCAGGGACTCCAGCACATCATACACTGACAGACTAAAGTCACTGTCACTGTACTCAGTAGCATACAGACTACTTAGGAGAGATTTGTGCCTGCCCTACATAGCAATCCCGGATCCAAACCTAATGGAAATGCTGCACATCCACAAGTCAAATGGAACAAGGGTCACCCACTCCAGGTACCTTAATCTGGCCTGTGACATAAATAGGACCTGCTTGTGAGACAGATATGTCTCTCAGAGGTTGCCACTTCTCTGGAATAGGTTTGCAGTTCACATCAAACAGAGCCCCTCTACGACCTAAGCGTAGCTTGGATGGCTGGATAGGAAACCATAAATTCCTGCCAGAGATTTCACCTATGACCCTCCTAGATATAGGCAATCATTGCTAACTATCTCACGTTTAGGCAAGATCCTTTATATTGGGTTTCTCTAGTATTATATTGGGTACACAAGGCTAGGTTTATAAAGATCTACGGGTCAATAGCCTACTAACCACCTATGAACCTATAACAAAACATCTAAACTGACACTAAATCTATATTCAAAATATGCATATGATTTATTGATCAGACAGTAGAATTGTATTCATTGTGATGTCACTGGCATTTCTGTGTAAACAAGCCACTGAAGTATGGAATTAGCCTTACTGTGATGTTCTTTTGCGCCAGTCTGCATGGGTGTTTAATTTTAAAAAGATTTTATTTTCTTTTTTTTCTCTTGTGCACTGTTTTTTCACTCATCATGTTTCTCTACAAGCAGAATCATGTCTTGTAATGCTACATTAGCATAACAGGGACAGAGTGCAATGTGCTATAGAAATAAAGTATGTATTATATTAATACTGGGCAAATAGTCTGGTCACAGAAAAAATACAAGAAGAATGGGACAAAAACAAAGTCAGTAACTGGAGTGATTGCTATCAAAGTCAAAGCAAGGAAAAAGTGACAAGAGAAACTTTAGAGGTGAAAAACAGTCGACAATTATTGGGTTTGTCAGTAAGGAATGGGTGATATTAGATGTGGAAAATAAAACAACTAGGTAGGAGGCCTGAAGGCTATGGAAACAGAAACTGTGAAGAACAGTAAACAGTGGGAAATGTGATCAATCAGCACACCAGAGCAAATATGTAATACATAAATGATGCTGCTAAGACCAGGTAAGGAGAAAGAAGGGATTGTTTCACCTAAATCATGGAAACAATTGCAGGAAGTGTGTGACAAGCATTGGAGAGAAAATCTTACAGGTAAATGAAAAACACATTGAGAATGGGTGGCACTTCATAAAACAGGTCTAAGAAATCATGAAGTTTTATAAGATATTACAGTGTTGGGAGGCAGATGAAGATCAATGTCATGTTTTAGATGGTTTGTAAGCATTATTAATGTTAACTGATGCACTGATAACCATAATACACTCAGATCATCACCCTTACTTATGCATCCTGAAAACAGCTCTCTTGTCTGATTTAATCGGATGAGGAACAACAGCAATGCCTATCCTGCCCTAGACAAGATGTTAGAGGGTAAAATGATTCTGTACTTTATGTACCTACTAGAGTTGGGCTATAGCACCTCAAAAGCATCCATGTGGTAATGGAAAAACTTTGACTATCTCACGATCTGAAAAATTAAATGATCATCCAGTTTGTTAGTACTTGATGTCCATGGAAACCACAGACCAGAGTCCATGACTATCTCTTGATGCAGAAAGAAGAGCCCTCAAATGATCTATTCTGTTCCATTTTTAACAAAATCCATTTATTTCTTATTGAACAAACTGTAGACTTTTTTCACTCCTCTGAGCTATAGACCTCATTATATATGAGACTGATTGATTAGATGATATTAAAGAAAGACCTTACCAGGCATTAGGAACTGAATAACAGTGAGTCAAGAGAAACTGATGCAGTTTCTTGCCTTATGTCACACAGATGAAAATGAATAAATCTGTGCAAAGCTGTCAACATGTTTTCAATTTAATTTCTAAATGAAAGCTATCAGAAACCATGGCTCTGTGACTAGGTAAGACCTTTATTATCTCCTTAATTTTTTTGCACATTATAAGGTGGAAGAAGAGAATATTTCTTCTGGTTGAACCTGAGAAGATTAAAACACTGACAATACTCTAAAACCTCCTGTTTATATCAGTTATCTTTGAATGTATAACCTGTCTCATTAAAACAGTTGTACTGCTAAGTATTGTTTATACATCTTCATTTTTCTGCAGCATAGATGCAGTCATAGGCTCCTAGGTAAGTACTGGGCCATTTTAAACCTGGCCAATTTCCTTTCCAAAGATGAATATCAAACCTTATATGTTGTGTTTGTGAGGACCTTAACCATTATATCAACCCCAACCCTTATACCAGCCCCCAACCTTTTGCCTAATATAATCTAATTAGGCAGCTTTTCTCCCCCCTTTAAACCAGGCCTTAAAGTACAAATTGAGAAAATTGGTAGACAATAATATAGTAGGCTTTGCTGAATTATCTTCCTACTTACCCTTGCAGCTTTTGGATTTTAGGTTGTACATCCTGTTCAGAATGCCCATTCTGGCTTGCTTACAAATGCTATGTTTTAGCCACAAAGTGGCAGTATTCATTCTGTAGGTATGCTGGAAATTGGGCCACTTTACTCTTCATTAGCTATCACTAGTAATTGCTCAGCTGTTTTTTTTTTTTTTTCTAAGACCATCAGTGATACGCACTTGTTCCAGAAGGTAAGAATATGGCTTCTAAGTGAAATCTCTGCCCCTGGCTCACAAAAAGATCAAGCTTGTGGATATTGAGGAATGGTTAGATATGGCTAGTGCAAACATTAGCATTCTTTAGCTATAGAAATATGGTAATAGATATAAAAGCAAGTATCTGGTCTGGACAGTGCCACATACTGATGCACAAATGTGAAGGCCTTAAAAACAGGTTTTGATGGCAGACATTACAGTTCAATTCTATTTGCTTTGCAAACTAATATTGCTTTAGACTGGCTAAGATATAGTTGTCTATATGATGCCCCTGCACTGGCCCAGTAATCAAGGAGCCTCAATCTTCACCACTGGCAACAGCTAGGGGATGTACACACTGGGAGGATGGCAAGTACATACACATTAAAGTGCAATTTCCTTTAAGAGCACACAGAGACCACAGTCAATCTGGGGCTGGTTTCTCCTTCCTTCTCCAGATCCCCAATAAGACTCCCCACTGGCATAGCTATAGGGTTGAGATCTCAGCTGAGGGGTGTTCTGGTCAGGTTACTAAATTCTGTGGTTAATACAGTATTAGAGATGATACAAGAGACCAAGGCTCAAACTTTAGCAATTTTATTTTTAGCTTTTAACAATTAAGGTTTGTAACAAAAAAAGCAATTGACTAGTCAATATGCAAAAAAACCTATCACATTAATATGCAAAACCTAACCTATGACCTATCACATTAACAATTATAAAAACTGTTAAATCATGTACTTACAAGCATATGCAAAAAGAAAATCATCTGTGCCACTGATAGGGGGACTCCAAACCTATTCAGTACAGCTATCTGTTCAGTCAAGACAGGGCCGACACTGGCAGGCAATGCTGTATGCTCAGTTCAGGCTCTTGCTTCAATCAGATCCGGATGATGATGAGTTCCAGTCTATTACCAACCTCTGAGCCTTTTATAGGTTTGAGCATGCCATAGGGTCAATAGGTTCAATTGATTACACCTAGGCCATTAGGTAATCATTCAGCTGATGATATTTAGATCACCAGTTTATTCATGAGCTAATGAACTGTTTTTAAAACATTACAAATAATTTCCTGAGTTGTCAACAAGCCCCGTAATGTCTAGTTTTATACATTACTTCCTCCTTTCAGAAAGCCGTTTGCCCACACACCTGTGGTATAGTTCCTCTTTGAAATCCCCCTCTGTCTGGTAAACAACTTTTAAACTGGCAAACAACTCCAAAGGTTAACTAAAGTTCAGTTATACCAGCATCAGTGTGCAAGGCTTGCCTTTGAAGCATAATTCTTTTAAGTTTCATATATGTATATAACATTAAGCAGCATATCATGTATTTATTCAATTAACAGCATATCAATCTAACATTAAGCACACCTACAAACACACAGCAGTTCAATGGCTTAGGGCATCAAAAATCAGGTAAACTGTGTGGATCCGTCACAGGCCACCCCTTGCACTAAGCAATGATCGCTGTGTGCTTCTAATAATGTGCAAAATTGACAGCATCTTATTGTATTTTTTCATGACCTTACAATAAATGCAGTAGGAAATTAAGCAGAACAACACTGAAACTATTGTGGTCAGCAAGAAAGGGTGTAAAAGCAAGTTAAACCAGGCAGAAGCCTTTGGTGACCACATAAAAATATCATACCAATGTGAAACAGACATGTCTTGAATTTCGTTTGCAATTTGAAGAATGGTACCTTTGTCTTTAATCATTTTAATTACAGTTTGATGCGCATCATGTAAAGTCTTATTCAGCAGGAGCAGTACAGCTTGCCCTTCCTGCTTAATCTGTTTAAAGTCCGGGTGGACTAGAGATGGCCATCGAAAAGTGTGCAATGGTTCTATGCTAGCATTTAATGTGATGTCCATCCATCTAGTCAATCTGATTAATTCCCCAGTACAAAAATCAATGATTGCATGTACATTACTTTTACAATGTGCTCCACTGTTTGTGATTGTTCCATCACTCCAAGCCAGCTTACAGGAGGATACTACACAAGCTGTGGTATCATTGAGTTGATAAATGTCTGTCCCATTCACTATATATCTATGCCAAGCACATTCTCCAGTCCCATTATGTAAACATGGATGAGGCTTTCTTTTTTACAATGTGCTCCACTGTCTGTTGTTTGGTCAGCCCCTCTACATGAATCAAGGCAGTATATACAGCCAGTACATGCTGTTCGAGAGGGCTGTATCTAGTCTGTGCTCCGGTCAGGGATTTAGACCAAAATCCCAGTGGTCTTTTCTTTCCCACATCATTCTTTTGCCACAATCCCCAGGACATGACATTATTAGCAACAGTCACTTCCAAAATAAAAGGTTGCTGTGGGTCTATTGGACCCAGTCCCACACTTTGTTGCAAGGCTTTTTTCGCTTCCTCGAAGGCAATCTGCTGTTTAGGACCCCACTGAAAGTCACATTTCTTTCTAGTCACATAGTGAATAGGTCGTAAAACTCGCCCAAGGTGTGGTACAAATGCTCTCCAAAAGCCCATTGCTCCCAAAAAGGCTTGTGCCTGCTGTTTTGTTTTTGGGACCGCAATCTTTTGGATACTTTCTAAGGCCAATGCAGGTATTTCTCTTTTTGCTCCATTCCATATCATACCCAGGAATTTCACTGATGTTCCCTGCTGTGTTTTATCCTCATTTATTGCCCACCCTCGGCTCTGAAGGTGTTTGATCACTGTTTTCAATGCAATGTCCACATCCGGCTTTTCTCCTGTAATCAGGACGTCATCAATGTAATGGAATACAGTCACTTTATTTAACTGCAACTTAGCCAGATCTCTGGCCACCAGCCCATGGCAAAGGGTTGGGCTGAGTAGATATCCTTGTGGAAGTACCTGGAAGGTATATTGCCTCCCCTCCCAGGTAAATGCAAATTGAGCCCTACTCTCTTCTGCTATAGGTATGGAGAAGAAAGCATTTGCCAAGTCCAAAACTGCATGGTACGGCCCAGCAGAAGAAGAAAGTCTCTCTACAATGGTAACAATGTCCGGCACTGCTGCAGTTAAAGGTGGAGCCACCTTATTCAAGCCCGATAATCTACCGTCATCGCCAGGAACCATCAGGTTTTTGACAGGCCACACCGGGCTATTAAATGGGCTCACAGTTGGTTCGAGTATGCCAACACGAAGTAATTCCTGGATTGTTTCAGTAATTTCTGAATGGCCCCCTGGAACACGATATTGTTTGATGTTGGTCACCACTTTTGGTGTGGGAATATACAAAGGTTCCCACTTGGCATCACCTCGAACAACAGCCTTGACTGCATTGACTGAACAGTGCCGTACTCCAAATCTAAATGGCCCTACTGTAGTTTCCAAGGTCCTACCCTTTAGAACATCTATTCCTAAAATGTGTTCTGGTACAGGAGCTATCACGGCTACAATGGCACTAGGAATACCATCCCCAAAGGCTATTTTACTTTGGTTTTGACACCTATCGTCTTTGCCCCCATATCCATCAATCTCCACAGACTGTCCACGAAATTTACGGGGTTGCCTGCAAAAATAGTTATTTCTGATCCAGTATCTACTAAAGCCATTACGTGTTGTGGTCCCCCCTCCAAAAAATGGTAAGAGGCACGTAGGGGCGTCGGTCCCCAGGTGTCATGGCTCTAACTGTGCCTCTAGCTACTGGGGACCCGCCTTCTAGTCAATTTGCTTCCATTTTTTCCATTGGGGTTTTCCACCCCTTCTCTCCCCAATCTCTTTCATCAGTAAACTCTCCCCTCTGCCATTGTGCTAGCTCCTCATCAGTGGGGATGTCAGGATACAACTGATTCCACCCTTTCTTCCCTTCAGTGGTACTTCTGTTTGGGCTTTTTGCAGGGGTTTGTTTTCCTGAAAGATCTGATTCTCTTCCTTTCTGCTTCTGTTTCCATTTTTTGTATATTTCTTCTGTAGTTATTCCATCTATTTCTGCAGCTTCTACCCCCCATCTTAACAAATCTAGAAACATCTGTCTCCTTGTTACTTTTTCACTACCCGTGCTTTTTAACTTGTCTGTATTTGCCTTTCTGGCCTTCCTCTGCTCTTTCTCTTCTACCAGCTCTGCCAGCTGGTTTAATGTAGACATTACATCCCATATCGGTTGGCCAATACACCCTGCCAAGGCAGCCATAAGCTGCCCTTTCCACCATTGTGGGGCATTTTTAATTAACGTATTCCTCATATTACCAGTAAAGATTTGTCCGTCTGGCCCTTTTGGAATATGCAACTCCCAAATATGCAACTCCCCATTTATCATTTCTAATGAGTAAATAGTTGCTAACATGGCCATTTCCCTTAGCTGTTGGATTGCTGCAGCTATCGTTTTCCAGGATTTGCACTCCTCTGCTACTGCTGTAGCATCCGGCCAAGTGGCCCGAAAGGCTGAGGCTAACCATACCACCAATGTATTGATATGGGGATCTTTATGGTCACAATTGTTCACTATCTGCTTCAGCCGGGGGTGAAATACTAAACAGGCACACTGGTGCATCTCTTCATCACTCAGTGACACCGCCTCTCCCCCTGTATCCCAGACCAAGAAACCAAGCCAAGAGGGACTCCTGTATTGCTTCAAAGAACAGCCATCCAGCTGTTCCCACTCCCTCTTTCACCTTCTTTCCCTTATCCTCCAATTTTAAACCTGATAAGGCCTTTGCCAGCTCCTCAGGGTCTACTGGGTTTACTGGTGAGGACTTAGGGGAAGGTGGAGGTGAAACCTGACTCAATGCCCTAGCAAGGGGGTCCCATTTTCCAAACAATGCTGGAAATTCAACATTTGCCCCTCCCTTACTTTTGGCATCTACAGATTGTTTCTTATTTAACCCTACACCTAGGTGCTTAAATGGAAAAAACATTGGCTGTTGTGACATATCTACTGCAAACCACAGACCTTGCCGACTACGCCAGCTGTTCTGGTCAGGTTACTAAATTCTGTGGTTAATACAGTATTAGAGATGACACAAGAGACCAAGGCTCAAACTTTAGCAATTTTATTTTTAGCTTTTAACAATTAAGGTTTGTAACAATAAAGCAATTGACTAGTCAATATGCAAAAAAAACCTATCACATTAATATGCAAAACCTAACCTATGACCTATCACATTAACAATTATAAAAACTGTTAAATCATGTACTTACAAGCATATGCAAAAGAAAATCATCTGTGCCACTGATAGGGGGACTCCAAACCTATTCAGTACAGCTATCTGTTCAGTCAAGACAGGGCCGACACTGGCAGGCAATGCTGTATGCTCAGTTCAGGCTCTTGCTTCAATCAGATCCGGATGATGATGAGTTCCAGTCTATTACCAACCTCTGAGCCTTTTATAGGTTTGAGCATGCCATAGGGTCAATAGGTTCAATTGATTACACCTAGGCCATTAGGTAATCATTCAGCTGATGATATTTAGATCACCAGTTTACTCATGAGCTAATGAACTGTTTTTAAAACATTACAAATAATTTCCTGAGTTGTCAACAAGCCCCGTAATGTCTAGTTTTATACATTACTTCCTCCTTTCAGAAAGCCGTTTGCCCACACACCTGTGGTATAGTTCCTCTTTGAAATCCCCCTCTGTCTGGTAAACAACTTTTAAACTGGCAAACAACTCCAAAGGTTAACTAAAGTTCAGTTATACCAGCATCAGTGTGCAAGGCTTGCCTTTGAAGCATAATTCTTTTAAGTTTCATATATGTATATAACATTAAGCAGCATATCATGTATTTATTCAATTAACAGCATATCAATCTAACATTAAGCACACCTACAAACACACAGCAGTTCAATGGCTTAGGGCATCAAAAATCAGGTAAACTGTGTGGATCCGTCACAAGGGGTCAAGCCAAAACCTCCAGCACCCTCTTTGTCCAACCAGTGCTTCATGTCCCTGCCTATATAGCTCACATACACACACACACACACACACACACACCTGGGGAAGGCTGGCACAGATTTATTAGCTATGCCCCCTTCTGCCCAGACTATAAGGTAGTTTCCACTGCCACCAACCACTACTCATCAGCTACTGTAAGGCCCTTAACAAAGGGTTTCCAATCCTACTGTGTAATGTTACGATTAATCCAAATGGTAGTCTGACCAAGACATGCAAGGCTATTTAGGAGTGGCCTGTACAGTGTCACCAAATACATATGCAAGTACTCAAAGAACTTAAATATGTCTCACAAATATCATTCACAAAGATATGTTTAAATATATTTAATAATAAATAATAAAAGAACAAGACAATGCTCAGTAAATCAACACAGTAACTTCAGAGGTCAAAATCATAGGAAATATTTTAAAACAACATTGCAGGACAGTCTCAAATAAATACAGAAAACATCTAAACTAATCTTTACTATATTCCTGTCTACATCTAAAAGAGATACTATGCCCTAAATCTTACTTACAGCAAGGCAAATGCAGATGGTGATGATGAATGGATGTTCTTAGTAAGTCAAAGACAAAATACAAAATGCCCAGTCTCTCTCTGAGAGAGTTCTTATATTAATATCAATTATCCAATGACTGGCCCTAAACATTTAAAAATGAGCACACTGATTGGCCAGCCCAACCAGCATGCCCATTGTAACCAATGGTCACCCGGATGTTTTCCGTTAGTATATCCCCTGATTTTTTTTTCCTTGTCCAGAGGTAGCATAGAGAAAGGAAGATCTCCGTTGCTTTAATCTTGCTATGTTAAATGAGTTTAACATAGCGAGATAGCTTAAAAAAAGCAATGGAGATCTTCCTTTCTCCTTTGCTTTTTTAAAGATATCTCGCTATGTTAAATGAGTTTAACATAGCGAGATAGTTTTAAAAAAAGCAACGGAGATCTTCCTTTCTCTGCTGCTTTTTTTTAAAGATATCTCACTATGCTAAACTCATTTAACATATCAAGATACTTAAAAAGCAATGGAGATCTTTCTTTCTCCATTGCTACCTCTGCACAACACTGATGTACTGTGTAAATGTGGGAACACAACCCTTACGCATGTGCAGTACATCAGAAATGCCCCAGGATACCTGCAGAAGGATAGCATGGAGTCATTATACAATTACATTATTTAAGAAAAGTAAGTATTTTTTTCTTAATTAATGTCATTGTGTAATAGCAATAACCCTTGGCTGGGTGTGGGCAATGCTGGATTTACCCACGGTTGCCTTTGTTTGGTCACTTGGACTTCACCCTCGTGACCAAACCACACCAACCATGGGTAAATCCAGCATTACCCACACCCATCTGTGGGTTATTGCTTAAATAGTACTGCTGGGTTAGCTTGGATGGCAATATTTCCCTATATCCAAAAACAATAAAAGTCCAGGCCACAAACATAGGTACAAAATCCTTTATGATTCAACAATATTCCACAGATGAGCGCTTTCGTCAAATAATAAGACTTCATCAGATAAAAGCACTAGTCCAACTTACAGCTTTATATACTTAATCATAGTAAGCCCTAACAATCAATTAAAATTTAAAAGAGCAACCCTTTATACTCTACTATAATGTATTATAATAAAAAACTTCAACCTCAGTAATATTAAATATCATTTAAAAATATAAATATGTATAAGTATACATGTAACCAAAATCATAAATTGTAAAACATATTTTAAATGTAATGTAATTTGTACATTACACACTTTCAGATTGTTTTCAATAATGCAGATTTTATAGTAATATAGTCATTAAGACCTGGAGGAATGTTAGATTTTAACCTAAGCTGCCAAGTGAGTTCCCTATATAACAAAGCATTTTTCAAATCCCCCCTCCCCCTTGTGGGTATTTATAAACTGTGTCAATAATACCAAACTTGTACCCTTCAAAAGAAGTACAAAGTACACTGTGCTTATATAAAGCACTAGTTTCCTTGTGGGTCCTAATGTCGTATAAATGTTCATAAATACGGTCTTTAAAAGATATTTCCATTTTTCCTATGTAATATGCACTACATTTTGTGCAAACAGCAATATAAACAAGCATTTTTGTTTTACAATTTCCTTTACGAAATCTAACAATGCTTTTAAACCATTGTTCAGTAAAATAGTTGCCTCACCATAAATAAATGAACAAACACTACAGGTGCCACAAGAAACAGTAGCTCTAAATTGTGAGACTTCCCTATCATTCCGTTCAAAGGTCCTCTTAAAATTCATTCCAACCTTATATGTGAATACGGGTTGTTGACCCACTAAGTTGTACATGTCCTTATTGGTTTTCAATAAATTCCAATTTGTTTTCATTGTCTGTGTAAATAGCTCAGAGAAAATACTATATTGAGTGACACATGCTACGTAGTCATTTTTTCTTTCTTTCAAATGATGGTTCACTATTTGAAGGGGATGTCCCAACAGGGCTTTGTATTTGGTACCTCACCCATTATAGACCTCATCTAAAATATCCCTGACCATCTCAACAGGATATCCTCTCTCGATGAAACATTTACCTAAAAATGTGAATTCTTGTTTTAAATCATGATAGTCAGATGTCATCCTGGCTATCCTAACTGCTTGGCCCTTAATAAGACTTTTCTTTTGTGCAATGGGATGGTAACTACTAAAATGTAGATAACTATTGCACCATGTATCCTTTCTATAGATATTAGACTTAAATCCATTTGTGGTCTTAGAGATAGAAACATCCAAGTAATGGATAATGATGTCATTTTGTGTGCGTGTAAAAGAAAGGAATGTTGTACAAGAGTTAAGATATTCCATAAACTTCTGTAGTGTTTCTTTTGTTCCATTCCATAACACAAAGATGTCATCCAAAAATCTCAGGTATAGCTTAATATGTTTGAAAAAAGGAGAAGGGAAGACATACCTATTCTCCCATTCAAGCAGTACTAAGTTGGCATATATGGGAACACACGTAGCACCCATCGGTATACCACTAGTTTGTTGATAATATTCCCCTTGGAAATGGATGTAGTTAGAATCCAAAATAAATTCCATAAGTTCCAAGATAAGGGAAATTCTATCTTTAGGCAAAGTAGAATACTTGAATAGACTATCACTGAAATATTCATACCCCTCTCTCCTAGGAATACACGTGAAGAGATCCTTCACATCGATAGTAAGGAAAGTACCATCTATACTCCAAAGGTCATCAGTAATTTCACTCAGGAATTCCCATGAGTCTTTAATAAGGTGTGGGGTATAATTCACTATTGCTTAATATGATGGTCAACAAACACAGCCAAAGGGTGGGTTTTACAGTTTTTCGCTGACACTATGGGTCTAAAGGTGGGTTCCCAGATTGATTTATGCACCTTAGGCACTCCAATAATATTTGGAATATTCGGGTGTAATTGTCTTTAAAAACTATAGGTTTTACTATCAATCCTATTTTCTAGTAGATATCCCTCCAAAAGAGAATCAATTCTACTATAAGTTATATTCATTTGTTTTTTTTTTTTGACACAGGTGTATATGTAGAACTATCCAAAAGAATGTTAGTGATAATGCTGTTATAATCCTCTGTATTAAAAATAACAACCCCCCCACCCTTGTCAGGTTTCATAATACATAAATTATTTTGTGTCTGTAATTCATTTAATAAAATACTTTCTTCAGAAGTTAAATTTGAATGTACTTTCTGCCATCTGTTCTTGGCATATAATTCGTATAGTTCTTCAGTAACCGTTTTTTCGAATGATAACAAGACAGGGTGAAGCGGAGGGTTGTAGCTACTTTTTCTTACAAGTTCTGAGTGCTCACTAATACTACTACCAATGTTGTCTTTATGCTGATTGAACATAATGTGTAGATTTAATTTTCTTAAATATAACTTCAGGTCTACTAATACACTTGCTATGTCACCATACTGTGATTTAACAAATTTAAAACCTTTAGAAAATAGGTTGAAATGTAATTTAGATAAATTGTAAGATGTATAATATTTAACATTATTGAGGTTGAAGTTTTTTATTATAATACATTATAGTAGAGTATAAAGGTTCATGCTCTTTTAAATTTTAATTGATTGTTAGGGCTTATTATGATTAAGTATATAAAGCTGTAAGTTGTACCAGTGCTTTTATCTGATGAAGTCTTATTATTTGACAAAAGCGTTCATCTGTGGAATATTGTTGAATCATACAGGATTTTGTACCTACGTTTGTGGCCTGGACTTCTATTGTTTTTGGTTTTAGTTCTACAATTTACTTAATATTTCCCTATATCACAGTCCAAATATATTATTTAGGATGAAATGATATAATTTAAGAATGATAGAAACTGGATGGAAGCAAATGTGATGTAGCTGGAAGCAAAGAAAGAGACCAGCTCAGGTGCTTTAACTGTTTTTTTTCCCCTTTGGTATGGCTTTTTAGAGTTTGTCTGTGAGATTGTCATCTCTAAGGATTGTTTTCAATCATCTGAGAGGGACAGTCCCTGGAGGCTGCTGAGATGCTTTCCTAGAGACAAAGATTGTCTAGAATGCAATGGAAATTTTAGATATTTATTTTATTGGAAGATGTTTTCATAAATCTCCATGATTTCAGTTTTAAGTGTCACTGTGACATACAGAGATAATTATCTCATACGCAACACTGCTGCTGTCAATTTATATGTGATGAATGGGTATGTAATCACACCTATTGGTACATAGGTTGGCTGGCCTTAACCGAATATGGTAAATGCTCTCTGATGGCTCAACTATTTAGTCATATTTGTCAACCCAAATAAGCTTTACACTATAAAGCTCCAGATCAGGACTACAATCACTAACTCCAAGGATTTTACCCATATCAGACCAAGTCCAGTGCCCTACAGTGCAAACATTTAACATGTTCCAGAATACTTTGTGTGAACACACACACACACACACACACACACATTTTGTGTGAACACACACACACACACACACACACACACACACACACACACACACACACACACACACACACACACACACATTTTTTCTAGAAGGTATTAAACATATCTCTCCAGTACCAGTAAACTAACCCATTTTACTAAAACACATCGAATGCTTTTCCTTAGAATTAACCAACCATTAAACACTAATATGGTAGCAATAGTTTCAGGAGTATACCATTTTGACATGCATGCCTTAAGCTAGTAATACATAATTTATCATTTGTGAGCATTTAAAATTTAATAATTAAACTCTTTATTTTATATAAATATAATTAAACAATGTACTTTATAAAATCAAAAATACAAGCAGCTACAAAGGTCATCAAAGAAAATAAAAAAAAAATAAATGGGCAGATGGAATAAAGGTGAACTATGACCACTAATCTTGACCTGTCTCTACTAGTTGCTAAAGATATTTTGATTTTCTAACAACTACTATATTGAAAATGCCCTTTATATTTGTCAGTCTTTAGATGCCAGAAAATCAAGCTTGAGTTCACTCCACTACACAACCCAGACATAAGACTTGAAATTACTTTAAATAAAAGTCTTATTATAAAATAGTTCCTATCATTATTACCAGTTTTTTCCTCAAATTTAGATGATACTTTTCTTGGTGGTGGTCCAAAATGTTATTGTCCGACAAGGATAATACATTTCTGAAGCTAAAAGTACTGAAACTGTCTGTACATTTCAAAAACACATTTATTTGCAAGTTCTAGCAGTTCTATTTCCATTGAAAGCAATCCTACATTTAACACAATTTGCATTTTTTGCATTCTATGCATGATATACATTTTACGTGTTACAAGATTGACAACTACAGTTTTGTGAACAAAAAGTGATCGGATTTACAATAGCACAGTATTCCTTATCGACATTTCTTTCCCTTTGTAGACCTCAAGCAAGATTCTGCAGAGACCTCCAAGGAAGGAAGCTTGGGAGAAAAGATAACATTCAACTTAATTTTGACTATTTCCTTGGTTCAATCTACACACAATGAAAAGTAGAACACATTTGTCATTTCTGCCTAGCATCTTCTTTCCTGAAAGATAATCCTGCTCTTTTGATTGTCTACATTATGGTCTAAAGTTAAGTGCACCCTGGTTTAGCAATGAATATATCCCAAATTCCTGTAGTACTGTTCACATTTCCTTACCCTGTGTAGAACATAGCTTGTGTGATAGTACTAACTCACTCACTCACTAAGGCATCAGTCCAAGGTTCACTGAGGTAATCATCTACCAGATCATACTCTGATTCTTCTCATAGCCCACTGCATATACTGCATACTAGTGTCTATCATAGCAGGGCTTCATCAGATTAAAATGGTAGATTTTGTGTTTCTGTCTTTGGCCTAGCAACTTCAACACAAAACTAACAACACTTACATTTCTTACAACAACAAGAAGACCCTCCCATGTTGCCTGCAACTTATTATGTCAAATAGGAATAAGCACTATTCCTTTTTTTCTGATGGTATAATTTTGACCTTTTTTCTGATGGTATACTCTTGGCCTTTTCTGATGGTATACTCTTGGTCTTTTTCTGATGGTGTTCTCTTGGCCTTATTTTAATGGTATACTCGGCCTTTTTCTGATGGTATTCTCTTGGCCTTATTTTGATAGTATACTCTTGGCCTTTTTCTGATGGTATACCCTTGGCTTTTTTCTGATGGTATACTCTTGGCCCTTTACTGTACTCTCATCCTGATTCTTTACTGCTGTTGAGCTTATGTCAGGTGTTCTGTTTCAACCCAGTGAGATTTCTAAGTTTAGTTCTGAAATTAAGTCTATGTTCCACAACTCCTTGTGGGAATCATATTCACCTACCCACTCACCGAACTTAATGAAAAGCCTGTGGATTGCTGGGACATCTGTCTGTATGCAGTGAGGAGATAAATACCTGTCCAACTGCCATTTAAACTGGTCTGCAAATGCTGTCGACATGGTCTTAACGGTAAAGTTAAATCCAGCTATCAATATTAAAAGGTAGTATTTAACCGCATTAGCCTCACTGTGCTTCCATAAACAGGTCAGCATGTCTAACAAAAAGGTAGCCTTTCTCCCTATTACTATTTTCACAAGGAAACATATCTTGAAGAAAATTTCTTACAGAGGATTTTGTTACCTGTTCTGTCTTAACAGAGGACCAGGCCAGTGTTTCAGGCATGTAGCAGCACAGTTTACAACCACCAAAATATATGTATTCCCTGTGGTGGTTGGGTACTTAGAATCCTGAAAATATCCCTGCCTACCTTCTGTAGTATTTCCTTGATAAGAGGCAATACCACTAAAACAGCTTTAGCATTATTTCCTGCTTAGACAACATTTTGACAATGCTCAGATGTGTTGCACTGCTCTCATGTTTTGTAATGCTTCACCAAAAAATGTTACATTTGCCTTTTGATTTATGTCAAAATGACTTGGAAAAAGGGATATCGTGTTATGGCCGAAATACCCAGAGGTAGGTACTTGGTACTACTAACTGACATATAATCTCTCATTAAACTTTCTTTAGGAGTCCATTCTTTGGGCAGTAACCCCTTGTCCCAGTATACATTATACCACTGGAGTCAGTAGCCTCCTTGTTTACCTCTCCCATGTTCTGTAAGGTAGAATATGAGTAATGTGCCTGTCTTAATTTTCTCATCCTAGTCCTTCCTGGTTCCCTTTCCAAAACAAAAAGTCTAGTGTTTTTGGCAAATGTGCCTCATATTTAAACTTACTGCTATCAACTATTCATTACACTGTAGTACCCATTTTATATGAAGTCCATTAACTTTTATCAGCCACATCTCAAGTTTAGATTTTCTGCTGCTACCTTGCTGTTCCCATGAAGCAGCCATGTCACATGGCTTTCCTGGAGGTGTAGGCATTGGCAGAACCTCCCCATATTACCTTTTCCATGTCATTGCCTCCATATTTGATGGCATGGAACTGCATGATAAGACACTGTGTCTTCAAAGCCAGTATCATTTGCAACATCTGATGGGATAGCAACAACTACTGCCATCTGCTTGTTTTCCTCTCCCTTCTAGTCAATCAAAGTGTTTTCCTGTAATTTTGCACACTTTTTCCACTTTTTTTACGATTTATTCACTTTCTGTTAAAAGTGCTTATATCATGCATTCACTAGTCCTGTAGGCTACTTGTTTTCTTAATAGATACTCCATTTTTATACATTGAGTATTTCACTTGAGGAGTCATTACATTACACCCTCATACTGCAAATAGAACTGTTTTACCTGTAACTCTCCTCTCTTTTTACACTTTTGCATTTAATTTTTATTTTAAAGTAAGTTAAAGCTGTTTTTTCTAGTCAGAGTGTAAAGTTGCTAAGAGCAGTAGTAACTATTCAGTGGCAGGGATTCATTTTCTGCTATTCCTAAAGGATAGTTATTACCAGGTGGAGACCTAGTTGCCTTCTTATTGATTCTTTCAAATTAGCTTCTCAGTTGAACAGGACTTGTAAACATTTTACATTCCCCAGGATTCACGAAGCCTCCGTGTAAGAGTTATAACTCTTACACGGAGGCTGCAGTTAAACGGAGTGATGTCAGCATGCTTTGCATATTCATGAGAGCATGCTGAATCACACCTAAGTCTAACATGGTCCGTGTAAGACAGTAGGGGGCGTGTCCGTAGGCTGAGCCCTGCAAGCGGATACGCCCCCAGAAGTGTAAAAGTGCCCAAAGTAAACGCCCACAACAGAGTCCACGGAAATGTGAATAAACACAACACAACACATGCCCCCACAGACTATGAACATAAAATATATATAAATGAACATGTTATATATTTTTTTAAAATTGTAAAGATGTTTAACCGTGAGTGTGCTCGTTTGCGTGGGCGTGCACGTAGAGCAGCTACAGTTAGCAGTCAGTAGGAAAGCATATAAGAACTAAATATGCAAAATAAGCCAGAAAGCAATAGCATAGCAGTTGAGATGTTGGCTGAAGAGCAGGCATTCATGGTTTGAGCCCCCACAACACCAATTTTTTTTTTCAAAATAAGCAGGAAACAAGTCCCTGACAAATATGTACACATAAAACCACAATTTATGTAAAATGTAATGAAATAGCCCATTTATATTGAAGACATGTGAGGTAACAAAAGAAGAAAAAATGCCAGATGTGCTCATAGCTGAGCTACAGTTTAACAGAGTGAGTGCATGTGCCCATAGATGAGCAGTGGTTTAACTGGTGCAAAATGAGTGCCCATAGCTGAGCAGTGGTCTAACACGCTAAATCTATGTGCCCCTAACTGAGCTGAGCGTAATATGCATGCCGATAGCCAAATGATGCTTAAAGCAGCGTACCCCATTTGCGTGGAGCTGTGCACCGCGCAAACGTGCTAACCGACGGGCAACGTTGAGCAAGCTGTATCAAAACTGCCTTTACACAGACACACCCCTCAGCATGTCTAGACAGTCATGAAAAATAAAAAGCAGTGGCGAGGTTCGAACCCAGGATACTATACACCATAGTCAAGGTACCAAACCACTAAGTCATGACAGCAGCACCTAGAAATGCAATAATAGCTAATATATAGGAATGAATACAAACTGGAGCATGACAATGCAGGTTTACTGAAGTTGATACAATTCCAAAATGGCCAATCACAGATATGTGCAGGAAAAACGGACTATATAAGCCCCATAGGTGGGAATACACAGCATAAACAATTGTAGAACTGACCTGCAGGCAGAATGACAGGAGTAGGAGAGGGTAGTTGCTTTCAAGCACAGAGGTGGGGTGTTGAGGAGTCCAGGTACATGGTCTGGCTCCTAGTCTATAATCATGAGGCCCAACTCATGCAGGGCCAGGTCCTCTGGGGAGCATACAGGGCTGAGGCGTGGGACCGGTTGGCTCATGATCTCACCAGTGCCACAGGGATTCCAAGGACTGGTGAGCAGGTCCGTCACCACCATGCGGACCTAAAGAGACGCAAGCAGGACCAACTGAACCTTGGATCCAGGAGGCCCGGCAAACACCCAACGCCCCACTACTGAGTAAGTAACATTTAATTATGTATGTAAGAAATTAAACTAGCTGATTTTATGGAGATGTGTATTCCAATATTACTTCATTTATATTACAGTTGCAGGTGTCCGTTCTGCAAACCGCAGAGCCTATGGCGATAGGCTGGTGCGGTTGCGCCACCAGGCAGGTCAGTAATCCACTAACAGTAACTGTAAAGAAATATAAAAGTATGACAGTCAGCAAAAGAGTGCAGTGTAGTCAGTAAGGAATAAAATCTGCAAGTAACAGTGTGAAAGTGTATGCAAGTATTGCTTGATTACAAAAGTGTGTTTCAGCCTGTAAGTTTAACCAAAAAATGAAACTGTCTGACATATATTCTGAAATAAAAATGCCCTACCTGTAAGAAAATAGTACACAACCTGCAGCAGGCTGAAAAGTATAGCTGCAGAAGATGATGAAATCACATGTGTGAAATATATCCCTGTGGAAATACTGAAACATGACAGAAGTGAGACTGCTAGAAAGGATTGTAATAACTACTGGTAAAACATGTCAATAAAGCCTAGAAGTACCATCCTGAATAGTAAAATGAAAGCAAGTGAGAGAGTGTGAGAAAGTGTCATGAATCCAGCAATACAATAGTAGTAACCCCTGAATAAAGTATACTGCAGTCAAGACAGAATGAAATGCATGTGAGATTCAAAACCAAACAGCAAAATCTGTTCAAAGTGTTGCTGCATCTGGAATGTGTATCCCAAAATCTGGATATGTTGCTCTCAGTCTGCAATATGCAGATAGGATGATTGTCTGATATACCAAACATTCACACTTGTCTACAGCTATATAAAGCAAATGTAGCAGGATGATGTAGCTGAACAAAGCTAGATATGAATGTGTATGAAGAACCATAAAATGTATATTGATATTGCAGTAACAGTCCTATCACCAAGTTGAAATAGTTATCATATAGGAAACTGTAGTTAGAACAGTAGTGTGTATATAACTGTAGCTATTAGAAATGTACAGCATATGTATTGTTATTCGAAGGTGTTAATATTACTTTCTTTACCCCACCCTATAACCACATATAACCCATTCCACGTGAAAATGGTATGTGCAATCACAATTAACACCCCTGGACGTTTGTCCTGTTGGGTCATATATATTTGCATGTCCGGTGATGTATCTGCCCTGTTCATACATCCACACCTGATGGCCTGTTGCCATCAATTAACCCTGCATGTTGTTGGACTGTGTATTTCTGTTCAAATTATGCATGTGTTATGCATGCTGTTCAATGGTGTGAATATCTGAGTGTTTGGTTAATGGGAATACTAATGCATGCTGTTACAACTAATTGTGAATAGAATTATATGTCACTAACCCAAACTGTCATGACATAATGCAAAACATAGGACGACAGGGAAGGCGGGTTCCAGCGGACCCACCTCTCCCACCTTAGCTGGCGAGTGCACCTAGCACTAGTGCCGAGTCCGGACCCTCCTCCGGTGGCCCTGTGCCACCTTCGGGTGGAAGCCCTGCAGGGGATGGGGCTCACCCCCCCCTCTGCAAGTGTGGCCGGAGGAGAACCACCACTCACCCTCTGTAGCGTCCGGACTGTGGTGCATAGGGAGATTTGGGACTCTGTTCTCGAGTCCCTACGCCAGCTCGAGGCATGGGTGGCGCAACTAACGGGCATGCCTGTTGCCCCGCCTACACATCCCCCAGCACAGCCCCATCCTGGGCAGTGAAGGAACAGTGGCAACTGCCTATGGGTAGAGATATCAGTTCCACTGTTGCCATCTGTGGGCTCATGGGCTCTGGATATCCAAACCTCCATCCCCGTCAATTGCGTAACCCCCCCACCCGTGTCATACATCGCCCCTGTATGCGTCTTGTTTGTCTTGTCTGTTTACCTACCCAACCTACCTCCCCAGCTGTACTGACTTCCTTCACCTGACATACCACTCTCACCTGAAAAAAAAAAAAAAGGGCACTCTGTACCCACAAAAAAATTACACCCCATACATAGCTGCCCATTCCGCACACATGTCTGCTGGACATGGAACCAATCAATTACAATTGGCTGTACAACAAGTATTATTGGTGTCCTGACACCTCTGTCAGGGGTGGAAGGTTTCAAATTTCACACCAAATTACATACATATGCACAGCTGTTGCTGATGAAGAAATGGGCAGCTATGGGCCTTACCTACATCCCTCCTGCACATCCCAAGCTTGTTTCCCTACTGTCTTACCCTCTTTGTGACCCCTTTTTCACCACTTTCCTGTCTCCCCATTTTCTTTTCTTTCAAAGAAAATAGCGCGGGTGTGTGCAAGAGTAAGCACGTTTAAGCGGTTGTAAGCGGGTGTGCGCGGAGCTAACCGCCAGTGCGCATGCGTGAGCTCCACGCAAACCAGCACTAACCCGGTTACAACTGCTTAAAAGTGCCTTAGTCACTTTGATTTACAGGTCCTGTACTCAGTTCAAAAGCAAAATAAAATCCCACTGTGAGTCCCGAACACAGGACCTTGGAAACAGTAGTCTGCATGACTTACCACTAAGCCATGACTCTTATACAAGAACATTGTGCTAAAATAAATATATCATGTAATAGTAGGAATGAATGTAAATGGAATATAGATGTGTAGTACACAAAGCATGTTATTTAGAATTACTATCAAAACTAGTGGATTTCCATAATAGTAGTGTGTGAACAGAAACAGCCATGCTAGTTGGAAGCTAGTAGGTAATAATGTCACTATAGCACCTTGCAAGCCACACACATACTCACAGCAGGATAAGCACTGCCCATACCCCACAACCTCTTACAGGAACACATCTGGACCAAGTAATAAAATATGTGGAGCAAAGGCCCAAAACCAGGGATACATTACAAATAATGTTACAACAAACGCAGACAGTTCAGAGAGTAACAGGGTCTGCACTTTGTGGGATGTTTGGAAGGGTATGCAGTCTGAAACTTGAATGTTTGTCACCATATTCTGAATTGAGCCCAGAGTGATTTGCCAGAAAAAGGTGTGCATGAGATATTGACCAAAATATGAGGCAGAAATGTGGACAACCTGCAAATATCTGTTCACATGATGGGTCTGACACCACCATATTTGAATAGTTAAGAGCCTAGACATAGCAACAGTGAATGACTTACAGGGATGCCCCACAGACCCCATGTGAAATGTACAAACAGTAGGCAGAAAGGTGTAACACATGCAATGGTAACTATGGAGTCCTGAAAGTATTCATCACTTGCATGGCAGAAAAAGTGTAGTAATACATATGCTCATGCTAACCCACAGTCACAACTGCAGCATACCTGACATTTTAATGGGCGTACCCCACTGATATGTACCATTCCATGAGGCACATAACAGATGAACCTGAAAGTCTCTGGGGCCTGCTCAGCAGCATACTCAAATACCCTAATAGATGTCAAGGCCCACACCATGGCCAGACCACACTGCATACTATAACACCCTAGCAGATATAGCAAGCATTCCAAGGTGTGAATGTACATGGAAAATAGGAAAGCTACAACAGCACACTACAGTCAGGACACCTAGCAGGCATACAAGTAGTGACTGTAAAGGGCAACTATTGAAGCTTTAGCAACAAAGTGCAAGCAAAAGTGAAAGGAAAGCACACGCACACACATTAACAGTAGTAGTAGTTGTAGGTGTCAGTGTACATACACAGTTAGTACAGGAAACTGGAGAAATGAATGGAGGAATGTTAATCTACAACACACCTGGAAATATGAGAGAGATACCAACCTTTACACTCACAGAACATTGTCCACAGCATAACAGCATGGTCCCTGCCCTTAAAATCTGAAAGGGCTACGCCTATCTCACATACCTTTTTATAGCACTGTTCTGAAATCACAGTGAGAACTGCAATCAGTACACAACTGGCTGCATGCAATTAGCAAATGCTGGCTAACAATTGGTGCAGAGGCCATCACATGGGCATATGCAGATACCTACAAAAGTATGATGTACTCCCAGTCCACACATGCAATACTTTCATTGCACCCTGAGAAGGACGTGAGAGACAAACAGACAGAGAGAGAGAGACAGAGACAGAGACAAAGAAAATTGCAATTAAGCAGACACAAACAAATTGTTCAGCAACAGCCACCTGAAAGCTGACAACTGGGAAGTGGAGCAGCAGGACAGAGAACCAGATGGCAACACAAGCAGCTGTGACAAACACAGGTAATGTAAAGTAATACTATAAAGGTCTACATACTGTGTACCCTCCATATGTGTCATTGGTCTGTATCCATATGTATATAAAGATGTGTAAAGGGCAGGAGACATACAGCAACTATCAGTGAAGGCTGTACATACATTTGTATGTGAGAGCATCTATGTGCACATATCAATGTTGGTTGATTGTAGGTTGTAGTGCCATGTACAAAGTAGGTTTCACAGTTATGTATGTTTAGCAGTATGTTAGTGTGTGTGTACAGTATGGTAGACAAACATGTTGATATACCTGTCTAACATATGGATACGTATGTATGTCAACATATGTATGTGTATATATATATATATATATATATATATATATATATATATATATATATATATATATATATATATATATATGATATGCATATATGTATACATACATAGAGAGAGAGATGTAGGAATACATAGACAGATGTAGATAGAATATTGTACAAACATATCTATGTAATGCACACATACAGATATAGATATATGTAGATACATATACATAGACAGACTGATCTGACTATCTACAGGTATGACTGTATATGACAACCTTCAACACAGCCTGTCCCACCCCCCCTGTCACTCATACCCCCTCTGTGCCCCCCCTCCACATCTATAGCAATATATGTACATCAATATATATATATATATATATATATGTGTATATGTATACAGACATATATATATATATATATATATATATATATATATATATATATATATATACATATAGATATATCTATATACATATATATATATATATATATATATATAGAGAGAGAGAGAGAGAGAGAGAGAGATGTATATAAATTCTGAGTGAGGCACATGTGTACAGATGTATTGCAACAGGTGCCTGGTGACAAAGGCATGGAGTGAACACCAGTGTCAAAACCAGAGTACCATACCACATTCCAAATCACCTGCACAAGTAACCACCAGATATGTGATTGGCTACCCACCACTGCATGTGTCAGGGGTGAACAGGGTCATAAATGTGTACAATAGTGGCCCCAATGATATTCACAGTGGCACACTATCCCTGGAATACCTGCACATGGTATGTGTCAGCGGACATGGTGTGTTAGCTATGGACATGTAGGTCGGTGTACCCCTCCACACCACATAATGGATGCCATGGTATGGACCTCACATGACAGCTACAGATATGGAAAAGGACACAGTGACATGTACAACACTGTGACAATGCGCTCAAACACATTACCAATGCACAGTGACTGACAACACCATAGAGTACACATATACTACCCACATAGAGGTTACCACTCCCAGATTTACATATGTAAGTCACACCCATGACAGATGTCCAACAACCATAGTAACACCTCACACCATCCACAACCTAAATGTCTGCTGTGTGTCGTCCGTGCCACTGCAATAGAGTGCACATGTGGAGGTAAAAGTTCCTACCCACAGATAAGACATACCCTGCAATAAACCACACAGTGTTAAGAAGCAAGACTCCCCATGAGTACATGTCACACATACCCCTGCTGAATGTTAGTCAGATAGGTAATATGCCATATGAGTCACCCTGTGTAACTGTGTGACAGCAGCAGGTACCATCACACCACGTGTCACAATGGTCAGGGTAGCAGAACAGTATGCTGCTGTAGTCCCAGGGGCAATAGCATATTGTATAGTATTGTATTGTAATGTAATGTATTGTGTTGTATTGTATTGGTATGTTGAGGTGCCTCCTTCGTGGAGTGGAACCACTGCTGCTGTGCACCAGTGTACAGGTACATATCCTGTAGTCAGGCTAGTGTTACATAGCACTTCTATATGTGTGTTTAGCTCCTGTCAGAGTTTATGTAGCATGCAACTGGGGATACCATCAGGTCCCATTCATGTTGTGTATTCTGCTGTCCTGAGGGTGGCTCTCTCCTGGACATCTGTGATGACAGGGAGGTTACAGTCAGCTGGGATAACTATGTCTTATTTTGGGGGAGAGGGCGGGGTGACACCTGCACTGAACCTGTCTGCCACAATGTTGTCAATATCTGTGGTGTCAGTGAAATATGTGTTGTTGTGTACTAACTATGGGCATAGAGTATGGATCCTGACCAGGTTGCTAACATAACTGAAGAAGGCCTTCTGGTTATCTGTAGCGTCCCTCTTGATTTCCCTCTCAAAGTTGCCCATGGATGTTTGTATGATGGAAAATAGATCCTTACTAGTGCTGCTCAGACATTCCCTCCCTTTATGGAATTATGCTCTGTCTTGCAGTAGCTTCCATCTTCTGTAATACAATCTGTCTATGGCTGGGGTCCACAAGACAGGATGCTGTCCCTTTGTGGAGAGTGTCTTGGTCATATATGGGATTGCATGATCCATGCATTCTCGGAGATGTCTGTAGAAAGCAATTGTGTAGGGGTCAGCATTGTGGGTTGTATCTGCCACTGGCCCAGTGGGCTGAAAGGATACCATGTCACTGTTACAAAGTGTAAAATTTGCATCTGTAATGTTATGCACTATAGTCGTTTGTGCTGGTGGTGGAGGTGGGATATGTATATCCAGGGCAATCAGTGTGTGGTCAGCTCACAGTAGTCGATGATGTAGGCCATACAGTACCTAGATACAAACCCCCAGAGTGAGGAGGTGCTCTTGACCTGAATCAGTGTTCTGACTGCTGGGGTTTGGTAGTATGTCATATGGAGTGTGCCAGGTACTGTTGCACAGTTGTTGGCTGAGCAGTGATACCTGGCCATTTACATGTGTATCCACCAATAGACAGACAGATGCTACATATGTGAGATATGTTGTATCATAACAGTCGAGTAGCATGTGTAGTATGTGTGCCAAATTCTGCTGACATATATTGCTGATATCAGGTTATTTTCTTTCTCAGGTACATGGCCCACCCGCGGAATCCCACCTACTCCACAGCTGAGGATGAGGAGATACACCAGAGCCCGGTGCGGGATTATGCAATACTCTTTTCCCGCACCAGCCAGAATCAGCAGGAGAGGGCTGCACTGTGGCAAGACCTTGTCCATTGGGTAAATGACATAGGCACGCATAATAGGACATATGACCAGGTACAACATCACTGCAGTGATTTAATCAGACATGTCCGTCAGCATGCATCGGATATCTACAGGCAGCAGGTCACCACAGGTGGTGGGATGGCTACACATCCCCCACTCACAAGACTGGAGGGACTACTCATGAGTGTAGTGGCTCCAGTCCGCCAGCAACAACAACAGCAGCAGACATGCATTATGATGGAGGCTGGAGCCACACAACAGCAAGACAGTGAACGTGCAGGTAATATGCCATATGTATAGTTGACTGTTGTGTACACTGGTAGTTAATGCATGTGTGAGGTGTGTCCTTGGTTTGTAGCTGTCACCATAGTATTTAATGTGCAAGTGTGATATCCTCAATATTAGCAGCTGACCTGTGAAAGGTGACTGTTGTACTACTGACCTGTATCATACTCAGTAACAATGGCACAGTTGTGCCTACTGACATTAGTTTCTTCACATCTGTAGGACCCTCTGGTATAACAGCAATGCAGCCTATCCATGCTGGTGAGTGTGTATTAACAATTCCTGTAATAGTGTTGATAGTAATAGTACTGTTTGGCTCACTTAGTAGTGCTCTTTGTATGCATGTAGGTGTGTCTGTGTCTGTGTGTTGATATCACGCATACTGAGTACTGTACA
Organism: Protopterus annectens; assembly: GCF_019279795.1. NCBI lineage: Eukaryota > Metazoa > Chordata > Ceratodontiformes > Protopteridae > Protopterus > Protopterus annectens. Next base: position 634,532,145 of record NC_056725.1, read on the forward strand.
ATTGTGTGAAACTGTGTGCATGTGTGCATGTTTGCATGTGTGCATGTGTGCACCTGTGCATGTGTGCACCAGTGCACCTGTGCATGTGTGCACATGTGCACGTGTGCATGTGTGCATGTGTGCACCTGTGCATGGGTGCACCTGTGCACCTATGCATGTGTGCATGTGTGCACCTGTGCATGTGTGCACCTGTGCATGTGTGCATGTGTGCATGTGTGCACCTGTGCATGTGTGCATGTGTGCATGTGTGCACCTGTGCATGTGTGCATGTGTGCATGTGTGCATGTGTGCATGTGTGCATGTGTGCACGTGTGCACATGTGCATGTGTGCATGTGTGCACCTGTGTATGTGTGCATGTGTGCATGTGTGCACCTGTGTATGTGTGCATGTGTGCATGTGTGCACCTGTGCATGTGTGCATGTGTGCATGTGTGCATCACTGGTAATGTGTAGACATTGTAAACTGTGTGTCCTGTTTCCCTCCCACAGGTTCTGTTGCTGCTCTGGTGTCACGTAGCAGGGAACCTGAATCAGGTGCCGTGGGTACTGATAATGATGACATCTGTGTAATGGCACAGGAAAGTATGCCAGGGTCCGCCATTGGTCAGCCAATTGACAGTACACAGCTGTCGACCCCATCAATGTGCACAGTTATCCTGCCAATACACCCTTTGTCACCAATGTCCCTAGGTGATGGACAGCATACAGTGGGCATTGACCAGGGTAATGTGGTATCTGTTGCACATGCCTCCCCACACAGCAGCCATGGGCATGGCCCAGAGATGGTACCACACAGACAGATGTCCAGGGGTTCTCGTGGGAGCATCCGTGGGTGTACTGCCCCTGTCAGACGTGCCCACAGAGGTCTTACAACCTCAGCTATGTTTCGGGCTGTCATGCAGGCACAGTCACGTATGGAATGGTACACCAGACAGGGTCTGAGGGAGCTGGCAGCATGTCGCACAGCCATGACGGACAGTATGCGTGACATTGCGGCTGCCATCCGTGATTTCACCGATGTCATAGACAGACGTTGTGGGGACATATTAGACCAGTTCCACAACTACATGTCCATGAGCCAGGACGATGGTGGGCGGTTGAGGCGTCGACGTGGCCGTATGCCAGCAACAGCAGCAGCTGGCAGTCGTCGCGGATAACAACAGGGCCGTGGCTGCCCCCGTAGTGCCAGCAGCAGCCCCAGCAATGCTGGGTCTGTGCTGTCATCAGACCACCCCAGGAGACCACGTGCACGTGGCTCTGGCCGGGCCCGACAGGGATCTGTGTCCAGTCAACGACCACCTGCTTCTGATGACAGTACCCAGTCTGGGTTGGTACTGGATATGGTCCGTAGCACCCCTGCAAGGCACAGGTACCGTGTCCGTGGCCAGAGACACTGATCTGTATGACCTGGCAGGTACAGTCTGTGGCTGTCCACAAACACCAGTATATGGCAGCCATGAGGTGGAACTGTGTGCATCCATACACACATGCGAATTGACAACACCTAGGGCTACCGCATACACACACACACTGCATCAACATTGCCCCACCTTCTACTGCTGTCCCTCACCAACACACATACACATACATATCAATTGGTGGTATCGGTGGCTGACTCAGGCATACCATGTTCACACCCTGTGCATATGATGAAACTGTGCCACCTCCTGCAATCTGTAACAACTGTGCAGGTACAGGTTGACATGTTGCTGATGCACAGGGTGACCACATAGATGTGTAGTAATATCATGTTGTTAACAGTACTGTGTGCTGAATTAATTGTGGGTATATCACAGCATGCCTGATGCAGTAAGTGTGTGATTGTCATGTCCTGTTGTCTACACCCATGATAAGTACCATAGTGTATCATCTGCACATGTTGGCATACTGGTGGTAATGATGTCAACAGAAGGCTACATACATAGGTAGCACAGGGGATAAGGTAATGAATGTAGTAATACGCAATGATGGACATGTAAATTGCAAGTGGCATGTTGCCCACACTGGACTCTGCAATGCAGATGTTTGAGGATGTTGATATGTGTGCAGTACTACACGACTGGTACAGGACACACTGGAGCACCCTAGCACTGCATGCTCACATCTCATACCATGCTAGACACCCCCAACACACAAAACTAACTGTCACAGGAGGGAGAGTCCCCATATATGTCAGGGATACTGTGGTGGCAGGCCAGGTAGCATACATCCTACTAAGTATGGAACCACTGAGTGAAGGCTCAGTGTCTGTTATTTGACATGTGTATTACTGCAGGTATGAGCACATGGGTTTCCATCCAGTTATTGTACATCCTGACAGTACATGGTCTGTACACTTGTGTGCACTGAGACTGGACCCTCGCCATCTGACCCGTGTATTTCCATGTACATGTGCAAAGTGCCTGCATATTTGCAGTGTTACCTACTGGAACTGGTACAGCTTGTTTGTTGTACAATGGACTACATGCAGCCCTGTTTACTGTAGCTTTGTTTGCATGCATGTTTGCTTGCAATTACCCTGGAATACTGATCACACCTGCAATGCATGGTTATAGAGCTTCTGTGGACTTCTAGTGCCATCTGCATAGCTTACTATATGTATGTCCATGTCCCACTTGACAGGATGTCACTGTTTGTCCTGTTCACATGTACATTGCCTGTGACACAGTGCATATGACTTACCTGGCATGTGTCCACGTGAGCAGTCATATATGCTACTGTTAAATAATCACAGGCACTACACCTTCACATATTCATCTTCTGTTGAACTACCTGCTTCACTAGGGACGGCCTGCACCTGTCACCCCTGGGCTTTCAGATATTGGCAAAGGCTCTTGTTACCCCCATAGTGCCTATGTTAGGCAAGGCTCAAATAACAAACCCACCTTCATAGGTATCACAAGGGATAAGAAACTAAGAGTAATGCTACCCAACGCCAGAAGTCTAAACCTCCAGATGCATGCACCCAAAACACTCCTTGGCATGGAGAACATCGATATCTGTGCAGTAACAGATGCCTGGTTCAGGGCTACTGAGAGCACACCAGCACTACCAGGTTTAACCTGGTTGATTTCTTTGAAACAGTCACCAAGGCCATTGACGAGGGGAAGGTGGTTCACAGAGCCTACCTGGACCTCGCAAAAGCCTTCACAACAATACCCCACTTGGGCATTCTAGAGAAGCTCACCAGCTTAAATATAAGCCCCTATGTCACTAGATGGATTGCACAGTGGCTCAAGGACAGAACCCACATGGTTAGAATTGCTGGAGCCATGCCAGACTCCAAACCAGTTACGAGTTGTGTCCCACAAGTCTCAGTCCTGGGACCTCTCTTGTTTGGTATATATTTATTGGAGGTACAGGCCAACACGGATGGACTATGGCTGACCAAATATGCAGATGACTGCAAACTGGCCACCATAATCGACTCTCCAGCAGACACAAGCATCTTCCAAAGGGGCATCATAGAAACAGACAACTTGTGCCAGAGCCATGGCCTTCAGCTGAACAGTGTTTAGAAAGGGGAATGTGCATCCTGTAGTCTGTTCACCTAGTTGCCAAAAATGACATTCTCCTCACACATACTAACCCCCCTCAGCTAAGAACACACACTTGCAGGATTCAAACCCCTATCTGACTATGTTATGACAATTGAGATGGACGCATTAGCAGAGCGCGCTATTCGCATTACAGGAAGGTTTCCTTTCTCTTGCTGTACTTATAGGGTGCTGACATCATCAGTGTTTAGAAAGGGAAATGTGCATCCTGTAGTCTGTTCTCCTAGCTGCCAAAAGGGACATTTCCCTCACACACAATTGCACACACACCAACCCGACTCACACACTGAGCATTTGCAGGATTCAAACCCCTACCTAACTATTTTATGACATTTGGGACTGATGCAGTAGCGGAGCACGCTATTCACATTATTGGGAGGTGTTCCTTCTCTTGCTGTACTTATAGGGTGCTGACATCATTGGTGTTTAGAAAGGGAAATGTGCATCCTGTAGTCTGTTCACCTAGTTGCCAAAAAGGACCATTGTCCTCACACACACTAACCCCCCTCAGCCAAAAACCCACAATTGCCATTTGCAGGATTCAAACCCCTATCTGACTATGTTATGATACTCAAAATGGACACATTAGCAGAGTGTGCTATTCGCATCATTGGGAGGCTTTTCTTCTCTTGCTGTACTTATAGGGTGCTGACATCATCAGTGTTTAGAAAGGGAAATGTGCATCCTGTAGTCTGTTCACCTAGTTGCCAAAAGGGACATTGTCCTCACACACACTAACCCCCCTCAGCCAAAAACCCACACTTACCATTTGCAGGATTCAATCCCCTGTCTGACTATGTTATGACACTCTAGGCAGACACATTAGCAGAGTGTGCTATTTGCATTACTGGGAGCTTTCGCTTCTCTTGCTATACTTATAGGGTGCTGACATCATCAGTGTTTAGAAAGGGAAATGTGCTTCCTGTAGTCTGTTCTCCTAGTTGCCAAAAGGGACATTTCTCTCGCACACAATTGCACACACACTAACCCCCTCAGCAAAACACACACACTTGCCAGATTCAAATCCCTACCTAACTATATTATGACACTTAAGACGGATGCATTAGCGGAGCACGCTATTCACATTACTGGGTGGTTTTTCTTCTCTTGCTGTACTTATAGGCTGCTGACATCATCAGTGTTTAGAAAGGGAAATGTGCATCCTGTAGTCTGTTCACCTAGCTGCCAAAAGGGACATTGTCCTCACACACACTAACCCCCCTCAGCCAAAAACGCACACTTGCCATTTGCAAGATTCAAACCCCTACCTAACTATGTTATGACAGACACATTAGCAGAGCGCACTATTCACATAACTGGGAAGCTTCTTTTCTCCTGCTGTACTTATAGGGTACTGACATCATCGGTGTTTAGAAAGGGGAATGTGCATCCTGTGGGGAGGCAGACACCAAGCACACTCTGGCTAAGCTGTCATTCCCTAGGGCAAACAGCCTAGTGTTGACCTCTACACCCATATGTTTAATTGTCAAATGCACATTATTTGTTGCTGATAGAGTGTTTGCACATCTTTATTGCCATAGCATTCCCTGTTTGTATGGACAACGTGTGCATCTGTGGAAGATGTTTGCATATGGGAGGGATCCACTATATCACGTATATCTCTGTAGTCATTTAACTGTGTGCACTGGGCAGACTGCTGTAATGTGGTTGGTTCCTGGAATAACACGTAAAAATACCAGATATGTGTCCAACTGCTAAACTGAGATTTGGCATAAGTGTGTGAGCATGCCCAGTTCAGCCTTCCCATGGCATGTTGTCTGACATATGTCTCATTTATCAAAGTGTGTGACCATGCCCAGTGTGAGCATTCCATATATTGGACTCTGCAGCCCACCACATTTGTGGATGAGTGTGAACTTCAACAAATATCACCCGTTTATGGTTGTGTGTTGTGTGTCATGTTGTGTAGTTACTGTACAACTGCTTTGTGTGTGAACACAACAGGATTATACTGTGCCTGCAGTGTTTGCATGGGATACTTTGCATACAGTTGTCAACATCCTTTCACACTGACCTAACACTGTAGTACTGTATAGTGTACTGGTAGTACTTTGACTGTGGTGGACAGTATCCTGGGCTTTAGTGCTATCACTGCTTTACATTTCGATAGTGAGCACAACAGCCTGGTTAGGGGCCAGTTGTGTACATCTGACCATGTTGCATTCTGTTCAGATATCTGTCTGGTTTGCAACCCCTCTACTGACATAGGGATTTATATTTAAGCTGGTGAGCTTATCTATAATGAACACGTAGGGTATTGTATAGACGCCTTTGCAAGGTCCAGCTATGCTGTGTGGACTACATTGCCCTCATCAATGACCTTAATGACTGTTTCAATTGAGTCAGACATGTTTAGGGGCAGGATCTGCACTTAAGAAAGCCACACTGGGTAGGGTCCGGTGTCAGTAGGTCCCCAATATCTTTATGTCTGTGGTACATGCTGATCCTTTCCATAGCTGTGCAGACCAAGCTTCTCAGGATTCTGGAGTAGTAGTTTTCAATATCCATTCAGGCAACACCTTTGTTGAGAAGGACCACTGTTGTTGTACACTGCTCTTTGGGTACATATTCTGTGGTAAGGCTGACATTGAGCAGTAGTGTGATTTGGCATTCCATTCATCTTGGAGTCCATGTCGCACTAAGCCCAGGACACCATCTCATACCATTGCTGCTGTGTGTTTTGCTTTGTAGATGCTGGCTGTTACCTCAGCATCTGCAATGTCAGGGGGCCAGCAGTCTGCTGGAACAGATATTCTGCATTCGGGGGGGGGGGGGGTTGCACTGCACCTTTCAGGATGTATGTTGGCAATATGTGTGTGTGTTTGTGATATTTGTGTGATTCAGAGCATATCTGTGAATTCCCAACATGGTTCCTACCATCAGTTGTGAAAGCCTTGGGATTATCCTTAGTGTCCTGTACAATTTGTATCTTCATAGGTTCATAGGTTCATACTAGGCTATCCACCCTAGGGCATTTGTTAGCCTAGCCAGAGTGTGTGTGGCTTTTGCCACCCCTTGCTATGTGAATATTATGGCCATTTATGATTTGCTTTGCTGTGCCTCTGTCTGGACATGACACAGTGAAGACCCCCAGTGTAACTCTACAATCATCCATCCACTTGGCAAGATTCCTGTTGAAGAGTGTCAGTGAGGGGCTCTGCCTAACATGGAGTGGGATTCTGGTCCAGGGTGTGGGGAGCCTCTGGATTATGTATCTGTCCCACCAGCACATCCTATGTCATTATTTGTTGAGGTTGACATCTCTCACTCTCACAGCTCCGATGGCTTTGAGTTTTCTGGGGTGGAGCATGTCCATTACTCCTGTGTTGGGCTTGGCCTTCTACAACAGGCATGCAATGCCTCTGTGTAGGCAGTATGTGACTGCATTCAGCTGGGGTGTCTACAGCCAGGCAGCATATGACATATATTTGAGACCCTTTATCCTCTTGGTGAGGTACCTTTGAGGTCTTTCTAACTGCTGCAGGTGTCAGGTAAGGTACATCCCATATGAGGCATTGTACTAGATTATGGGAGTGATAAGAGAACAGTATAGGGGCACAATGACCTCTGTTGATGTAGATGTGAATCCTTTCATGATACAGTGTCAAATGTAGACAGTCTTCCTAGCCACATTGGCAATGTGGGTGTCACATAACAGGTTAATGTCCACTTGTGTCCCTAGGTCCCTGGTTACTCCTTCCATACATAATGGTTTACCACCTATGTGGTAATTTGTGGTACGTTGTTTGGTATTTGGTGGGACATTCATACTGTCCAGTGTCTTCAGGACGGCTGGGTGGGGTTCCTGTGGGTGAGAGTGTGGTCTGTAGCATGCTACAGACTGTACAGCATTCTTGCCTACAGTTAGTTGCACATGGGTGGACTCCAATGCCTTGTGCATTGTAAGTTACCTGGAAGCATGGGTGTCTGTGCTGAATATGGATACTCACCCTCCTTTTATGTTTTGTTCCAGGTTTTGGGGCCATGACACATGATATGTGGTATAACCTGGTAGTGCTGGTGTGCTGTCAGGAGGCTTGCAGCAAGTTTCTGTCACTGCACAGACATCGATGTTCTCCATACTGGGGATGGCCTTGGGAGCATGCATATTGGGGTTTACACATCTGGCATTGGTCAGCATTACCCTTATGTTTCTTTCCACTTATGTTTTCTAGGGTGGTGGGTCAGTCTTTTCAGCCTTGCCTACAAAAGGCTCTATGGAGGTGGCAAAGGCCTTATCCAATATCCAGACGCCCAGGGGTAACAGGTGCAAGCCATCCCAAGAACAGCTGCGTGGCTTGTCAAGCATGACATCCCAAGCAGACAGACATTGATCCCCTTGAATGACACCAGTAAGTGTGCCACTTGCTATGACTGATCATTCCGTGTTTGTACTGTGGCATTATTCTTGGTAAGGGTAGGATGCTGCAAACGTTGAGTGTCATACCGCCTGGACTACATAATCAGAGAGCTCATCTATGTCTCTTTTCATGTAGTCTAGGGAGGTACATCTCAGGTCATTCACACCAGCATGGACTATGACTGCATCATATTTCTACTTGCTTTGGAGTGACCTGCATACTTCTGTTATGTGGCGTATTGTGGCAGCCTACAGGCAGCTTACTGTACCCTTTCCCTTGTTCAGTCTGGTGTGTGGGACAGCAGTGTGTCTGACTATGGAGTCACCTATTGCAACTGTATCAGGCATGTTGTTTCTCCTTCTGGCCTGTGACTGTTTGGCACACTAGCTTTGTGTACTATGTGTTGCATGTGCTATGTTTGGAGGTTGTTTGATTGGGTGTCTGCTTTAGAGGCCTCTGTTGGTGTGCTGTGTTTGTAATTTGTGCCTCCGGGAATGTTTTTCTGTGTTTATGTGTTTGGTTTGCAGTTGTGATAGGTCTATGTGGGACTGTGTTTGTGGTGTGTGTGGTTACCTTCTCCTCCTGACTAGTTTTGGGAGTACTGAGTTGAGGGAGCTCAGCCTCCAGTTTGGATAGATGGTTGCATCTCTCACATATATTTGTATTTCTTGGGTGGAGTTGGGGTTGTCTGTGTACTTGGGGCAGGTGTAACATTGCCTCAGGATTCACAGATTCAACTTGTTGTGGCTGGCCTTAGTGGATTGTATGTGTGGACAGATTTTATTGCCATACTACTGATCAGTGATTACTTCATTGTTTATGTTTGCTCTGTCATGTAGTAGCTTCCTCATTCTCTTGCATGGTTTGGTTATGGCTGGTGTCCACCATGCCAGATTCCTGTGTGTATGGCATTGTGTCTTGTTTTAATTTAGGATTGCATAATCCAAGCATTCCTGGCAGTGTTCATGGAATGGCTGTATTACAGGTTCTGAGGTGTGGCCCATATTTTGCACCTGCACAGGACCTTTAATGGATTCCACATCAGTTTGGAGGAGTGCAAATATTGCTTTACACATGTTTTGCACTGTGGTTTTCTGGCCAGGGACTGTGGTCAGGATTTGTATATCCAGTGTGATTACTCTATGGTCTGGTTTTACCAGTGAGCAATACACTTCTCATCTTGCCATCCAGTACCCATGCTGCTGATTATCACATCCAGTATGCTTACCCCTCTTGTGGGAGTGGTACGTTGTTCCTGGGCCTTTTGGTTTATGGATTCTATGAACTTTTGTCCTACACTGTTGGAGCTAGTATAATGCTCCCAGTCTATGTCTGGGTATTTTCAGTCACCCAATATAATGTGGTTTGGGGGACTTGATATATTCATGTATTCCAGCATAGGCCAGGTGCAGTTCCTGGTGTTGGGACAGTAGTCTGTAGCAGGCTATAAACTGGGGGCAGTTTTAGCCACTGTTACTTGACCATGGCTAGTCCATGCTGCTTTTGTTGTGGTACCAACATGGGGTGTGGTTATCCTTGACAATTCTTGCTAGTCACCCTCCTTTTGTAGCTTGTTCCATGTTTTGAGGCTGTACAGCACAGTATGAGGTGTAACCTTGTAGTGTTAGGGTGCTGTTGTGAGCCTTGACTTAGTTTTCTGTTACAGCGCAGATATCAACATTCTCCATACTGGGTGAGTTTAGACTGCATGCATCTTGCTGTTTCGACTTATCCCTTATCTTATTCTTATCCCTTATGATACCTATGGAGATAGGTTTGTGTTTTGAGCCTTACCTATTCAGGGCACACTGTGGGTAACAACAGCCTTTGCCAGTATCCATCCGGCCTGCACTGATAGGTGCATGCCAGTCCTAGCAGGTGGTGCATCATGTCATGCTCAGCATGTCATCCCAGACTGGCACACATTGGATCCCCTTTGACTAACTGCGATACTTCAGTCAATTATTGCACTTGATCATCTCATTGTCATGTTGTGGCATGATGCTTGGTGAGGGTAGGATGTTAGTCAGGGTCCTCAGGTGTGCATATAGTACATGGTGTTACATTACTTAACACATAGCATTCATGTCTCAGGTGGTGCTGCAGGGCTGCCTCTGTCAGATGCGCATATTACACTTCCCTGTACATGTTTGAGAGCAGGTTGTGTCATGTTAGGCATCCCTGTTACTATATGAGTGAGTCAGAGAGGGGTATCATTCCCAGGGTTCCTACTGAGCCAGTGTATGTTCTATGTGTTGCCTCTTTACCAAGGCCAGGGCATACTAGGCATGCCTCCTTCTGCCTACTGGGGCAGGCTCAGGTTGTTCCTCCTCCGAGTCACGCTCTGCCTGTGATGGCCTTGGCAATGGTGGGGGGCTGTTTGGCCCAGCCCTATGCTGGTCCTGCTGTAGCTGTTTTCACAAGATCATAATATGTAGCATAGCACATACCATGACAATTTGGGTACATGTAGTTGGTGTGTACTGTAAGGCTCCACCAGATGTGTCCAGACACCGGAACCATGACTTGAGCAGCCCAAACACACGCTCTATTACATTACGTGTTTGTGCGTGTGCCTCATTATGGCATTCCTGTTCAGGTGTGTGTGCATTTCTGATGGGTGTCATCAGCCACGGCTCCAGTGCATAATCTGCATCCCCCACTAGGTGTCCGTGCGGGATGTCCCCATTGGCAAATGTCTGGTACAGCTGCATCAAATGCCAGATGTGGGAATCATGGTAGCTCCCAGGACAGCCAGCACACACATTCATTATTATGCCCTGGGCATCACACACGACCTGGCAGTTGATGGAGGGGAAGCCCTTGCGGTTGATGTATGCCCTACCCCGCTCACCGGCTGGTGCTTTGATGCGTATGTGCGTGCAGTCTATTGCACCCACTACCTCAGGGTATTCCGCTATTTGCTGGAAGAGACACATATTGCTGGCCAATACCTCATGGGCATTGGGGAAATATACATGATCACCGACATGTGCTGACATGGCATCCAGGAACTGGTGCAGTACCATGGAGGCTGATGCCTGTGATATCCCCATCATATCACCAGTTGGTCTCTGGAAGGTACCTGTTGCTAGTATTCTTAGGTCAACTCATACCTTGGTTTCCACTGGGATGGGTTCCCCTCTGTTGGTTCTGTGTGTGAGGCATGGCCTGCACAGCTCCACTATTTGCTGCAGGAGGTCTCTGTCAACTCTATAGCACTCTACTATCTCCAGCTCATGTAACCCATGATAGGTGACCCTGGGCCTGTACACTCTTCTCCGTCTCCTCACTGTGGGTTGTCTGGCACCATCTGTGTTGTCACCACCCTCAGCAAGTCGCCTATGTCTCATTATGACAGCTATGGCAGCCCCTAACATTTCTGCTCTGAGTTCAGCTTTTTCAGTTTTCACTTCTGATAACTTAACTCCTGTCTTGCAGTGTCTCTTGAGAGAAACATCCTGCACTGCTGTTTGCAGAGTTTTAAGTGCTGGGCTGGGCTACTATTCTGCCTGTGCAATTGCCTGCTTCTAATTGTTTTCACCTGCTAGCTCCATCAGTATTCCCTGCTAGCTTCCTACTAAATCTGTTGCTTCCTTTTTCCTCTCTGTTTCCTCAGGGAGGAGCCATGTGCAAACCAGCAGAAACACGCTCACAGTGGCTTACACACGCGCACACATGCTTACACAGTTCAGAATCTGCTTATTCGGATTAAAATGCGTGCACGTCCGCGCAAACACTGTTAAACATCTCCCAACACGCTCCCACATGCTCAGTCTGCCTTACACGCGCACACACTGCCTTACTCGCACTTCATGGCGCACACACGTGCGCATACACACCCAGCAAGAAACTTTGGTGTAGGCAACAGTGTACACCTTCCATTTCTTGACTTTCTCATGCTTATTTAGTGGCACACCTCTTTCCATGATATCTGTCTGACATCTGTCATGTAACTCTGACCTACAATGAATTGCATTTCTTTCTACCATTCCCCCCTGTGATGTCACCTATCACCTACTCTGTTCCTCCCCCTTCTGTAACTCTTACACTACTCAGACTGTGCTTATTTGCTATGTGACAGTGGAATTCAGTATCCTAACACTCATTTGCATCAGATTGCCTACTAATGCTTAGTTACATCTCTTAGACTCGGCTTCCCCCCTTAGCAACCACTACACGGTGACCATGTTGGTTTTGGTCTGCTGGTCCCTGCATTGACATTCCATGTATTGCATAAAACCCACATTTGTGGGTTTAAAACCTTCGTTTTTATGTTTTATACAGCGCAGCCCATTTGCGCGGGGCTGCACTGGGTTTAAACATCGGCAATCGCCGAAAAAAAAAATTATATTTTTAATATATTTGCATCAGGTTACTTTGCCAATGGCCACATATTTGGCCATTGGCATGCTGCCTGACACATATGCACCCTTTATTTGGAGCTGACATGGCTCCATTGCAGTTTTTGCAGAAATGTACTCAGTTGTCAACTGAGTACATTTCTGCAGCTAAAACGGCTCTTACACAGGCTGTTCTGGGCTTCCTGGATCGCTAATCATCCTCATTTGCATGCTATTCTGCTGCAAGTGAGGTGATTAGCTTATCCACGCCCACTCCGTGTAAGAGCCGTTTTAGCTTGTCTCTTACACGGACTTTGGGCTGTTCCTGGAATGCGAAGGCTGCATGGAGTCTTACACTACTCTTAGACTCCGTGCAAGCCTTCGTGAATCTGGCCCATTGTCTTTTCCCAAGATTCTAGGAGGGAAGTCTAAATATGTAGTGAGAAAATATTTTTCTTGCATTTCCCAGACTTAAACTCTACATATTAAACAAAGAAGTAAGTCATACTGTTGCACTTAAATTCATTTTGGTGTTTTTCAGTATTCTTTGAACATTTTATTGAATTTTATGTTTGCACTGTTTGTGTGGCTAAAGTCACTGTCTTTGTGATTTAAACAACTGCTTGACTATAATTTTGTTGGTACTTCCTTTAGTTAATTTTATGATTTTGCACCTTTTTCAACTTTTTTATAGTTGATTTAGTTTCAGTTAAAAGTGCATTTACCCTGCATCCATTAGTCTCCTTACTAACTGCATGTTCAATGTTTCCTCCATTTTTGTTACACTGAATGTTTTTCACATCAAGAATTTATTAGATTGAACCCATTACTGCTAATGATACTCTTTTACCATAACTTCCCATTTTTTACACTCTTGGATTATTTTTTTATTTTTAAGTACAGTTAAAGCTAGTTTTCTGTTCAAAGTGTATACTTGCTGAGAACAGCATTGATTATTCAGTGGCAGGGATTAATTTACTGCTGCTACTGAAAAGGTTAGGCATTACTGGCTGGAGTCCTAACTTTTTTTTTGCTGTTTCTATTGATTTAGCTCCTCAGCATAAAAATAGTAGGAGGCAGTGCTGGCACTTTCGTTTTCAAATTCTCTTTTAGGAACCTTAATAAACTCCACCTTCTATTTATAGCTATAAACCATATAATTAACATGTGGTACATTATTGCATGTTTAAAGCTGATCGCATACCAGTCTTGACAAATTAATTACCACTTACTTGCTGTTGGTGCTCAAGACAAGTCTTATCTATACACTTATAACCCAAATAAAATACTGCCGCTATGAGCTGAAACATTTCCCTTAGTATCTTGGCAAAGAGGCTCCGACTTGTGCTAAAAGGCACATGTTCTTCATGTGTAACCCTAGATTAGACAGATAGCACTCCAGTAAATCTACTCCAAGCCTCATAGGTGCTAGTCCACCTTTAGCTGCATTATGACCATCTGTAACCAAGGATTTGCACTTTCCAATTGTCTCTGTAGCCCAGTTAGTTGAAATGGGCATTCTGAGACACTATAGTTATTGTCTCATTTTTATTGACAACCATGTACTACTTAAACAAACTGACACAGTGTGTGAGAGATGCAGTAATACAATGATACTGGAGGAAAATGCTCACACAAAGACTCTACAAACAAGAAGCAGGTTGCCAGTATGACTAAACACCATACTAAACCAATCACCCACAGCCCAGATCACACATAGCCCTACATATGTTGAGCATCTTAAAAGTAACTTACATAAAATCACAAAGGCCTCCAAAATGTAATATAAGAAATAAGTAACCTCAACAACCTCAAAAGTACACAAAAAAGGCAGCACCCACCATGCAATATATTGCTAAGATTTACATAATCTCAAGTTAAAAGGTTCAAAAGGCCAATCCCTGCACAATTCAATATCCTAGTTATAGGTGACTCCATAGTAAGACATACTGATGTGCTACTTGCCAGGCTGTGCAGGGAGAGGGTCAGTTAGTTGCCCATCAGATACTAGATTTCACCACATCACACGCGCACTTAAATCCTTGCACCACAAGTGGAAATTTGACACAGTCATGGTGCACATGGGTATAAATGACTTGATCTCTCTGGACTGTATGAAGACAGAGATGATGAATCTCTCGAAATATGAGTCAGAGGCAGGTATAAACCTAGCCTTAAGAATCATTTTACCTTCACTGAGAAGAATGCTGCAATACAAACAAAAAATTACTGACTTCAGCAGCTGTCTTAGCTTCTGGTATCATTCAAAGGGGGTCCAATATCAGCCTGGGAGTCGATGGTGGACAGTCCTAACAGGTTTGCCTGGGATGGCATGCACTTATCCCCAAAGGCTTTTGTATATTGGCAAAGACCTTGTCCACTATCATTGTAACTTTTTTAGGTAATGTCAGTCTTCAAAAGTGTCCACCATAAGAAAACAGAATACAGGTGACATAAGGATACAGCTGCTTAATGCTAGGAGACTTAACAAAAAAACTTGACTCTTTGCAGGCACTTCTTGTCCTGGAATGCATCAATATATGCATCATCATGATCTGGTTCAAGACCATCGAAAGCACTTTATTAATGCAAGGTTTCAATGCCTACCATGCATTTAAGCCCACAACACCAGATGAAGTAAGTAAAGACGGTGAGGTATCTGCATTCATAAAACAAATGTTTCCTTACAGACTCATTATACAAGATAATGACCCAGAACTCCTCCCTGTTTCATTTGCCATTAACAAAACCCCTTAGCACATCAAAGCCAACTATTGGAGTCACTCTATTTTCATTTGGCTCATACTACCAACCTGACTAGTATGGAATGACAATGCATTTAACCAAACACTAATTCTCTTAGGGGACTTAAGCTTCCTCTCCATCAACTGGGAGAGTTATACATCTCCTAGCATGTATACCCAGAGATTTCTGGACTTCATAAAAACAAACTCACTGCACCAGCTGGTAGTCCATACCCCAACACTGATGAAATATCCTGGACTTGGTTCTCAACAAAATGGGACAGCTCTGTCCTCCACCAGTTATAACTTCCTCCCCAGTCAAATGAGACTATAAATCAGTCACAGTCACCCTAAAACTAAAACAGGAAGCATCCTCCAATAACTTGTCATTGAGAAATTTTCTAAAGCTAATCTATAAAACTCAACCAAAGATGGTCCCAAGCCTTGCTGCAAAGGAAGTGAGTGGTCACCTCGCTGTGGTGACCAGAACTGGGAAACCAGGTTAACTAGGAAAGAAGCCATATGGAAATTCAAACAAACTCATTGGCTCATGTTACCCCATCCAGAGCAGCCAATGTGCCAGCATTGGAGAACCAGGTGCTGGTGAGAAGTGTGCTACTGGCCAAAGGAAATTCATTACACTGAGAATGGAAACTCATATCATTGCATGGAATGTTTGACTTGGCCACCATATCTGCCAAAAGGAAATCACTGTCAAGGAACTCATGAAATTCAAAATCTCAATCACTGCAATCAGAATTGTGACTCACTGGATCTGGAACATTGACCATCCAATAACCTACAGCCAATGAGCAGATGAAGTTGTATTACTCTGGTGGCAAGAAGCGAGAGGATGGTGTCGGGTGTATGGTGGATAACTGGGTACAAGAAGCATAATCACTTTCCAACCAATATCGCACCACCTGGCAGCACTCACCATTGATGGTACCATCAAGACCCATATTCTGTCCATCTATACACCAACCAACATGAGTCTGGACCCAGCCAAACATAACTTCTACAACCAGATCCATTAAATGCTGGATTTGATTCAAGTACTGAGATGATCATCTTGGCAGTAGATTTCAACACCCAAATCAGTGAGGACAGGCACAATTGGGAAGAAACAATGGGTAGATTTGGCCATGGTAATATGAATGATAACAGCCTATGCCTTCTGCCCTTTGCTGCATCAAATAATCTCATTGTGGGAGATAGCCATTACCAGCATCCCCACAAACACCAGCTCACATGGCAAAACCTATCTGCTGGAGACTCGACTATATTAGACTATATCCTGGTCAACTCTCACTTCCGATTATTGTTCAAGAATATCAGTGCCATGGAAGGACCTGGCTGAGGCTGCGATCATTACCTTGTCCATGCCATGGTGCAGCTTCGCTTACAGTGTGCAAAGTACAAGTCACCTCCACCAGCTAAGCTGGACTGGAAGCAACTGATGGCCCCTGCCTGCAAACAGGAATTCCAGATCAAACTGTCAAACCAGTTTGCAGCACTGGCCCATACACAGGATGTGGATAAGTTAGAAAAGCAGATATCAAACTTCATCATGGAATGTGCCAAATCACTATGCCCACCCATCCGCCACCAAATGCTGCCATGGATATCTGATGAGTGCCTGAATCTCATAGCCCAATGGAAGCAGGCAAAACTGGCCAACCACAAATGATACCTGCAGCTCAATAAAGAAGTTCACCAGAGACTGAATGCAGAAAGAGAAGCATATTGGAGCCAGGTGACAGCTGACCTTGAGAAGGCAGCATCCAGACACAAGTACCACACCCTGTACAGCACCCTCAAATGATTGAATGGGAATACCAAATCCACCAGCAACAACATCAAAAAAGTGGATGGGGCAATCATCCACTCACCTTGTGAACACCTGAAATGTTGGAGGGAATTCTTTTAAGAGCTTTACAACCATGATCTCCTCATGGACCAATGGTCAATCCACCACTCTGTGATCTCTCTGAGGCCCCAATGATTGATGCAAAGCCAACAGTCAAAGAGGTGAAATCAGCTATCAGAACACAGAGAAACAGCAAGTCAACAGGAGTAGATCAAGTCACTGAGAAAGCAATCAAGGCTGGAGGCAATAGCCTGTTCTACTGACTCTACACATTGATCAAGCTGCTATGGGTTACTGCACAAATACTATCCACATGGAAGAACGCTACCATCATACCCATCCACAAGAAGAGGGACAACAGGGAATGCAAGAACTACTGTGGCATCAGCCTGCTCTCCATCATCAGCAAACTCTTTATGAAGATCATACAAGCCAGGCTGCAGAAACACCATGAGCATACTATCAGGGAAGAACATGTCAGATTCAGATGAACCAGAGGATGCTGTGATCAAATCTTCACCATCCATCAGCTAATGGTGGAATGAATCCAGTGTGGATAAAGTACAGTTTTTGTCTTTATTGACTACAAGTCTGCATTTGACTGTATCCACTGGTATGTAAATCATCAGACTCCTTCAAACATCATACAGTGGTTCATCCAGCCAGGGGCACATTCTGAATGAACTGTCTGAAGAGCTAACCATCCAGGCTGGGCTCCATCAAGGGGATGTGGTTTGTCCACTGCTGTTCAACATAGTGGTGGATGCCATCATGAGGAGAGTATTTAAGAGCAGGAGTGGATTCCAGTACAACAATGCCCATTCTGTGACTGACCTGATGTTCACCAGTGACAGCACCATTGTTGCATGCAGTGATACTGAGGCCACAGATATTCTCTATAACATTGCCCACATTTCCCAATCATACGGCTTATGAATAAATGCAGCCAAGACCGGTCACAAGCCACCATCTACCTTGGAGGAGTTCTGATCAAACAATGCAAGAATTCAAGTATCAATGTTCGCTGGTCCAGGAGAAGAAGGTGGCATCAGCAGCTGAAGTCCACAGCAGAAATGGACAAGACACCCCAGCATTTGCCTCCCTTAAGGGGTGTCTTTGGAAGAGGACAAATATCTCTTTCATCACTAAGATTTGCCTTTTCTGTACACTGATCTTGCCAATTTTCCTTTATGGATCAGAAACTTGGATTCTAATCAAGCCGGACCTGAACAAGCTTGAGATTTTCCAAATACAATGCCTGCACCAAATCTTGGGAATCTCACTTTGTGACTGCATTACAAACAAGAGCATCTGGACTAGATGTGATTGGCAACCAACAATTAGCAAACAGATCCAGAACAGGAGACTGTGCTAGTTTGAGCATGTGTGCAGGATGGACACCCACCACTTGCCATACAGACTATCATGGAGAAAGTAGCCTGCAAACTGGAGTGGTTTCAAATCTGCACCAAATAAGACATGGGCTAAACATATTGAAGATGTCCTGAGAAGCTGGTGACTCTTTCTACAAGTGGCCAAAAACATTGCCGTGGACCAAAGCATAGATAGGTGTAATGAAGGAAGTCCAGAATCCAGTGGCACCCAAGGCAGCATACCAACTATGGGGTCAATCACCTCTGTTGGCTGCCAGCTAGGAACAAACAAAAAAAGAAGAAGAAAGAATCTATAAAAACTGACCAATGACCTGGCTAAATTTAACATCCTCTTCAAACCTAATGACCCCTTTGCCTATGTGTAATGCTTTCCTGCCAAATTCTGTGCACATGTAATTAGCTGCATAGATGAATCTGCCTTCTTCTAAAGTAAATACAATGACAAATTTTAAAATAAACACCTGCAGTATAACCTAAATATAAACAGGTTTCATATGTTTTTCACCTGATAAGGGGTAGGGATGGTATTAGTGGAGAACTTAGATTATAGTGCTAAAATGTTGGAGATATTTTATGATACAGATAAATATATTGAAGTATCCATACAACGAAGTTATGACTGCTCATAGAAAGGTGCAACTTGTTTGGAGGATTCTCTCATTCAAGGAATAATTTCTGAAGATTTATATAATTTTCTTAGAACGGAACATCTACCATCTCTCAATATTCTGGAATACCAAAAGTACATAAGGATATTCTCAACACCCCCCCCCCCCCATATAGGGTTGTCATAACAGCACAAGATAGTATCACATACCCACTGGAAGTATTTATTGATAGACTTTTTAAATCAACAGTTCTTTCAGTAGATTATATTTTAATGGATTCCTGGGACTTTTTGTCCAGATTTAGACATGAATTAGTCACCAGTGATTGTGCTTTTTTCACAATGGACATAACTGATTTATTTACATCCATTCCACACAAGGAAGGTCTTGACTTATTTCTTGAGGCAATTTTGGAATTAACTGAGTTAAGTAGTACCATGACTAATTTTGCAGTATGTGTTATGGAAATGATTTTGGATAACACTTACTTTATGTTCGAGGGTAGTTACTTCAAACAGATTAAGGGCATAGCTATGGTGGCCAGTTGTGCCCCCATCTACGCTAATCTGGTGATGTACACCTGGGAACAAAAGTTTGTTTTTTCAACTGGGTATAAGGAAAAATGGGGACTATATCTTTCATAGCTGGACGACATCTTCATTTTGTGGAGAGATTCCATTTTGTCTGAAGCTGAATTTGTTCAACATCTGAACAACATTCCATCCTTTTTGAAATTTACCAGCAAAAGTTCCAAAATGAATATAGATTTCCTAGATGTTAGGATTGGTAAGGATGTGGACAACAAACCATTTTGTTCAACTATTTTTAGAAAAGACACCTTCTCAAATAGTTACTTAGTATAATGGGGATGCTGGCTGTTATAGTCCAAAAATACAATTTTGAATGGACAGTTAGTGAGAACAATGAGAATGTGTTCAGATTGGGAACTTTTCAGAAGGGAATTGTTATTCAATATAAATTTATTTTTGGAAAGGGGTTACCCCACAGACCTCATTTACAATGTTAGTTATGAGGTAGTCCATGCTTGAGGTTCTAAGTTTAAACTACTTATAGGGATAGGCAAAGCAAATGTTTTTAAAACCTCTTCCCTTTCACAAAAATTCAATGTAAGTATGGTCATCCAATTTGAAGATGAGAAGTGAAGGATATAATGAGAACATACTGGGTGCTTTTTAAGATAAATAGTGAACTCACACAAATTTTGGGGGAAGAACCGAAATTTGTCTACAAGATGGGTAAAAGCTTGAACTTTGTTTGAACACAGCCCATTGATTATCAAGCCTTCCAAAAAAGGAACCACAAAATGTGGTTGTTATTCCCAATGCAAATATATTTTGGATGAAAAATATATATTTTTACCAAATATGGTTAAACCTGTCATTTTCAGACAAGGAATTGTGCAACAAAAGGATTTGTGTATTTAGCTGTTTGTAATATTTGTAAATATTTCTATGTGGGAAAAACTAAAAGCATGGGAGAGATAAATTGTTATAAAAATAACATTTTGCTGCTATTTTTATTTTTATTTTTATTACTATTAATGGTAAAATTTAAAAAGGATCACATGACCTGTGAAGTTTATTTAAATGGCTCTAAGACTGTTACAACTTGTATATGATGAAGTTTTAAAGGGTTTAAAATGGAAGTGCTTATATGCTTACTGGATTGTACCGTATTTCTTGGATTAAACCTGTGCTTTACACTTTTACTGGATTGTATTGCACTTCTTGAGCAACACTTGAAGTTTTTACAGCTTGGTTTTGGACTGTTTGACTTCCAGCAGCAAGTATTTCTTAGTTTGTGATTTTGGAACTTTTTTTGTGTTTCTGGTTTGGCATGGCAGCTGGAAACGACGGTTTATCCCAGCCGTTATTCCCTGTCTCAGGGGAAAGCATTTTGTGGTTGGAAATTACTGTGTTGCAGCAAACAATTCAAAATTTAACATTACTAGTGCAGCAGCTATCGCAGTGTTTGGACAATACATCCCTATACACACCCACTCCTAGTTCCAGTAATCTTGCAGGGGCTAGACATTTTGGAAACACTTCTGCGACTCAGAAAGCTACCAATGAACTGGCCAATACAACAACTGTAAGTAACAACTTAGGTCGTTTTGGTAGTAATACAACAGTGGGGCATAGCATTAATGGAGTAACAGCATGGAATGATATTCCTAACATCAATGTATGGATACAAAAAGGGGTTGGATTCCCTAATTAGAACAATGTTATAGAAACAACAGATGTTTCATGAAAAATGGAATTATTGGATCAAAAACATTTTAAGCTGAAAAAGTTGCAGTTGGAGAATTTTTATTTACTGGAGAATATTAAAGCAAACAGAGTGCCGAAGGGCTTTAGGCCGTGGAGGTATCCCACTGGGACAGACATCAATTCACCCTTACACAAAGATCTTGTGGTTCTCCTTGACAAGCAAGGGTGTGACTTTATGGAACTCATAGTACACCATAACAATAAGTTCAGTGACAAACTAACTACAGATGTTACGAGGTTAAATGACAGTAGTGTCAATGACAAAATCATACCAGGACTACAAAACCGAACATGTACAAGTATTTTGCAGTATAAAACAAAGTATTGCAAAAACTAAGGGATATAAGATGAAAAAATATGAACCAGAAGAGAGTATAAAATGGGAAAAGCCTACCCCCCCACCACCGACTTCACAAACTCGGAAAGGTTTTGATGAACAGTCTGGCAACCAGGCAATGGGAACAGGACGGGATATATATATATACCAGTATGGAACAAGAAAACAATATCACTGATGAACACTGGCACAATAATGACTTTTCACCCAACAACTCTAACTACCAGCAGGATTTTCCATTACTCAGGAGGTCGGAACTACTACAGAATCAACAAAGAGTATATTACAACAGGAAGAACTATGCGAAGGGCCCATTTCAGGGCAAAGGGAACATCTATTATTAAGGCAATGCACCACCATACCGGAGGAGGAATACATGAACAGATATGAGGATGAGAACATTATAGCTGAAGGAACAGAAATAGAACCAGGACATGAGGCGGAATTGGGTTGGAGGGAGGGCCCATTCGTTGGATACAACAAGGAGAAGGACGTTAAGTTATATAACTACACTGAACACTCTATATGGACAGATGTAGCTGATTATTTTGCAAAAGGTATGAATTTTGTACCCAAAAGTGAAATGAACTTGACTAATGTACTAATTGATTTAAAATTATATATACATAGCCTGAATTTTCAACTGTTATTTAAGCAGGATAATAGTAACAGCATTTATAATACATTAAGAACAAGTAGCTTATATAACCCACCAGTACACCCCGCTCTAAATATATTTGAAAAAAATGTGTGAAATTGATTTAAGGGCTCACTATGAGATCAATAACAAAAAAGAAGGAAAAACAACAGTAATGATATAGGGGAAGAAATTATGGATTTCATACATTTCAATGAATTACAGGTCATGAAACCCGATAAGGGTGGGAGTATTGTAATTATGAAGCAGGAAACATACAAGAACAACATAAATGGAATGTTACAAGCAGAAACATATGAAAGAAGTAGTAGATCAGAGTTAAACAGTGCATATTTGAGATTAACTAATCAAATCAGAGACATGTTCATAGAGAGAAGAATAGACATGGATGAATTTAAATATCTACGCATTACATCACCCAGAATCCCTACAATTTTTGGAGTCCTTAAAATCCACAAGTTAGTTAACCATCCACTTATGAGACTGATAGTGGATGGTAGGGGCTCCATCACTGTTCCATGCACTCAGTACATTGACACTAAGTGTAAACATTTTCTAACACAAGAACAACATCTGTACAGGGACTCTTGGGATTTCCTGTCCAAAATGAACACTATTAGATTTGAAAAGGAAGACATTATGACTACTATAGATGTAAAGGATTTATATACCATCATTCCACACAATATAGTCCTATAATGGACTATGGATTACTTGGAAAACAAAAAACCTGGACCAGACTATAGAAAATAATGTCATACATCTCTTAGAAATAGTTCTCACCAATAACTACATATAATTCGAGGAAGAAATTTACAAACAAAAAGGAGTGGCCATGGGCTCCCCAGTGGGGTCCTTTTTGGCAAATGTAGTTATGTTGGAGTGGGAAAAGAGATTTGTGCATAACAATGTCCACACAGACAATATTAAACTCTACCTGTGCTATTTGGATGACATCTTCCTTATATGGGGAAATAATGAGGCTACATTAAAAAACGTTCTACAGTATATTAATGAAAGTATAGAGTTCCTTAAGTTTACATGCCAATACAACAAAAATGAGATGTCATTGTTGGATGTTATGCTTAGGAAAAATTATGGTTTGGGGGAAAATGTAGCTAGCATATACAGGAAACCAACATATTTGAATATGTTACTTCCACTTCACCAGCTACCACCCCTTTAAGCAGAAAAGGCAGTGGCAAAGGGCCAATTGGTTAGCGCGGCCAGAATGAACACCTTAGATGAAGACTACTATAAAGAAGTGGATAACCTAGTAGGGATGTTAACTACAAGGGGTTACCCATCAGAATTATTAAATGAGTTAACATTAGAAGTTACATCTAAAAGAAAAAATGGATTTTATCAACCTATTTTGACAAGGAACTTACAAAATAAGGTAACTACCAGTACTACTAGAAATCATGGTAATCATAAAAATTATCACAATGCCTTTATTACCACCTTTAATAAAGCTAGTGGTAGTATAAAATGGATTTTGAACAAAAACTGGAAGGTGCTACAAGAACACCCAAACATAAGGCCTAATGGTTAAGGTGTTTACCTTGCAAAAACAAGGTGCAGGGTTTGAGTCTCACTGGGATAATTGGCTAGGCTTAAAATGGATTGCAAGGGCAGTTAGCCTAGTACTAATCTATGAACCTATGAACCTATAATCAATGACATAAGGGTAATGCCCACTATTATTTATAAAGAGGCAGTAACATAAAAAAATGGTTGAAGCAAAAAGGAAAGTGGCAAATGCTTTAACTAATAGGATGTCAAAATGTGGGAGATGCAGTTACTGCAAACACATACTTGAGGGTACTCAAATCAACCTAAAGAAAAGAAAATTACACATAAAGGGTAAATACAACTGTGAGACTACAGGCATAATTTACATCACAAAATGTCAGGCATGTGATGGGTTTTATGTGGGAAAAATTGAGTGAAAGCTCCGTGATCATATTTATGAACATTTATACGATATTAAAAAAGAAAGAACCACCAATGCACTGTTTAGGCATCTAAATGAACACTCTGACCACTATTTTAAATTTAGCATATTAGAAAGAGTGGAGAAAGAAAAGCGAAGGGGGTCCTTGGACAGTAATACTGGAGCAACATGAAATAAAATGGCAACTGCAACTAGAGGCATACAGACAACCAGGACTAAATGACCATGTCAGTATTGCTCTCTCATCCTGAAACCATGGGAGAGAGAAATTGTTATAAAAATAACATTTTACTGCTATTTTTATTTTTATTACTATTAATGGTTTATTTATAAAGATTATTGTGCATGATAACCACATGAACTAATTTTAATAGCACAACAATTAAAACAGCATGTATAAAAGGGCATGAATTTAATGGCAATACATACTTTTTTGAGGGATGTGTATAATAGGGAAATGTTGCTTTAAAATTTCAAAAGGATTACATCACCAGTGAAGTTTATTTAAATGGCTCTAGAACAGTTATACCATGTATCTGATGAAGTTTTAAAGGGTTTAAAATGAAAGCGCTTATACGCTTACTGTATTGTACTGTATTTCTTGGATTAAACCTGTGTTTTACACTTTTACTGGATTGTATTGCACTTCTTGAGCAACACAAAGTTTTATGGCTTGGTTTTGGACTGTTTAACTTTCAGCAGCAAGTATTTCTTAGTTTGTAAAACTAAAAGACAGTTGAGAAAACACATTTATGAACATGTGTATGCTATTACTCAAAAGAATGAAAATAATGCCTTTTATAGGCATTCAATGAGATGTGATGGATTTACTAAATTCAGATTTGGCATACTTGTGTGGTACAGAAATCTTTAAGAGGTGGATGGTGGGAACTCAAGGTTGAAGTCTTTCTCTCAAACAGCTCAAATGGCTTGAGCTGCCTCAATTACTTCTTACCACTCAACTCTCCACAGCCCACAAACTATATTACCTCCCAAATGAAATCCCCATTTTACAAGACCTAATACAACCCTACACCACCACCCGAGCCTTAAGATCAACAGACCAAAATCGCATAAATGTCATCAAACATAAGAATGAGGCTGGCAAATCTCTTTTTTCCTGTCCTATAGCAAAAGTCTGGAACTCACTTCCAAAACATATAACTTCTACAAGTTCTGCTCCACAATTTAAAAGAAAAACAACTCAAAACCCACTACTTTAAAAACTGGCTATGCTCATGTGACTCCCCAGGCTAATCCACTACATTTGCAGTGATACAGTGATTCTACCAAGGATCATCTTATAGTGCCTAACCTCTGTATATTAGTTCTTAACTAATGATGTTCTATTCTGTTGGTATCTACTTATACATCTCTGAAGACAGTTAAACATATTCCTACATACAACTGGTATTCCTAAAGAATACAATAATTGTATCTATACATATATCTGTGAAGAAATGTAAAATATGTTCTTGTATAATATTGTATGTATTTAGAAGAAAATGTAATTCATAAAATGCTATTTGTTAGATTGTTTTTTAAGTGGAGCTTTTCTCTCCAGGCCTCCGCTAAAAATGGACCTTTGTCCAGTCGGACTTTCCCGATCAACAAATACAAAATAAAAAAATAAATAAATAAATAAATTAGGTGATTTTTCAATCCAGGAAGCTTGCAACCGGCAGTGCAGGACTAGTGCTATCTGCAGAAATGTACTGGGTTAGTAACCGAGTACATTTCTGCAGAATCCAAAATGGAGCTGTGACAGCTCCAAATAAAGGCTACATATCATGAAGTAAGCATGCCAATGGCCAAGTATAAGGCCATTGGCATTGCAAACAGTAAAAAAAATACAAAAATCAACTTTTATTTTTTTTTAGCCAATCTTGGCTGTTTAAGCATAGGGCAGTGGTGTGCAAATTGCATCGGGAGGAAAATAACAAAATGAACATAAATTAGGTATTCTAACTAAAAGCAGTATTCTGCCATGCAAGCCAATGGCAGGCAGAAGACAACATGGGCAGTGAGTAGTGGTTGCTAAGAGGGGAGGCTCAGTGTAAGACATGTAACTATGCATTAGCAGGCAATCCTATGCAAATGAGGGGAATGATAGTGAATCCCTGTTTTCCCCAGCATGCTAGTCAGGTCCCAACAGTGTAAGAGTAGGAATAGCTTGGTGCAAGCCTAGAAGTTAGGTGACATCATGGGGGGGTATGTCAGGCATACTGTAAGCAGACTGGAGCCCTGTGGCTCAGGTTTGCTCTTAGCTTAGCACAGTTAAACTAGGGTGTGTGTCTGAATCTGCCTAGCACTCTTTACATTGCCTAAGCAGATGTGTGTGCTGCGCACCAGGATTTAAAGGAAGAAAAAGAAAGTTAAACCAAGAAATAGCAGCATTATACACATATGAGCACTCAGTTTGCATGGCACACCCCCGGGCTTAAACAGGAAGGCAGTGGGAAGGGAAAACAGCAGTAGGAAGGTAATCAAGGAGAACTAGCATAGCTGGCAGGTGAAATGTATCGGAATCAGCTAGTTACACAGGCAGCAGACCTGACCAGCACAGAACACTACCATAAACTATGCAAACACCTTCCCATCTGGTTTTTCCACATTCTACACCACCAGTGTATACAAGCGGGGACATTTTAACAAACAAACCTACAGAATGAGAAGGGCTGCAGCAGGCAAAATAGAATGGGTTCCTATCAGTTTGTTGAAACTTCAGCCGTTTGAACACCATATGTTTGAACTGTGAAGTTTGAAAACAGATTATCGTGAAGCCGCAGAACACCGAATTCTTTCCCAGGGAAAGAGTTTGGTGGGCCGTTTCTGTGGCTTTGCGATTTTCAGCACTGTGGTGGAAAGTTATGGGTTGGGTTCAGGTAAGTGTGTGATTGTGTGGACGTTAGGGTTAGGGCGCAGGTTAGGTGAGTTAGGGTTAGGGGGCAGGTGAGATGGGTGTCAGGTGAGTGTGCGATAGTGACGTACCTTAGGGTTAGGGTTTGGGTTAAGTTAAGTGGATAGATAGAAGTGTATGTACAGTTTAGTGTAGGGTTAGATGTAGGATTTTATGTGTATGTGTGTGGATTGCTGTTTTTTTGGTATGTTTGTGTTGTGTGTGTGTGTGTTTCTTGGAACAATGATTTTTTCCCTGGGAAAAAAATCACTGTTCTAAGCCTTCGATGGTTTTGCACTTCGAGGTTAAAAGTTCAAACATATGGTGTTCGAACTTCTGCCGTTTCAATGAAATGATATAGACCCCATAGAACAACATGTGCAAGAGGCTGAGGGTAGTGAGGATGTGAATGCTGCCGATCAACCCACAGTGAGGAGACTGAGAAGAGTGTACAGACCCAGGGTAACCTACCAGGGGCTACATGAGCTGGAGATAGTGGAGTGCTATAGGGTGGACAGAGACCTCCTACAGCAAATTGTTGAGCTATGCTGGCCACACCTGACACACCAAACTGACTGAGTGGAACCCATCCCAGTGGATACCAACATATGTGTAGGCCTAGGAATACTAGCCACAGCTACCTCCCAAAACTCAACTGGGGATATCATGGGGATCTCACAGGCATCAGCATCCTGTGTATTCCACCAGTTCCTGGATGCCATGTCAGCACATGCCGGTGAGCATGTATATTTTCTCACCACCCATGAGGTATTGGCCAGCAGTATGCATCTCTTCCACCAAATAGCAGAATACCCTGAGGTAGTGGGTGCTATAGAATGCACGCACATATGCATCAAAGCACCACCTGGTGATCAGGGTAGGGCCTACATCAACTGCAGGGGCATCCGCTCCATCAACTGCCAGGTCGTCTGTGATGCCCAAGGCATTATAATGAATGTGTGTGCTGGCTGCCGTGGAAGCTATCACGATTCCCGCATATGGTATCTGACACAGCTGTACCAGAGGTTTGCCAATGGGGACATCCCCTATGGTCACCTAGTGGGGGATGCTGTTTACACACTGGAGCCGTGGCTGATGACACCCATCAGAAATGCACACACACCTGAACAAGAATGCCATAATGAGGCACACGCACAGACCAGACGTATAATAGTGCATGTGTTTGGGATGCTCAGGTCATGGTTCCGGTGTCTGGACACATCCAGGGGAGCCTTGCAGTACTCAACAGCTACATGTACCCAAATTGCTATGGTATGTGCCATGCTGCACAATATGATCCTGTGGAAACAGCTGCAGCAGGAACAGCATGGGGCAGGGCCACACAGCCCCCCCACCAATGCCAAGGCCTGCACAGGCACAGAGTGACTCGGAGGGGGAACAACCTGAGCCTGCCCCAGTAGGCAGATGGAGGTGTATCCAGTATGCTGAGGCTGCGGCAAAGAGACAACACATAGCACATACACTGACTCAGTAGGGACCCAGGGAATGACACCTCTCTCTGACTCGCACATACAGTAAAAGGGATGCCAAACATGACACTACCTGTGCTCAACCATGTATAGGGAGTGTACTGTGTGCATCCGACATAGGCAGCCCTCCAGCACAATCCACAATTCTGGCACACCCTCCAGGTAAGTCAATCAAACTACCAACTGCCAAATGGAGTAGAATGTGTCGTTACCTGTCATTATGGTATGGATGTGAGCATGCAAGGGAATTGGGTAGCTTAATGTTATGGCAGCAGAAAGTAGACACCCATAGTGGTACCATGACATCTGTAACACATACTGGTGTCACCATAGTAGCCAGTACTGCACAGGGTGACAAAACCCACTGCAGGAAATGTGCTGGGTGACATGTGTGCCCATATGACTCACACATGCCAGTCAGGTCGGTTCACATACCCAACAACAGTCTCATCCAGCAGAACAGGTATAGACAAACACAAACAAAGGCTGTGCTATGGCCCCTAAATGATGGCTATGGTTAACCTCACACCAGGCCTACACAGACAGACTACAGCAAGTCAGGCAGTGGGATGTTAGTTCTGAAGGGTAGGAAGTCAGACACTAATATGTAGGACAACCAAAGCTACGATCTGTAGTACACTGGTATGCCTCTAGTCAGCATGATAGGTAAGAATAAAGAATGAAATGGAGTACCTGACATACCAGTACAGTCATAGCAAATGTGTACAAGTGTCAGGTGTGCCCCCTTCCTACATAGTAATCTAATAACACTCCAGTGTGTCCCCCAATCCTGTGTAGAAATGTAGAAATAGTAAGGTGTGCCCCCCATCCTACATATAAATGTAGTAACAGGCAGGTGTGCTTCTCAATCCTTTGTAGTAATGTAGAGATAGTAAGGTGAGCCCCCCTATCCTATGCAGAAATGTAGTAACACTCAATGCCAAATGCTTGATGGATACCCTGCAGAAACAGCATGCTACCTGACGGTGTACAACACAAAGGTCGGAACTGCAGTATAAACTACCTGGACTCGATCCACACATTAAATACATATGTGCATACTGGGCATGCTCACACACTTAAACACATGAAGGCCATGTCTGCAAACACCAGTGAACCAGACATATCTGGCAGTCGCAGTTGTTAGTGTAGATACTCATCAGTATGCACCACTCATGTCTTGCACACACAGTGGATAGGAATACAGACATATATGTAAGGACAACACACTATAATAAGCCAAAGGTATTCGTACATAGATGTGTGAAAGAGGGTGACTGTGACAAGGAGCAATCCAGACCTGTCCCACCCAGCACACAGCCAAAGGGCCCCAAGCACATGAGGTTCAGATGTCACTCACTGCAGATACTAGCCACCAGTATCTGTCAGCATTGCAGACTATGTGGTGCATGTGACAGCTGTGCAACATGACTGTACAAGGAAGTAGTCATCTAGCAGCTGTATACACGTACCATGAAATATGACCCTGTGTGTGCCCACATGTGGCATGTCAACTTCTAGAAGAATGGGTTATGGCCCATGCACACATGCTGCCCACCCCATAGCCTTACTATGACAAGCCTGGTAAGGTCATCCACTGTGAAATACACCTTTGGGGTAGTTGTAGCCTGGTAGTCTCCATGGCATGTCCCATAACTGCGTACTGCTGTAGTATGATAAACTAGTTAGATAGGAGTTTAAATCCCAGACATGGCAAGTGTGTGTCTGTCCGTGTAGAGAGCAATGCTTTTTAGGGTAGTCACACTCCCTACAATTGAAATACTCCTCTTTGGTAAGGCTGCTGATGTCATCCACCTAGAAATACATCTCTGGGTAGGTTGTAGCCCAGTAATCTCCATAGTTCGTGCCATACCTGTGTACTGCTGTAGTGTGATACATTAGTTAGTTAGGAGTTCTAATCCCAGATTTGGTAAGTTTGTGTGTGTGTCTGTCTGACTCTGTGTAAAGAGCAATGCTTTTTAGGGTAGTTACACTCCATACAATTCGTATGCTTTACTTTGGCAAGGCTGCTGATGTCATCCACCCAGAAATACAGCTCTGGGAAGGTTGTAGCCCAGTAATCTCCTTAGCATGTGCCATAACTGCGTACTGCTGTAGAATAATAAATTAGTTAGGTAGGAGTTCTAATCCCAGACATGTCAAGTGTGTTTGTGTGTAAGTCTGTCTGACTCTGTCTATGTAGAAAGGAATGCTTTTTAGGGTAGTCACACTCCACACAATTCATATGCTCTACTGTGGCAAGGCTGCTGATGTCATCCACCCAGAAATACATCTCGAGAATGTTGTAGCCCAGTAATCTCCGTAGCATGTGCCCTTAACTGTGTACTACTGTAGCATGATAAATTAGATAGGAGTTCTAATCCCAGAAATGGCAAGTGTGTGCGTCTTTGTGTGTGTTTGTGTGTGTGTCTGTCTGTGTAGAAAGCAATGTTTTTTAGGGTAGTCACACTCCATACCATTTGTATGCACTACTTTGGCAAGGCTGCTGATGTCATCCACCCAGAAATACACCTCTGGGAAGGTTGCAGCCCAGTAATCACCATAGCGTGTGCCATAACTGCGTACTGCTGTACTATGACAAATTAGTTAAGTAGGAGTTCTAATCCCAGACATGGCTTGTGTGTGTGTGTCTGTCTGTATAAAGGGCAATGCTTTTTAGGGTAGTCACACTACATACAAATTGAATGCTATACTTTGGTAAGGCTGCTGATATTATCCACCTAGAAATACACCTCTGGGAAAGATGTAGCCCAGTAATCTCCATAGCGAGTGCCATAACTGCATACTGTTGTAGTGTGATATAGAACTCTGGTAGGGTTCTATTCCCACCCATGGCAGTTCTGGATGTTATGTGTGTGTTTCAATGTCTGTGTAGGGAACAATGCATTTTTGGCTAGTCACACTCAATACATTTCAAATGCCCTACTTTGGCAATCCTGCTTATGTCATTCACTGTGAAATACACCTTTGGGGAAGGAGTTCTCCAGTAATTCCCATGGTGCATCCTATAACAGCTTCATGTTGTGGTCTAATATAGACCTCTGTTAGGGGTTCTATACCCCCACATGTCGGTTGTGGATGTTTTGCGTGTGTTTCAATGTCTGTGTAGGGAGCAGTGCATTTTAGCCTAGCCACACTCACTACATTTCGAATGCCCTACTTTGGCAATCCTGCTGATGTCAATGTGAAATACACCTTTGAGGAAGGAGTACTCCAGTAATCTCCGTGATGCATACTATAACTGTGTACTGCTATTAGTGTAATAAAATAGTTAGGTAGACGTTCTAATCCCAGACATGACATATATGTGTGTGTGTGTGTGTGTGTGTGTGTGTGTGTGTGTGTGTGTGTGTGTGTGTGTGTGTGTGTGTGTGTGTGTGTGTGTGTGTGTGTGTGTGTGTGTGTGTGTGTGTTTGTAACTCATATCCTGTGTGGAGGTGGTTGTGAGTGCGTAATAACTGGACCCAATGTGGAGTGGGTTTTGCAAATTTCTTATATGGTGGCCCTAGTATATATCACAATGTCACCATACAGGGATAACAGATGTGAAATAGCTGAGAGGCTGGGGTGCAGATCCATACTCATACATGTGACATCAAGGCCAGGCAAACAAAGTTAGCAACCCTAGTATTAATTAAGCGGGAAGCTTTCCAAAACAACCAAACCAAGAAAAAATGGAATGCAAAACCCGGAGAGCAGTATCCAAAGCCAGGAACATGCAGCTACGAATTCACTGTTTATTGTTAAAAAAAAAATGCTGTCATTAACGCTTTTACTAAAAACAATTGCGTTTTCGTCCTCCACACTGGACTTCATCAGATGTTGAACAGACCTACAAAATCTACTTATATATACTTGATTAAAAATCCTAACCAATAGAATACTAACCAATTAATTCAAATCTACAAATCAACTTCACATTTGGGCTCATAAATATTCATAAATATTATGTCATGTCTGTCTAAAATCACTTTTTCAAAAAAATCATTTATATAAAAACTTTTACTGACCTGTTAAATTACTTAAGTTACACAACCCAACTTATAAAAATTTAATAACAAATAATAAATTATTGATTAAAAAGACCTAACTAAAATTGTTACAAAATGTTATTTATGAATTTAGATAAAAAACTAACAAAGCACCGCCATTTCATGAAATAGCACCACCTAGTGTAGAAAAGGTCTATTACACTAATTCTCATAACTTAGATGCCTTTAATTTTAAAAGTGGAAGTATGGATACGTGTTCATTTAAACCTGGTGTTTTATTAGCTTCTAGTGTTACTTGCCACCATAGTTCCCTATAACTTATAGTGTCCTCCCAAGGACCCCCCCTCTACTACTAGTTTTAATAGTTTTAATATGCTCTATCACAAAAAAATTTAATTTACTCTCTTTACATATCTTAGAATATATATATAGAGCATGTGTTTCTTTCTCTCTCTTTATATCATAATTATTTTCATAAATTCTCCTTTTTAGGGTCCTTTCTGTTTTACCTACATAAAAGGAGTAACATATTACACAGGTGGCAAGATACACTAAGCCCTTAGTTTCACAATTATAAATACCTTTACTACTAATCCATCTTTCTCTACTCTCCACATAGATTTTTTTCTTTGTTAGCAATAAACTCACATTGGTTGCATTTTCCACATTTGAAGGTACCAGTTTTTCTTCCATTAATATTGTTACCAATCATTTTAGATTCCTTCTTCTTATACTCCAACATATCTTTAATACTACTGGAATTTTTAAACACTATCTTAGGTGTACTTGCTACTATTCCATCCAAGTCTGTAAAGACTCTAAATCTAGCCCATTCCCTCTGGAATATAGATTTAGTAACATAATTTAAAGCATTGTATTCCAGAATAAGGGCATGTTGGTAGTCTTCCTTACTATTTATTTCTTCCATATCCATTTGTCTCTTATTGTTTTTTTTTCTCCCAAAATGGGTTTAAATCTATTTATTCTTCCCATTTCCACCTCAGACCTTATATTACTAATAAATTCCTTTGGATAACCTCTATCTAAAAACATGTTTTCTAACAATCCACACTCCTTCTTAAAATCCTCATAGTTACTTGTCATCCGTGACCCCCTAACAAATTGTCCTTTAACTATGTTCTTTTTACAATGGGTTGGATGTGCACTGTCATAGTGCAAAAATGAATTGCAATAAGTTGTTTTTCTATATACCTTGGTTTCAAAGAAATTGATCCCTTTATATACCTCGATATCCAGATATTGCAAACTTATTTCTGACTTGTTATGAGTAAATTTAAGAAAGTCAGTTGTCCCTTGAATATAAATCAAGAACTCATTTAATTTCTCAACCCCTCCTGTCCAAAAAATGACAATGTCATCCAAAAACCTTCGATATAAATTCCAACAGGTATTAAAGCTTGAATTGAGAATGTATGTTTCTTCCAAATTGGCCAGTACTAAATTAGCAAAGGTAGGTGCACAGGCTGCAACCATGGCCACTCCTTTTATTTGTTGGAAAAATTCTCCATTAAATATTAAATAGTTATTTTTCAGGACCATGTCCATAAAACCTGTGCACACTACCTTCTCTTTGTGAGTCAATAACTTGTCTTGAAAGACTTCATCCTCAAACATGCTCATACCAGTTGTATATGGGATAGAAGAAAATAAATCAACTATATCAATAGTAACAAATAACAGGTCTCTAGAAAAAAAATCTGATTTGATTTCCCTTAATAAATCCCATGAATCCTTTAAAATTACTTTCTTATTAATCCAAATGTGTTTAGCTTTTATATCTATATATTTAGCTAATGGTAATGTTTTTGAACCATCTGCGGACACTATTGGTCTAAGCGGGGGGTCCGTAACATCTTTATGAACCTTAGGGATACCATATATTACAGGTATTTTTGGTTTATCCACTCTTAAATAAGAATACATTTTTCCATCTATACTTCCTTCATGAAACATAGCCTCTAATAACATGTCAATTCTTTTGTACGCTAAATTTATTTCATTTTTAGAGACCACTGAGTATTTTGTTTCATCTCTGAGTGTATGGTTCATTTTACCTTCATATATAATAGTATCCATAATTACCGCCCCTCCACCTTTGTCTGGCTTCATTATTCTTACATTCTGATTCAATCTTAAGTCATTCAATATCCTATATTCTCCTTTGTCCAAATTCATTTTGTATCTCACTCTCTTTTGCATTTTTCTCAATTCATTTTCTATTACATCTTCTAAATTCTTAAGTTGAGGATGAATAGGGGGGTTGAACGTAGGTCTCTTATTTAAAATCTGATTAGTATTTAATATGTTAGGCCTTTCATTTTTAAAAAACAAGTCCATATTAATTTTTCTTAAAAATAATTTGATATCAAGGAGTGTGTTTGTCAAATCACCTCTTGTTTGTGGAATGAATTTAAAACATTTTCCTAATAAACAAAAATATTATTTTTCTAATACAACATCACTATAATTATAAATAGTAAATTCCTTAAAAATGTTTTTGTTTCCAAGTATCACAATTTCTTGCCCATTTGTATCCATGTTTAGGTCAGGGGTACTACTATCTAGTATCTCCCCCTCTCCCTTCTCCCCCCTCTCATACGAAAATTTCCTTTTTCAGATCTCTGAATAAAAGAAGTTCCCTGTTCTCTCTCTCTAAGGGGGGGGGAATTCTTTATCATATTCATTCCATCCCTCATCATTAAAATAATGTTCAAAATTATATCCTTCCTTTTCCTTCATCCTAACATTATTATTGTAATGTACATTCTTTTTATATGTATGGGATGGAGGGGGTTGGGGTAGCTAACATCATTTGCATAATCCTGCAAATCACATTTTAATTTCTCCATTTTTCTGTCTATTAAACTCTTACATTTATTGTCAATATCATTTCTTACTTTAAAATATTTATCTATCTCTTCTTTAATACTAAACAAAAGATCTTCCTTAATAAGCCCATCAAGTTCATTAATATCTTTTTGCAATAGTTCTAAATTCCTATTATTCTCCTTAATAATTAATTTCAAAATGTCCAAACCACATTTGTTAAAAACTTCCATTAATTCTTTATGAAACGATGAGCCCATTTGTACATTATTTGGGTATTTGTAAATTCTCAACCCTTTAGGAACACTATTCCTACTAATGCATCCCATTAAATAGGCATTCTCTATCAACAAAGATCTGTATTTAAACATTAATTTAGATACACTGTCCATTTTTTTGCTGAAGGAGTCTTTGTTTTTAGGCCCCTTACTATTGACACTATTAATGTTGAAACAATAATTCTTGTTCAACCAGTCACAAATTTCTATGGGTCTAGGTGAAGGAACAGTACCTGAATTCATACGACCCAAATTCGACATATTCAAACCCACACCGCTGTTGATATTGTCCAGACTAGCTTCCAAAAACACTCTTGGGGTAGCTGCAGGGTTAAAAAATCCACCATTTGGTTCCATAGGTTCACCGGCAGAAACTCCATCGCCAATGAGCTCCCTCTTCCTTTTGTGCTTTTGTGAAATCAGTTCGTCAGTACCACTTCCTGCAGCCTGGAGCGCCTGTGTTTTAGTCCCCACCAAGGACTTACATAGCGGTGTGAGTAAATCCACCAGTTCAGTTAATTGCCTGATAAGTTTCCAGGACTCTCCCAAATCATCATGTCCCTTCAAAGGCGACGAACACCTCTCCATGGCTAACTGCAAACAAAGCCAAATAACAATTAAGCGGGAAACTTTCCAAAACAACCAAACCAAGAAAAAATGGAATGCAAAGCCCGGAGAGTAGTATCCAAAGCCAGGAACACGCAGCTACGAATTCACTGTTTATTATTAAAACAACACACTGTCATTAACGCTTTTACAAAAAACAATTGCGTTTTCGTCCTCCACACTGGACTTCATCAGATGTTGAACAGACCTACAAAATCTACTTATATATACTTGATTAAAAATCCTAACCAATAGAATACTAACCAATTAATTCAAATCTACAAATCAACTTCACATTTGGGCTCATAAATATTCATAAATATTATGTCATGTCTGTCTAAAATCACTTTTTCAAAAAAATCATTTATATAAAAACTTTTACTGACCTGTTAACCTTAACCCTAGTATTAACCAGACAACACTCTCAACCCATGCCTCATAAACACACACACACACACACACACACACACACACACACACACACACACACACACACAC
Source organism: Protopterus annectens (assembly GCF_019279795.1). Lineage (NCBI taxonomy): Eukaryota > Metazoa > Chordata > Ceratodontiformes > Protopteridae > Protopterus > Protopterus annectens. The sequence continues at coordinate 634,568,920 of NC_056725.1, forward strand.
ACACACACACACACACACACACACACACACACACTTGCCTAGGCAACACACTCTATGTTGGTAGTACACTGCATATTGCCCACTGATAGTAACTATGGAGTGATTGCAGTGGCCTACAGAGGGCATAGCACCCTTAACATCTGTCCAATAGGCACATACATGCAGACAGTGCACCTTCCCCATGTTCCCCACTGGGCACCTGCAACACCTGCGGTGCCATCAAATGTGACCCACAAAGGACATACCATGCTTGAAAACATGCCCTGTATGGGCAGATGCCACTGACACTAGGGTATGATGTTAGCATGCTATCAATGTAGGTGCAGGGTAAACCTGCTGTCCATTACCAGTTCCTGCCATATGAGGCCAGGACTGGCACATCTGATGAAAATCTGTGTACACAACAAGGGCCAAACACCCCAGGTAGAGTTCCACATGTCACTGTACATGCATGTGGGAGGTGTGCACATCACAGACACAGTCCATGTCATGGACTAAGGAACACATACATGGCAAGCAATGCACAGCATTGCCCACATGCATTAGTCACCCAGGCGACTGGATGGTGAATACAATACCCACCTGTGTTGGCAAATCCAGAATCTACACCCCAGAGCCACAATGCAGACCATCGTCATGTGGCCTGATGCCAAGGTGTACCCATCACCTAGCCTTGTATAGCTCTCTGGTACAGTTCACCACTACACACCCATGAATCAATGCACCCATGCATGTCAGTACAGGCAGCCTGTGTGTTTGTGTGTGTGTGTGTGTGTGTGTGTGTGTGTGTGTGTGTGTGTGTGTGTGTGTGTGTGTGTGTGTGTGTGTGTGTTGTATGATGCGTATGTTCACATTCGCGTTCACTACAACCCCCATTGGAATACTGCAGCATGCTGTCTGATGTCAGACACCTCCCCATATCCCTTGGCCATATAACCTCTGTATGACCCCTGTGGTGCATGTGATACCTGCACAGTAATGTCTTGTGGCAATCTCACTAGTTATTGGGTTGTATTCCTGGCCATGCCAAGTGTGTCAATGTGTGTGTGTCCCTTTGAGAATGTGGCTGTGTTGGCACTGGCAGCTGTTCATGCGGACAGGCATATGTACTCCACCTACTGTATAGCTACCATAGCCCTGTTGCAGATGTCAGTCACCATCACATATACGTTCTGAGGGATTCACAACATGTAACCTATGTGGCGCATCCAATAACTGCATAGAAATGTGATAGCACTACATAGTCGTCAGGGGGTTGATACCCTGTGCTGGTAAGTGTGTGACACAAACATGCTTAAGTTTTACTCTTCCACCCCTCCCTGACTTCTCTTTGCCTCTGCCTGCCTCTCTCACTCCCTCTCTGGTGGATGTGGAGACCTACACCTGCTTTGCTTAGGCATCAACATGTGTATTTTAAGTGATGCTCATGATCAGGTGATGGCCTCTGCATGAATTGCAGCTCTCCCCTAGCTGATTGCATGTGGAACAGCTGTGGTAACATTCCCATAGCCAATTAAATGGAAACACACTCCAATATCTAGGAACAGCATGTTGGTGTTGGTCATTTTCATTCACTGTGATCAGGAACTAGATCTGTTGTTTGGCAAACAGCATCTCAGATGGAATGGGGATTTACCTCTAACAACATACACTGTGGAAACAAGGCAGCACACAAGAGAGGGATGTGTCTGACCTGGCTACAGACTGTAAGTGCTAGTATACTGCATTTGAACTAATGTTGGTTTAACAGTGTGTGTGGATATGGCTGTCCTACATGTTTTAATACTTGCCACGTCAGTTCTATGTTTATAAAGAATCCCCATCTGTAGGGTCATCTGCAGACTGAGCAGTGTGTTGTTCCTTTGGTTTTATGTGTTACCTTACCCATAAAACATCTATCTGGGAACTGCAGAAGGTAGTGTGAGGATTGCAGTCTGTAGATGGTAAAAGTCGTGACAGTTACTGACTTCATATCCCTCATAGGACATATGTTGCAACAAACCCTGTTATAACAGTAAATGTATGAGGTTATCACATCAACATGTCAATATTGGCCCTGTGTATGTGCTTCCAGCCACAACTCTGTCAACCTTTGTACATATGCCATGCATTAAGAGGTGCATATGTGCTGTACACCATAATTAGTGTCATCATATCTGATAACAAGCCAGTGAGATATCAGACTGCTACATGTTATGTACAGTAGGGGTTATATTTGATGACATAACCTGGACATTCTGTGGTTGTTTGTACAGTACTGAGGCCTGTGTGAATGTCACCTGTGTGTGTATTGTTAATATTTACTTTGGCCTGTGTACAGACTGTGGTAGATGTCGTTGTTCTAGGTCCCATCCTATCTGATGTTTCATGCTGCTCCACTGTATGTTACTGTATTGGCTTACATGTTTGTAGGCCCATACACACACATATCCCATACCACATCCAGGCATCAGACCAAACTGTGTAGCAGCCCAGTATATGTAGGGTTAGTCTGTGAGTGGCACATATGAGGAAGGTGTTGAACAGATAGTCCATATACTGTAACATTATGCTAGCTTACCATATGTGGCTGTGGATGTGTTCACATTGGTTGTGGCTATGCACTTTCACACAGGTGTATCTTACCCTGTGCTGTGACATGCCTGTAGAGCCTGCTATATATGCAGGTCCATGTGCATTCCCCCATAGGAGATGTAGGCCAGTGTTGAGCCAGTCTGCCTGTAGCCTGCACAGTGCATTGTTACATGCCTAGCAGCTTAGTGTACTTACCCAGTAAGATGTCATTTCCAGATACTTTCCACATGTACTGCTGCTGGGCCTCCCTTAACAGTCATGTATGTCAGACAGAGCAGTGGGATGCTGTACAGATGTATGTTAATATCTAGTGGGTAGTATGTGGCCATGGCACCACTGTACCAGTGGTTGTCAGGACAGACAGGGGTGTGTGAATGCATGACCTATGGTGGCAAATTTATACCAGTCAGTATGTGTTATACACGTGTACATGGCTGTTAACATCCATATTGTCAGGCTTGATCCACATGTTTTGCACTAAGGGGTTATGTGTATGCCTCTGGAGTGTAGAGAGTATGTCAGAATGTCCACATATATTGGCCAATATCTCTGCTGCAGTCCACAGGGGCGTTAAGTGCTAGCAGCAGTACTGTACTATGATGTCCTTAGGATGTCTGTCAGTAGCCAATAGCGCACATGTGAAAAGCAGATGTGACATTCCACACACACGTCTGTGAAGAAAATCCCAATTACAGTAGCAATAGTCTACTAATATACCTGATATACATATCTGACATCCCCTTGCACTATAACGTTGGGACTATAAGGGCTGGGGTAGGGCTACACTCCATGATCAGGACATATGGTGAAAATATATATACATATAATTATCCAGATATATATATATATATATATATATATATATATATATGTATATATATATATAATTACACATATACATATCAACATATATAGATGGATATGTATATGTACATAGATATACACATACACACCCATATATATGCATATACAGAGCAATATATGTCTACACATATACAGATAGTGATACATATGCACATATGTGTATGGATATCTAGAGATATATTGACAGTAGTAGGTATATCAGAATAGATATATATGCACATACAGTTATAGATATCTATCTATACATATATATATATATATATATATATATATATATGTGTGTGTGTGTACCAACATAACTAGGCATATCTGTACACATAGGATGTGCATACATATATAGCTATACACACATATATCTATATATACATATATGTATACCTATATCTACACATATGTATATATACATATATGTGTATGTGTGTATATATATATATATATATATATATATATATATATATATATATATATATATATATATATATATATATATATATATATATATATATATATATATATATATATATATATATATATAGACATATGTACATACAAAGAGATGTACACATGGCCATATATATGTAGCACTGTACAGATGTGTATACAGACATATGTATGAATATACATGTGTATGTACATGTAGACATATATACACCTATTATATATATACAACCATATTCCTGTCATGAGTAAACATCATGGCTGTGTATACCTTCCCACATGTATCTCACCGTATGTATCTGCTATGTGCACATAATGATAAAACATCATATGTGATGCAACAGTCATATTAATAACAAGGACTACACAATTTTGGAACTAAAGGCAATTGTTCAATACTACTCAATATGTGTATTGACAGCTATATTGGTAAAACAACAGCTGTCTTCAAGGTGGTCATGGAGTAGTGGTTAAGTGTTGTGACTTCAGTGTAAAGGGTCCTGGGTTCAAGGGCTGTTTGTTTTGTTGCTGGGCAGAACAAGTACTGTCTAATACAGAGTGGTTAAGGCAGTGGTGAGCAGCTTTAAGTGCGTTTGCATGGGTTTGCATGAAGCTAAGCAGTGCTAAGCTATAGGTAAACGTATGGGCACTTACACAGTTTAGGCAGGACTTACCAGTGCACAAATTAGCTTAGCTGTTATATTGCAGCAATTTTGATACTTGCTAAACATTGCTTAGCCCTGGTAACCAGGACACACAGCCCAGTCTGATAACCTGTAATAAATGTATGTGATGCCATGTACAATACATGCACCTATGTGCTGTTATTACAGTAGCAAGGGGTGTGAGTGTCATGTGTGGGACACAGACATATATGAGGCCTGTACAGCACTGTTATCCATGTGATTGTGTGACATACAGGTGTAGTAGCCCAGGCTATGTGTTGTCACACTGGTATGTAGTGTATCATGGCAATACTACTGTTGACAGTGCTAACCCAGGCAAGAGCAGAGTGCTTAATGTAGTACTGACAGGCACACCTGCGAGCATGGCTGGACACCGAGGCCTCCCTATTGTATCCCTGGTGTGTGAGCTGTGTCACGGTATATACCCCTTACTGGTTTGTCAATGCACTCATGCTACTGCATAGCTACCTGCCAAGCTGATGACTGTCAGTCCCCGTACAGATGTGCAAATGTGCAAATGGCAGGTATACAGTTGGGATATGTACAGGCAATCTACACTTGATTGATGCCCTACTACATGTGTGGCATGTGCATGAGATGCATATCCCTGTAGTACTAATGTTGGGGTATACTATGGGTTGTATCACAGTTGTGGTCAATGTGTGATGGTGGGTATGGCAGAGTGTCATCATAGGTTTCAGGAAGTACAATATCCAGTGGGGATGTAGGTGCTGTGTACACTGTTATTACACCAAGGTACACCAGGTATATGTCCTATGTGCCACGTTATGGTTACCACTGTCACCATCAATCATACAGGTGACTGTTACCACAATCCAAGCCAGCTATGCATGTTATGTGTGCAGCCTACCTGAAACACATTGGAGACACGGTCAAGGTAGTTAGCAGCGATAGGCTCTGGTATCTCACATGTGTGTCTGGCTGTTATGTGTCTGTAAATGTGTATATGATGGTATGTCACACTACATATCATCCCAATACACTCATTACATCCCCCATTAGCATACTGTACATGCCGGCGATGTTCTACATGTACCATGTAACTTGGGACACACCTCACCCTAAACACTGTGCAGTGTGTGCAATGTAAGCCACACACGTCAGTATCAACATAGCTTGGTAGAGGTCTAGTCCCAGTGTTGGCAAGTAACAGTGTGCATGTATGTGGATGGGTCTACATCAGGTTGCAGGGTATACACACCTTAGCGGGCCACCTGTCCATGTGGCACAGGCAATGACTGGTGTAGTAATCTGTAAAATGTGTTTGACTGTACCCTAGATATGTCATAGCCATGGTGTCAGCACAGTGACATACCCCGTTGTTCAATATGACTGTAGACCATCCTCGTGCTGACACATGTACACCTACAACACACATGGATAACATTATACGGACCACAGTCAATCAATGTTACTAACAGCTATAATGCATTATTGCTGGATGGCTACACTACCTGCCAAATATGCCTCACACTCTACTCTATACAACATGTTACACTGCAGGACTGTGGTACACTGTTGTACAGTCACTGTGTGCATCAGAACCACATCAGCCTGTCCCTGCCTCGATGGTATGGATGTCAGGAATGGGGCACAGGTATCATCATATGCACATGGTGCGGTGTTGGTTTGCCAGAGGCCAAGGGTGGGCCATACATTTGACACCATGTGTGTGGGTGAGAGGTGTACTCTGGGGAGCTGGCCGAGGTGATGTGGTGTGTGTAGGTATGGGGTTTCCCTAGATGTGTTTGCATAGTGTGTGGGTATGCATGCACACAGTTCTGCCATGTGGCTGTCCTACACAGGTGTTTATGGACAGCTGCAGACCATACCTGGCAGGTTGTGCAGTTCAATGCCTCCAGCCACGGACATATGAACTGTGCCTGCCAGGGGTTCCGCAGGCACGTCTAAGTACAGGCCTCGATGTGCTACTCTCACCTGCTGATGACATTTGTCTGCTGGTACCAGGTCCCTCCTGGGACTGGCCAGGACCACGTGCACATGGCCTGCGGTGGTGTGGTGTGGACAGCACACCCCCCCGCACTGCCGAGGCTGCTACTGCCACTATGGGAGCCCTTTGGTATCCTGGCATGTCCATGTTGACTATCAGCTGTTGGTGTTGCTGGCCTACATCCACGCAGATGTCACGGCACTCCCACTACACGTTCAAGCATGGACAGACCATGGCTGATGAGGGCCATTATCTCACTAGAACATCTATCCATGAACTCAATTAATCCATGGATGGCACCAGCCATTTCACAGGCGTTGTCATTTGAAGATGCGAGAGCACCCTCTGCAGCCACAGGCCCTGTCTGTGGTAGCATTCTATACATGCCTGAGCTGCCATGACAGCCTGAAACATGCCTCGGCTGGTAGCAGCTATGTTGCCTCTGCCAGGGGCATGATGTCCAGCAGCCCTACCATGAGCACCCTGGGACATCTGCCTATGTGGTGGCCTGCTGGACATCCAGCTATGCCTTCTGCGACTGGACACAGTAGGCAAGGTTACCACACTTTCCTGTGCACTGCCACTGAACACCAGCTATCCCTCTGCTATGGCCACCTACATCAGGTTGCATGCAGGAGGGACCCTGACTCACCTCACCACCTGTGGGGGAAAACAATAAATGCACTTAAAACCTGTACAGCATTGCCTAACAGTACACACACACACACACACACACACACACACACACACACACACACACACACACACACACAGACACACACACACACACTTACACACACACCTCCATAATACCTACCTGTCCATGGCTTTACAGACAATCCCACATATTTGTCCATGTGTTACCCCATCCTGCATCACACTTATTAACATACACACATTGATACCACTCATTAACATCACAGTTCTCTAAATGCCCACACAAGCAGCCACAACACAAGGGCTGTTGCTACTTTACCTGACTGACCTGTGTGTAGTGGATTTACATGGCCTCATTGCTGTCATTTGGTATGCACCCTCTGTATGCCCGGAAATTATGTGCATGACCCCTAAATGTGTGAGCTACTATGTTGTATCCATAATACCTCCCACTGGTGTGTCATGTGTATGTAATGCTCAGTACATGCCAAATATGCTGCTCTTTCAACCCATCATGTGATACCTGTAATATTTGGCTACACTCCCTGATGTTGACTAGTACTTCCCCAATGCATCTGTAGAGCTGCATACATGGGTTTTATATCACCTCCCTGCTGACTGTGATATTAAACATGTACCTGGAGTGTACCTTCTCTCTGGATGCCTGTTCCATGCTACAGTTATGCTATGTTAAGGTATCTGGATGTACAGTACCATACACTTCACCTATTTTTACATTACTTACATAAATTGGGTTAGTGCAGGCCTACTGCCTCCTGCCATACAGACTGTTCTGTTTGTCAGTGTGCTTGTGATGGTGTCGGTTATTGCTTGTTATGTAACAGTTACATCCCATTTGGTCAACTGAAGTCTTCCACCTAGTGATTTTGTACAGAGTGTAGATAGAGGCTGCTGAACTATACACCTGCATTACTTACTGTTGATTGTTTGGTATCCTGTGGCCCAGTCTGTCTTTACTATTGTACAATTTGATGGGCCTGGCCTGGACAGCAATAGTTGTGAACCTTTCCAGACTACTGTATTATTATAACTGTTTCACAGTTGCATTACTCTGTTTATATAGATGTCAGTGTCTGAACAGCTATATGACATGGCATACAGAACTGTAACAGTACACAAATAAAGGTTTTCCATTTCTGCAAACCTGTGTGTGGTGTTTTTTCCTATGACGTCTCTGTGGGTATATGTTGCAGGCAACGATTGTCATTTGTATGGGTGGCCCATACAGTGTCCAGTTGTTAAGGTGTTAACTGTAGGCATAATGGCTGTTCCATATTCTGTGCACCTTCTATATATGTATCTTACTGTACATATCTGTGTGTGTGTGTATGTGTAGTCACGTATATCTATATATATGTGTGTGTGAGTGTGTGTGTGTGTGTGTGTGTGTGTGTGTGTGTGTGTGTGTGTGTGTGTGTGTGTGTGTGTGTGTATATATATCTATATATATATATATATATATATATATATATATATATATATATATATATAAATATTTATATATATATATATATATATATATATATATATATATATCTATATATATATCTATATATATATATATATATATATATATATATATATATATATAGATATATATATATATATATATATATGGAACCCGGAAACTTGCACGAATTTAACTTTCATTGAAAGTCAAATTCGCGTTCACACATACCTGAAATTGCTGTTAATTGAAGCAGCAATTTCGGGTATGTGTGAGTGGTGTGCCGGTCGCACTGTGGTGCGAGTAAGGGAATATTCTTTTACTAAACTGTAGTGCGACCTTGGAATGAGAATATTTAAGTAGGGGGTGTGTGGAGGCCACAGCCCCCCACGTTGGGGGGTGCAGGGGGGCAAAGCCCCTCTTCAAAAACATTTAATTAGTGTTTTTTTTTTCACAGTTTAACGGAAGCGCTTTTTTGATGAAAGCACTTTCGTTAAACTGTGATCGGTATGTATGGATTCGGACACTTGCTTTTCGAGCAAGTGTTCTAGATCCTTATATATATATATATATATATATATATATATATATATATATATATATATATATGTGTGTGTGTAAATCTGTATCTGCATATATGTGTCGGTGTATATGTATCCTGGGAATGTTGATAGCTTCCAGATTTTACATTTCCTATGGGAGTCAGACTGTACTGCATGATATGTTACCAATACCAGCCTGACATCATACAGGTAGGATGTAGTACTGTTAACATCTTGTGCCCATGTTGTGTTAGGTCCTGGTTATGGGATCTGCAACACTTGGTAGTGTATTGCAGGGCAGACGTGTTTGGCTGTGGGGAGGTATGCCTATTCGTACAAGCCATATATTGTTTGGGGCCTCTCAACCCCATTAACATATAATGTGGACATATGGACATATATGTTGTTGTTAATCTACCATTGCTATGTACAGATGTATGGCTATATATACCTATATAGATATATATATCTGCTTACATATATATAACTATGTCTGTATATACCTACATAGATATATATCTGCATACATATATGAAACTTGCTGTGTATATGTCGACATATAGATATGGACATATATATGTGTTGATGTAGGCATTTGCATGTATATATGTTCATATATATTTATATAGATGTATATATATATATATATATATATATATATATATATATATATATATATAAATACATATATAGATATGTCTTATCTGTTTAGATATTAATATGATTACACACACACACATACATCTACAAGTTGGTATACATTCTCTGTACTGTTGCATGACTGGGTTAGATAATATGTTTCTGACAACATCAGCTTTATGTATATCTGGCATAGCTTATTGGTAAATCACTTTGTCTATGGTGTGCAGAGTCCTGGATTTATGCCTTGCTTAGGTTGTATATTTTGTTGCTGGGCAGGTCACGGGCCATTGGATACAGAGTGATTAAGGTACTTTAAAGCAGTTTTAATCAGGTTTGCATGGGTTTGTGTGATGGTAAGCAATGCTAACTAGCCTCTAAATTGCTTATCATGTGTAGGCATTGCTTACCCCTGTGCAAACAGGAATCAACCCGCTTACTGCTGCTTAAAAGTCTTACTCCCGCTTACCCCCGCACTAATTTCTTTAAAAGTAAAGAAAAAGGGTTGATAGGAAAGTGGTGAAAAATGGGCACAAAGAGAGACAGTAGGGAAAATAGCCAGGGATGTGCAGGAAGGGTGTAGGGAAGGTCCATAGCTGCCCATTACTTCTACAGCAACAAATGTGCATATACACCGCATTTGGAGGTAGATTTGGACACTCAAACCCCTGGGAGAGGTGTGAGGACAACAATAATAAGTTGTGATGCCAATTAGACCGGATTATATGTGTCTAGTGGACATGTGTGCGAAATGGACAGATATGTATGGGGTGAGATTTTTTTGTGGGAACAGATTTCCCCCTTTTTTTTTTCAGGTGAGAGTGGGATGTTGGGGAAGGGTAGTAGGTATATTTGGGGACGTAGGTTGGGTAGGTTAACAGACAAGACAAACAAGATGCATATAGGGGTGGTATATGACACATGTGGGGGTAAACACCTTGATAGGGAGGGTTATTGGGATATCGGAAGCCCACAAGCCCCCTAGTGGTAACAGTGGGACTAAAGTCCCCATGCATGGGCAGTCACTACTGCACCTTCACAGTCCTGAAGGTCGCTGTGCTGGGGGCTGAGTTGCAGAGCCAGGCTGACTCTCTAATCACAACACGCGACCCTGGAGCTGGTGTAGAACATCACCAAACTGCTCAGTGATTGCTCTATGCACCACGACTCTGACCTGGTGACAGGTGACAGGTGCCTGTCCGTGCCCACTCCCGGGGGGGGCGCGCCCCAACCCCTGAGATGCTTCCACCCAAAGGTGGTGCAGGACCAATGGACAGGGAAGTCCTGGGCTGGGCTCCAGACATGCTGGTGCCTGGTGCCACAGCCAGCTGAGGTGGGACAGGTGGGTCCGCTGTGAATGGCCTTCCCAAGTATGCTGTCGTGTTTAGATTTCATCATTTATGGGTTAGTAATAGTCAACACATTCCAGGGTTAGGTATAACAGCATGCATAGATATTCCCATTAACCCAGGCACCAGATACAGAACAGTTGCATAGCAAACAGAACACATTCATATATGGGACCACAGTGGTAATAAAAACAGCATGTAGGTACATTGATGGCAACATGCCACTAATGTTAGAATAATTTAATATAGCACATGCATGTTAACCATACAAATATTTATCAAACAAGTGGACATTATCAGAATCATTACATACCGGTTGGGGTGGTATGTTGATTATTGTTGGAGATAAGGTGGGGGGAGAGAAAGATGTCAATTAACAACTAGTATATTCCTGTAGTCCACATTACCTAGTCAGTGCTGTTATCTGTACCTTACAAGTCTTACTACACTACCCTATAGCCTTAGTTTGGACAGTGATATGGCTGTTGTCATCGTTACACATGAATTGGTTTTACCTGCAGTATACACCTCTTACCTGGTATACCTGTGGAGGGAATGTTTGTTAACACTAACTGTTTCTACACATACTCCTGGACTCTGGGTTGATGTTTTGCTCCATGCTATCCAACTCTTTCTGCACAGACTCTGGCCATGTGTTGACTGCATGCTGGTGTGCCTGGACATATCTAGAATATTGCCCTCTTTCACCTTTAGTGACCTGACACACACATGTACATGCTTTCCTACACAGTTATATTATGTAGCACAGTGTGGGTGACAGTAACCAGTGTGATACTTTATTATTCAGAGAAATTGCAACACTCACAATTCCCTACAATACCAGAATGAACAGTACCAGTGCAGGTTATAATGGCCTGTATTTCTCAGCACAGTGTTCGTATCCAACATACATGTGGAAGCAATGTTTGTTAGCACTACCTGACTGTTGCCACACAAAGTTCCGGATTACACATTAGTATTATCCACATACATCTCACTCTGTTACTGTACACACTCTGGTCACAGCTTTACGGCATGGGAGTGTAGATAGGACATACTTGAATTATTACTCTCCTAACAATTTTGGGGGTTGCTACAGTGACAGGTGTGTTCTCATAGATGTTTGACAATCACTTGTTTTCCCTGTTTGCTGGCTGAACATCTGGGATCATCCCACAGACTTACCAGGGGGACAGGGGGACAGGCAGCTGATATGGACACATACTGGACATTCTGGCCTCATGTGTACAGTTGAGGGGTATGAGTCTGGATGCAGTCTAATTCCACTCCCAGGATTCAGATCATGGCTGTGTCTGCTAAAACTTAAACACTGTCCATCACAGTTGTGTCTGCTGTATTGATATTGCTGTATATCTCCAATCTGCTTTCTGTCTTATTAATCCCCTGTGCGTTTGCATTCTGACCTTGTATAACAACACTCATATACAGATTTCCTACACAGTTATATGTTGTAGGACAGTGTGGGTGACAGTGATGTGTAATACCTCATTATTCAGAGCAACTGCATATCATTCTTGTATTTCTGGGCTCAGTGTTGGTATCTAACAGACCTGTGGGAGGAATGTTTGTTAGCACTACTGAATGTTCACACACACAGTACCAGGTTCCACATTACCATTATGCACATACATCTCACTCTGTTACTCTACACACTCTGACAACAGCTTAACAAGTTGGGGTGTAAATGGGACATATGTGGCTTCTTAGTCACATAAGGTATTGGGGAGTTGCTAGTGTGCCAGGTTTGTTGTCATAGATGTGTGTCAATCAGTTGTATGTCCTGTTTGCTGTCTATACATCCGGAATCATCCCACTGATTTCCCAGGGGGACAGGTTGATAGGCAATAGATATGGGCCACTTTAATAGACATTCTGGACAGATCTGTACAGTTGTGAGGTATGATTCTGTATGCAGACTACTACCACTGGCAGGATTAGAACTGTGGCTGTGTGTGCTAAAAAAAACAACTGTTCACATCTCAGTTGCATGTGCTATTCAGTTTTTGTCGGCATTTTCTCTGTTTACTGTCTATGTGTCTTTCAGTTGTACTAAATGGCCTCAGAGGATTACACCTGTCATATACAGGCATTCCTACACATTCAATTTATGGTGCATGGTGTGGGTAACCGTGCTTAATACATCAGTACTATTACATGATTGCAAATCTACATTACCATATGATACCAGTATATACACATGCAGTCCAGCAGTTAGACCTGTTTTGTCAGGATACTACACTTTTATTGACATACAAACAATATGAGACTCTTCCTGACATATTCTCTAGTGTATGCAGTACTCATCTTGAACAATACTGGTTTTATACAGGCAACTGATTTACTACTTCTTTTAGTTTTATTTCCTATGACAGTAAATGCATGAGTATTACTGACCTACCCTGCGTCACAACCTCGCCAGGCGTCAGATGTGGGCCTCCCGGTTCGTGGCCCACTCCATTGCAGCTGTGGGGGACATAAGTGGAATATTTAGCCATACCTATCCATGATATACCTGTGCTGGCAATTATTACACAAATACTGGGGTGATACTTGCACATGGCTGGAACATCCCCTGCTGCTCTAATTTCTTGGAGCCACTCCTCTAAGAGTTCCCCCTTACGCCACTTCAGGTCGGCATAGTGGTGCCTGACCTGCTCACTAGTTTGGGGTATGCCAGTGGCACTGGTGAGGTCAAGGGCAAGACAGTCCCAGGCCTCCTCCTTATATTGGGAGCCCTGGTAATGGCCCTGCAACAGTCTCTGGTCTTTAACTAGTAGTCCTACCATGACCTTGGACTCCTGGATGCACCAGCACTGTGCCCGGAAGTGGACATCTTCTCCCCTTACTTCCATAGTGCCTGCAATGGGAAGCTACAACCAGTTATGAGATGTATTCCCACGTCTTGGGTTTAAGTAGGGCCAATTTCCCGCACTTTTCCATGATTGGCCAGTTTTGAAAAGGCTAAGCTGTGGGCAAACCTGCTTACCTAGGGTTGGCATTGTTTAAAGGGGTATACCACTGGACACAATGATTTAGCTGGTCTACAAATTGCTCACACCTCATAAGTTGGCCTTTGCAATGCTTAGCATTCCTTACATTAGACTTTCATTATAATGCCTTTTTGGCATTGTGTTATTATTCATTGCACCTTATATGTATGCCTGGTATCCATGATTAATGTGTACGTACACTCTGTGGGGTCCTTGTGTTTTATTGGGGACTTCAACACTCTATTACAATTACACCTCACTTCTGGGCTTACTGCTGTACTCCAGTTCACATATTTATGTTATGTAGTGGGTTATGGCACATATGACAGTATACTGATGCCTTTCACAGGTTCAGTTTGGTTATGCTATGGTGAGGACTTGTTTGTTACTACCTCATTCTTCTGTATTTCTGTGATGGCTTGTTGGATAACAACTGGGATTATGGTATATAGGGTCCTGGGTTCGAGACCTGCATGGCTGTGTATTTTGTTGATGGGCAGAACAAGACCCATTGGATACAGAGTGATTAAGGCACTTTTGAGCACTTGTAAGCAGGTTTGCACGATGGTAAGCACTGCCAACCTGCCATTAGATCTGCTTACAGAGGGGTAACTTTAGAATTTCTTGGCCAGTGTAGGCATTGCTTACCACCACTCAAATGGCCTTAAGGCCGCTTACTAATGCTTAAATATGCTTACTACTGCTTATTTGTGCTCAAACCTGTTTACTAGTGCCTTATTCATTATGACACTGACACCTCACATGTACATTTACTGCAGCACTCCATTTCATAAATATATGTTATTTAGTGAGTTATGCAACAAAAATATTGGTCATAACATGCTTTGCCATGTAAAATAGAATATGCCACAGTGGGATTCGAATCAGGAATGCCTGCTCATCAGGTGAATGCTCTGCCCACTACACTATTGCTATGCTGCTTCTTTTGTGTATATCTTCCTTGTTATCCTCTTCAGCCTTTTAAGCTACTTTAACCATAGCTAAGCGATGGGCACACCCGCACACCTACGGTTAGCTGTAATCGAATTTTAAAAATAAAAAAGTGTTTCTTCATTTTATTTCTACATTCTGTTGCTATTATACACAAGGGGGACTGTTGGTGGGGATATGTGGTCACCTGTGAGTGGTCTCGCTCATTGCATACTCCTTTCAACTGTTCTACATTGTGGGGGTGGGTTTATTCTGAGAGCTCTGCTCTCAGACACGCCCCCTGCACTGTTACACACTGCCTGTAAGCCTAGGAGCTTGGGCAGCGCACCT
This sequence comes from Protopterus annectens, assembly GCF_019279795.1. NCBI lineage: Eukaryota > Metazoa > Chordata > Ceratodontiformes > Protopteridae > Protopterus > Protopterus annectens. The sequence goes on from NC_056725.1 coordinate 634,584,401, forward strand.
CATTAATATGCATGGCGTGCTGCCGTCCTGCTCCTAAATGGTCACTTCCATGCAGGACTAAGCTAGTCCTGCATGGATGATTAGTAAATTCGGGGGTATATATTTAGCGACTTCATGTTTGTATTTTATTCTGATGAGGTCTTGGAATTATTCAAGATGAAAGTGCTTAATAAACAGAGTTGGTGAAGGACATTGTGATTATTATATTTTATCCAGTAACTGGATTTTATTTGTTTTTTGGCCTGTGTCACAGTTTATCCTGGTGTTTTTTTCTAAATATAAACAGGCACTATAATGAAAGAAAAAAAGCCAATTGCATGCAGACATAAAAGTAACTCTCTAGATGCCAAAAAAAGCAATAGTTAAACTTAACAGGGAACGCTGGACCCTGATCAAATCAATCAAAGTTAGATATGAGGCAAAATTATTCACCTAGGTAAAAGACAATTGCAAAGCCTTCTTTAACAATTTGGAAAATCTCAGAAATAATGTTCAGCACTCCACAGAGCTAAACATAAATTATATACCATAGCCAGACCCAGGGGAGCATAGCCATCTACTAGTAGATAGATTTTGCTACCAAGTACACTTCACACCTTTCCCCTCCCACATTTCCAGATTACTTACCAACATTCACATGCCCTGTTCAAATCTCCCAAGGACAAGTCTTCAAAGCACTATCCAAGGCCAAGAGCACTGATTCTATGCCGCTGGATATCTACTTTGCAGTCAGAAACAGTACCTGTCAAACCACCCATAGAAGCAATTCAATATCAACCCTTAAACAGACTTTGTGCCTGACAAATAGAGGACAGCAACAGTCATGCTCATGCTCAAAGGTGGAGTATAAATGAACATAGATAATTATAGACCCATAGGTTTGACCAGCATCATCTGTTATAGAAAGGATTATTATGGAATAAGCACCAAGGTAATCTACAAACACTTGAACTAGGCCATTTTGGTTCTGTCAGTGGCAGCTTGTGCTTACCTAACCTGGCCAACTACTTTAAGAAGGCTACTGAAACAACAAATGAGGGGAAATTGGTACACACCACATATGTAGACTTTGCAAAGGTGTTCACCAACACCCCACACTCATCTGTAGTTGATAAACTCACCAAGCTAAATATAAATCTCTGCATAACTCACCGGATAGTAAATTGGCTCACTAATCGAATCCAGAAAATTAGGCGGGACAGCTCTACCTCCTCCAAAGGATCTGTCACTTGTAGTGTATCTCTGAATTCAGTCCTTGGGCCACTCCTCTTTAGCATTTACTTCTCAGAGGTCATTGTTAATATTAGGGTTTTATGGTCTTCTAATTTTGCAGATGGCTGTAAACTTAATGTCATCCTAAGTTCTCCAGGACAAAGTAAAATCTTCTAAGGGGTCCTTTCCAAATAAATAGCTGGTGTCAAACCCATGTCCTGAATCAAACGCCAAAAAAATGTATATGTCCTTTGGTAGGCATGTCATCCCAGTAAATACAGCATCAACAGCACACCCCTAAAAACTGACCCAGAAGTTAGGGACCTGGGAACCTATGTAGACAATTAGCTGTTCTTCAATTACCATGTGTCCACTATTTTAATAAAGCTCTTTTTCATCACATAGCTTATTGTAAGGACATTGCATCCAAATCAAAGGCTGGGATCATTTCACTGTGTTCGGCACCTATTAGGGCGATCACTGAATATAAAGCCCCTTTCAGTATGTGCCTGTCCAATGACTTAATGACTGCAATTCTCTTTCACCAAGGAAAAAAGGGCCTAAATCATTAAAGCTACACTGACCATCTTAAAACCCTTTCCCTGTTCTTTGTATCTTACAGAGTACTAAGGTGCAACCTCTATCTTGCTTACAGAGCCTAAGCTGACACTGTTCTTTTAGACCTACTGCACATCTTCAAGTCCAGTGGTGACATAAACATCAAGTCAAGAGATCACAGTCTCTTCTACAACATAAATAGAACATGTTGGATGGATGTATCACAGATAATACTACTTTTCTCAAATCATCTTCCTCTCCAGGTGAAGAAAAGTTTGTCTGTTACTCTATTCAAGTGTAAACTGGACAAATGAATGGGAAACCAAAAGTCCATACCTGGCTTAGCACCTTTCTCCTTTAAGAATAGGGGCTATATGTAAATGCCTACCTAGCTCTGAACTCTTCGTACTTAAAATACAAGGATCTTGGGTTATTTGTACTTAAAATACACTAGCTAAATTGTTCTCGGGAATGCATGGTTAGGCTTCTAAGGATTCCTAAGGGTTAATAGAGTAGTAAGTGCCTATAAACCTATGATAAATGGAGTTAGAAACCTTACTCATTGCCTCTGATTAACTTGGTGCTAATTATTCACCCTTTCAAATGCCCAAATAAAAATGTTAAAGTAATCCCACTCTATATACATGGAAAACTGACACTGATCTTGGCATTCTGAGCTGTGTCCTTATCCCTTTACATTTGTGTATGTGGCGTATTGTCCACGGCTATTTTTCATGTGGGCATTTTTTCTCCCTTTCTGCGGGTCTTGCCTCTTTGTGTTCTCTTTTTCTTTGCACCTGAAACTATTTCATTTCCTCCTCCACTTTTATTTTAAGGTGTTCAGTCTCTATTTCTAGTCTGTTTAATTCCAGCTGCACTTTGAGATCATCTGGTGATGGATTAAATTGCTTTGCATGTTTGCACTTACAGCAGCAATGAAGTTGTCTCTAATTTCAGTGGAATGTGACTTAACTGAACGTGAGTCATCTATCATATCATGCTTGCCCGTGCCAGCAACTGGAATTCCTTCCAGTCTGCATTTTTTGGTAAACTGTGATACCAGATTTTATCATATTCCACAGAGCTCATGTTTTGCCAAATTACTCCTTCTAGGAAAAAATAAACTGCTGCACAAGGCATACTGATGTATATTTCCCTTGTGTTTGCAAGGATATACACACTTTTTTGTGGCAGTCTAGCCAAGTTTATTTCCCAATAAACCCGCCACTACCACTTGAATTATATGTAAAGGACAAGGGCTATGGCCTTACAATCTGACTGCTGCCTCAGATAATAGGTAACACCTGCCACACCCAAATAAGCCTTATACCATGAATACTGCAGGTCAGAGTAATAATGACTGGCTTCCTAAGATTTTGTTCACCTCCGGATAAGCCTAGTGCCTTGCAGTGTGATCTTACCCACAGGAACTGAAACTCATCCAGTTATTATTTTACACTCAAATGTGGACAATATGTTCCAGAAGATAATGATATCTCCACAATACTTATACTGCTTCCTTCTCTTTATGGTAACACTTCTACCAACAAGGCCGTTGTAGCTTACCAAAAATGCATTCACTGTTAACCCTTAAACTAAGCCAGCTGTGATCAATTGGCATTATAGCAGGAAGGCTAGCAAGCCCAGAAAAGATGTCTACTTAGCTCCAAAACTCTATGCTGGGATCAGATCAAAATAAAGAAAAATATGTTTCCAGTGACATAAAAGTGAGGAAAGCAAGACGAGGCCTTCCAAAGCCTGCAAGTGTAAATACCTGATTTTAAAGTAGAAACCAAAGAAAATCAGCAATATATTCTCTTCAGAAAACTGAAAACTATAAGGGTGGGATGTTGCCATAATGGTTAAGGTGTTTACATTACAGACACAGGGTGCAGGATTTGATTCTCATATGGGGTAATTAGCTAGGCTTAAAATGGCCCACAATGGCAGTTAGTCTAGTACTAATCTATGAACCTATAAACTATGAACCTATGTTGGAGGCCTTGGCCTGCTTAAGAAAGCTAACAGACAACAACAGCAACAGCAACAGCAAAAACTCAGATTTGAAGTGCAAAAGATCTGTAGAAAGACTGACAATGTGGAAACAGGTATCCTGGCAGCAAGAAGCTGAATGATAAGGAAATTAGGTTTTGATAACATAACATCTACATTGCAGGTATTTCCTAACAATTATTAGAAATAAAAATTTCAGCCAAGAAAGGAACTAAAAACTGAGTGCATATAATGGGGCAGCAGGAAAGTGTAGGGCAAGAATACAACCCAATATGTACTTTCTCCTGTGCACAAGTACAGGATAAAATAGGAAATTCTGTCACACAAGTTGGCTCTCTTTGTAGGAATGTTCATGGAAAACTAGAGGACTTTTCTGAAGCTTATACCTTAAAAGGAAATCAATGAGGCAGAGTGTGGAAGAATCAAACACTGTGGGAATTAGTGCAGGGTAAGATACCCAACTGTTATGATGGTGTCACAGACCAGGACTTACTTCAGACTACAATCAGAGGTGGATATCAGGAAAGTGAAGGCTGATATTTTAAAATAAAAGCAGACATATTTGTGTAAATGTTGTCTTTCGGCTTTTCCTGGTTAGGGGTCCGATAATGATTGACAGTAGATTTTCACGAACGCTGAGGTGCCAGCTCGACGTTCAACCTTCAACGAAGGCATGCCCATTTACGCATGTCTTTCGAATGCCCACCCAACCTTCCCTGGTACCTAAAGAATGCAACAGGGACAGGAGCTGTCAGCAGAAGAAAGAACAAAGTGATACTGGAAGAATGACAATATTGGACTCGCCCATGGGGTGAAACAGAAAGGAGACATAATAGGAAACTATGCAGAAGACAAAGAGGGAAATTGGAGGCATACAAAGCTAAGGAATAGAACAGCCTCTTTTCCAAGGAAAAACAAGAGATGGAAGCAAAATGTGGACTAATACCATAAGAAGGGTGGGGAGTTTATCACAAGGAAAGCTGTTCTAGAGAAGTTGAGGGAAGGCAAGGGAGAGGAGTAGAAGAGGTTGAAGAACAGAAAGATACATGGGTGGAAGTACGGATCCATGAACAGAGACAAATACTTCCAGAGTTCAATAGGACTTGCAAGCTTAGACAGAGCAGAACAAGATATTAAAAGACAGAAGTGACTGAAAGCACCTGGAGGTGGGGACTTACCAGATGGCAGGAAGAAAAGCATGGCCATTGAGAACTGGAAAAAAAATATGAACAAAGCAGGACTTAGACAGGAAAACTGAGTCTGCATGCATTTAAGCTAATGAGATAGCTGTAACTAAAAAGCCCTACATTAACTCTTTGAGCTTTTTTACTGAGCCCGTAAGATGAGGTTGTATGAAGCAGTGCAAAGCAAAGAGTAGAGAAAGGCATCTTGCTTATATATGCAGGACTCTCAATGCCTCATAATGATGCAGCTGCACAAGGGGGGGGGGGGGCTTAGGGAGATAAACATGGCACAGGCTACTAAGTGAAATAAGGACAAGAGGACCAAGGCAGAAATATATATGTCAGAAGTGGAGAAGACTGTAAAATGCATGTATATATAATAATAATAATAATAAAAGTCATAAAGATTTTGTCCCACATACACGTATGTACATAAGTAGAGTAAGGGGAATTATTAGTTCTTGAGTTTTCTTTTTTTACTTGTCAATGAAGATGAATAATGTATTGATGCATTATACTAACATTTGTAGTCATCAGTATTAGATGATGTTATATTCTACTGGATATAAGGTGCTGCTATGAGTTAGAAGGTTGAGTGACGTCAGAGGATACAAAGACAAGTAGGATGATAGGTAGAAAGACAGATAACATAAGGGAATGAGATTAGCTGAAGATACAGAAATAGCACTGACACAACATCCATACAGATCCACCCAGAGAGTCATTTTTGTTTGGGGAGGAGGGTAGGAATCCAACCATTGATGAAGGCCGAGGAATGTAGGTCCATCCTGGAAAGCTAGTCCAGTGTGGGTAATGTGGACAAGGATAATTCAAGGGAGTGTAGGGAGGAATTACAAAAGGGAAGGGTGGTAAGGAGTACTGAAAGATGTTCAAACTCTGTTAACAGAAGTAACGTGCATGTCACTTTGAAAATATGCAATGCAGATGTACTGCTGCTACAGCAATCTGAACTGAAGATTAGATAAAATAAGAGAACATTTCCCATATACCTAAGAATGAGATTGGGGTATTGATCTACTGTTCAGGAGAGGTATGCAAGTGATCATAGAAAAAGTAAGAAAAAGTTAAGAAGACTGGTGGGTCATTTGGCAGTGGCAGAAATGGAACATATGAGTACCAATAACTCATAGTTGAGCAGAACAAGATAGTGTTGGGACATTTACTTGTTACCACTATCCATGAAGGACATGGGTGCTACACCAGGAGTGAAGCTGCAGTTTCCCATTCATTAATCCAAATTGCATTTGAACAGAGTAAGAGAAGTTCTTTGCTCTATGTGGAGTAGAAGAAAATGTTACATAGAAGAGGCTGTCTCAGTGACTCATACCTGTACTAACAACATGTTCTATTTATGTCGCAAAAGAGGTTGAGATTCCTTAAGTGGGTGTTCACTCAACCAGATGACTGGCACATGTGTAATAGGTTTGAAAGGACTGAGCTAGGCAAGGCTCTATATGCAAGGCAAAAGTCACATCTTAGTAGCCCATCATCATCATCTTCTTTCGGCTGTTCCCGATAGGGGTCGCCACAGCGGATCATCTGTTTCCATTTCTTCCTGTCCTCTGCATCTTGCTCTGTCACACCAACCACCTACATGTCCTCTCACACCACATCTATAAACCTTATCTTAGGCCTTTCTCTTTTCCTGTTACCTGGTAGATTCATCCTTAGCATCTTTTTCCCAGTATAATCAGCATCCCTCCTCAGCACATGTCCAAACCAATGTAATCTTGCCTCTCTGGCTTTGTCTCCAAACCTTCCAACCTGGGTTGACACTCTAATATACTTATTCCTAATTCTGTCCACCCTCGTCACACCCAGTGCAAATCTTATCATCTTTAACTCTGCCACATCCAGCTCTAACTCATGCCTTTTTGTCAATGCCACTGTCTCCAACCCAAATAACATAGCTGGTCTCACTACCCTCTTGTAGACCTTCCCTTTCACTCTTACTGGTAGTCGTCTCTCACAAATCACTCCTGACACTCGTCTCCACCCACTCCATCCTGCCTGTATTCTCTTCTTCACTTCTCTTCCACACTCAACTATTGATCCCAAGTATTTAAACTCATCCACCTTCGACACCTCTAATCCTTGCATCCTCACCATTCCTCTATCCTCCCTCTCATTCACACACATATATTCTGTCTTAGTCCTGCTGACCTTCATTCTTCTTCTCTCTAGAGCATATCTCCATCTCTCCAGGGTCTCCTCCACCTGTTCCCTACTCTCACTACAGATCACAATGTCATCTGCAAACATCAAAGTCCACGGGGACTCCTGTCTGATCTCATCTGTCAACTTGTCCATCACCATTGCAAATAAGAAAGGGCTCAGAGCTGATCCTTGATGTAACCCCACCTCCACCTTAAACGCATCCGTCACTCTCACCACAGACCTGACCGCTGTCACACTACCCTCGTACATATCTTGTACCACTCTTACATACTTCTCTGACTCCCAACTTCCTCATACAATACCACAACTCCTCTCTAGGCACCCTGTCATATGCTTTCTCTAAGTCTACAAAAGCACAATGTAACTCCTTCTGACCTTCTCTGTACTTCTCCATCAACACTCTCAGAGCAAACTTCACATCTGTAGTGCTCTTTCCCGGCATGAAACCATACTGCTGATTACTAATCATCACGTCCCTTCTTAACCTAGCTTCCACTACTCTTTCCTATAACTTCATTCTGTGACTGATCAATTTAATCCCTCTGTAGTTACTACAGCTCTGCACATCACCCTTATTCTTAAAAAGTAGTACCAAAACACTTTTTCTCCATTTCTTAGGCATCCTTTCACTTTCCAAGATTTCATTAAACAATCTGGTTAAAAACTCCACTACCATTGCACCTAAACACCTCCATGCTTCCACAGGTATGTCATCTGGGCCAACAGCCTTTCCGTTCTTCATCCTCTTCATAGCTATCCTTACTTCCTCTTTGCTAATACATTGTACTTCATGATTCACTATCCCCACATCATCCAACCTTCTCCCCCTCTCATTCTCTTCATTAATCAACCCCTCAAAGTACTCTTTCCATCTCCTCAACACACTCTCCTCACTTGTAAGTATGTTTCCCTCATTATCATTTATCACCTTTACCTGCTGTACATTTTTCCTAGCTTGGTCCCTCTTTCTAGCCAATCGGTACAGGTCCTTTTCCCCCTCTTAGTGTCCAACCTTTCATACAACTCTTCATATGCCTTATCTTTAGCCTTTGCCACCTCTCTCTTTGCCATGCACCTCATCTCCTTATACTCCTGTCTACCTTCTTCATCTCTATGACAATCCCACTTCTTCTTTGCCAACCTCTTTCTCTGTATACTCTCCTGTACTTCCTCATTCCACCACCATGTCTCCTTGTTGTCCTTCCTCTGTCCAGATGTCATATCAAGCACCTTTCTAGCCGTATCCCTTACTAGCTCTGCTGTAATTACCCAGCTATTTGGTAACTCTTCACTGCCACCCAATGCCTGTCTTAACTCATCCCTGAACTCCACCTCACAATTACCCTTTTTCAATTTCCACCATTTGATCCTTGGTGCTGCCCTCACACTCCTCCTCCTCTTCTTGATCACCAATGTCATCCTACAAACCACCATCCTATGCTGCCTAGTTACACTTTCCCCAATCACCACTTTACAGTCTCCAATCTCCTTCAAACTGGCCCTCCTACATAAGATATAATCCACCTGTGTGTATCTTCCTCCACTCTTGTATGTCACCCTATGCTCCTCCCTCTTGTTAAAATACGTATTCACCACAGCCATGTCCATCCTTTTCGCAAAATCCACTACCATCTGACCTTCTGCATTCCTTATTAACACCATACCTACCCATCACTTCCTCATCCCCTCTGTTCCCTTCACCAACATGCCCATTGAAATCTGCTCCAATCACCACTCACTCACCCTTGGGTACAGTCATTACCACTTCATCCAACTCACTCCAAAATTTTTCTTTCTCATCCATCGCACACCCAACTTGTGGAGCATATGCACTAACAACATTCATCATTACACCATCAATTTCCAGCTTCATAAACATCACTTTATCCGACACTCTTTTCACCTCCAAAACACTTTTAGTGTACTGTTCCTTCAGGATAACTCCTACGCCATTTCTCCTCCCATCCACACCATGATAAAATAATTTGAACCCACCTCTGATACATCTAGCCTTACTCCCCTTCCATCTGGTCTCTTGCACACACAATACCCCAACCTTCCTTCTGTCCATCATATCAGCTAGCTCTCTCCCTATACCAATCATACTGCCAACATTCAAAGTTCCAACGCTCACTACAACAGTCCTAGCCTTTCTCCTCTCTTGCTGCCTTCAGCCATGCCTTCCACCTCTTCTCCTCCTTTGGCCAACAGTAGCCCAATTTCCGCCAGCACCCTGTTGGCTAACAGTACTGCTGGCAGTCATTGTTAACCCGGGCCTCGACCGATCTAGTATGGAAATATTTACTGGGGTCCACATTAATTATTTTGCAAAGTTTTATGCCGGATGCCTTTCCTGATTTAACCCTCCCCATTTATCCAGGCTTGGGACCAGCAAAAAGAAATGCACTGGCTTGTACATCTTAGTAGCCATATTATACTGATTAGAGGGATAAGGCTTTGAGACAGTTTGCTTAGTTTTTGTGATTCAGGCCATTCATTTTTTTTTTTTTTTTTTTTTGTGAGAAAACATTGTAGTCACTCCATTTGTGACAAGTCTTTAGACAAGTATATACCAAGCAAGGCATTAATTTTAATACTCAAACAAATGAGAGCCAGATCCAGTGGAATGATTATATCCTCAGACACTATGCCTTTATGTACCAGCTGTGCCATGACAAAGGACCTACTTACAATACTTTGTACACAGTGATTAAAGGACAGAGCATTGTCAACATAGTTTTCCAGATCCCTGACTATGGAATCAAATTTCAGGGGCCCAAGATGAACCCTGGGGTATACTGCTAGTGGCAGGTCTTTTGGAGAAGGTAGAGCCTCCTACCCTAATTTCCTGGATTCTATTTGTGAGCCAGTGTGGTATCCAATTAATTATATGTAGTGAGGTATTTTATCTGCCCTTAGGGAATTTATATGCTTACAACAGGGATAAGTTAGCTTTTTACCATCATATTTGAGCAAGATGAACAAATGAGCAGGGAGAACTTATACATAATAAGTGAAATTAATGTAGTAGCAAAGTCAGAGAAAGACTGTCTGCTTCATAAGACAAAATGCAAGTAGAAGATGAGTCAGAATAATATTCCCAACCTGGAAGGTAAATGCTGGCAACAAGTTGTAAGAAAAGTCTTTTATTAAAAAATAAAACCAAAAGTGAGTGCTTTCGCGGTCAAACAAACCGCTTCATCAGACATAAAAACAGTAAAAACACAGCATCTATATATACAAAGTCACCAACAGCCAATTAATCAATAAAGTTCCCTCCAAAAAATATAATTATTAATCCAATTTGCAGAAACAAGTTAATTAGATATAAATCTACTTACATTCAACATAAAAATTCTCTATTTCCTATAAACAACTCTATTTCTTAGGTGCCTTACGTTCAACTACTTCTAACTTTTTTCTACAACTCCATTTTGGGAAGGGTCAGTTGTATAACTGCTGCTCAGTGTGTCTTAAACCTGAATGTAATGTTATGTACTTTTTAACTTTAAAAATAATGTTATGTTTTGTAAGGTGTTTTATAATAAGTTAGTACTATATGTGCTAAATGCTGGTATTACTTATGACTGTAATCTGCTTGAAACCAGCATTTACTAACTGTTCAGTGTGAGTTATTATCTTGGAGGTTTTCACCCCGGGCCTCTGCTGAAAATGGACATGTATCCAGTCGGACTATCCCGGTCAACAAATGTAAAATAAAAATAAATAAATAAATATGATCATACATTATTTAAGTTTTTTTATCCTTAGAACTGATTTATTAGGGACAAAATCATTAAGCCCCATATGTCTGTGTACCCCAAGTCTCAGAATCCACTGTAATTTAATGTTCTCAGTAGTATAGCTAATGGGTCCTAGTCTACCATGGTCATATATAACAGATACAACCTGAAATAAAAAAGTACGTTCACTCCCTAGCTCAAGAGTGTGTTTTGCAAGGGCACTAAAAAGTTCACCTCTCCATGTGCAATAACCATGATCACAAACCCTGTCTCTTAATCTCCTGTTGGACTTGCCAACATAAAAACAAAAACATTTCACACAATGTGCAACATAAACCAAGTTAACTGTATTACAATCGGTTGACGGATGTAGCTCCAAGAGTTTCCCTGTAACAGGATGTTTAAAAAATCTGGATTCATCCACATGCAAGCAATATGGACAAGATCCACACTTTTGTGTCCCTCCCATAGGTGTAAAACCTGATCGTACAAGCTTAGGATAGCATAGCATCTGTCTTAGATTCTTTCTGTTCTTATAAACAAACTTGGGAGAGGAACCTACTGCCTTACTTGTTTTGTCATCCACTAATAATATACACCAATTTTTATGTATTATTTGTTTCATCAAATAAATATATTGGGTGAAAGAAAGAATTAAAGGAAGGTGAGGTAACCTCTGAGATGAAAAATTGTTCAATAAAGTCAGCTGTTCAGAAAAATAGGGTCTCCCCTGTGCAAGACGCTCTCTACGAACTTTCCTAAAAGTGCTTGGTCAATCTCATCAGATGAGTAGTCCCTATGTGTAAAGGCATCTCTTAAGTAGTCCAACTCACACAAAAAGCTTGCTTCATCACCTGAAAAGTGAGACACCCTCATACCCTGTCCTACTACAACATTGGAAAATATATGGTGTGGGTGCATACTTCCTCGATGTAAGAAGGCAGGTGTATAACAATTCTTCCTATGCACCTTTGTCTTTATTATACAATTCTCCACAGAAACTGTTACATCTAGAAAATTTGCACTGTCAATGGACATGTTGAGAGTAAATCGCAAGAAAGGACTACTATTATTCAACATGTGATAGAATAAATTAAGATCATGCTGGTTACCTTTCCAACAAATAAAAAGATCATCGACAAATTGTCGATAAAAGACTACTTTCCCATCTTTCACATTCATTATATTCTTTTGTTCCCACTCTAACATCACTAAATTCGTATATGAATTGGCACAGCTGGTGCCCATAGCGACACCAGCTGTTTGCCAATAATATTTGTTTGCAAATATAAACACATTATGTTCAAGAACAAGTTCTAAGAGCATGCAAATAAAGTCAATGTGTTGTGGAGTATACTTTTCCTGCCTAAGCATAACACTCTTTACCATTCTGATGCCTTCATCATTAGAGATACATGTGAAGAGTGAAACTTCATCCATTGTAATAAATATCTCAAATGGGGGCTCAGATGACTTACTAGCATAACTATAGAAATCCTGTAAAAACTGTTGTGTATCTTTCAAAACAAAAGGATACAAATTCAAAATATCTTTCAATTGTGTGTCAAGATAAATGGACAAGGGTTCAGTCAACCACCCCCTGCGGCCACAATGGGTCACAATGGGGGGAGTGTTGGATGTTTATGTACCTTCGGGAGACCATGTAATTGTGGTATCAACTGTTCTTTAACAGTGAAATAATCGAGTAACTGTTTATCTAGCAGTCCCATATAAAAACTTTCAAGTAGTGCAGTGTCTATCTGTTTCATATTATATACTTCATTTAACTGAATTATGGTATAAACTGTTCTGCCTGCTACCATTTTGTCATTTCCATTAGTTTGCATTCAAAACAACAGTAGGACCACCTTTGTCTGAGGGACAAATCAAAATATCTGAATTCAAACATAGGTTCTGCAATGCTTTATACTCTGCATTCGTCAAATTAAAACCATTATGAGGTCTCCATACATCAAGTAAACTGTAAACATCATTTTCACAAGCTTTAACAAATACCTCGATATTACTTGGCTATGGTAGTACAAACTAACTAGGTTTTTTAAAACTAGTAGGCATATTATCATTGCTGTCCATATATAACAATTTCAAGGCTATATTGCGTGCAAACAACTGTAGCTCGATAAGTAACTGACTAACATCTGTATGAAACATAGGCATAAACCAAGTCCTCTTTTCAGCACAGATTGTTTATGTAAAGACAGATTATACCTGGAAATGTTCCAAATTAAGTCTCTGAATTGAGGTTCCACATTTTCTTCAATGACTTGCTCTGATATGAGGCCGGTGGTTCCTTCCATTTCTGTCCTGAGTGATGATACTCTTGCTCAAATGACTTCTTCCTGTTCTGATGGAATAGCAATGGAAGAGATGAAAAAAACTGATCTTGTTTAGGGGGAGAAATGATTTTCTCCATGACTGTCAAAGCAGAAGTGGAAGCTCCCGACTCTACCCAACATTGCCCACCATTGCCCAATGTTGCGCTGGTTAGCTCGGTGCACAGCTGTGCAAAATTGTATTTAAATATGCTCAATACTGGTAAAATGTGCTTAGCAGTGCTTTATATTGCTTAAAATAGGGCACTCATGCCTCAGGTGGTGCTGCAGGGCTGCCTATGTCGGATGCACATAGTACACTCCCTATACATGTTTGAAAACAGGTAGTGTCAAGTTAGGCATCCCTTTTACTGTATGTGCGAGTCAGAGAGAGGTGTCATTTCCAGGGTTCTTACTGAGTCAGTGTATGTGCTATGCGTTGCCTCTTTGCCAAGGCCAGGTCATACTGGGCACGCCTCCTTTTGCCTACTGGGGCAGGCTCAGGTTGTTCCTCCTCTGAGTCACGCTTTGCTTGTGCAGGCCTTGGCAATGGTGGGGGGCTGTTTGGCCTTTCCCCATGCTGTTCCTGCTGCAGCTGTTTCCACAGGATCATATTGTGTAGCATAGCACATACCATAACAATTTGGGTACATGTAGTTGGTGAGGACTGCAAGGCTCCACCAGATGTGCCCAGGCACCGGAACCGTGACTTGAGCATCCCAAACACACACTTAATTATGTTTCTTATTTGTGCGTGTGTCTCATTATGGAGTTCTTGTTCAGGTGTGTGTGCATTTCTGATGGGTGTCATCAGCCATGGCTCCAGTGCGTATCCAGCATCCCCCACTAGGTGACCATCAGGGATGTTCCCATTGGCAAATCTCTGGTACAGCTGCGTCAGATGCCAGATGTGGGAATTGTGATAGCTTCCAGGGCAGCCAGCACACACATTCATTATTATGTCCTGGGCATCACACACAATCTGGCAGTTGATGGAGGGGAAGCCCTTGCGGTTGATGTAGACTATACCCCGCTCACTGGGTGGTGCTTTGATGTGTATGTGCATGCAGTCTATTGCACCCACTACCTCAGGATATTCTGCTATTTGGTGGAAAAGACACATATTGCTGGCCAATGCCTCACAGGAATTGGGGAAATATACATGGTCACCGACATGTGCTGACATGGCATCCAGGAACTGGTGGAGTACCCTGCATGCTGATGCCTGTGAAATCCCCATCATATCACCAGTTGGTCTTTGGAAGGTACCTGTAGCTAGTATTCTTAGGCCAACACATACCTTGGTATCCACTGGGATGGGTTCCCCTCTGTTGGTTCTGTGTGTGAGGCATGGCCAGCACAGCTCAACAATTTGCTGTAGGAGGTCTCTGTCTACCCTGTAGTGCTCCACTCTCTCCAGCTCGTGTATCCCCTGGCAGGTTACCCTGGGTCTGTACACTCTTCCCCGTCTCCTCACTGTGGGTTGCTCAGCAGCATTCACAACATCACCACCCTCAGTACCTTGCACATGTTGGTTTATGATAGCAAGAGCAGCCCCTAACATTTTGTCTGACTTAAGCTTTTTAAGCTTTCCCGCTTTGTATACTGCAGTGTTGCAGAGTTCTTGGGGAAAAAACAGGGAAGAATGCTGTTTGCAGAGTTTAAAGTGCTGGGCTGGGCTGGGCTACTCTGCTGCCTGTGTAATTGGCTGATTCTGATATATTTCACCTGGCAGCTCTGCTAGTTCTCCTTGGTTGACTTCCTACTACTTCTTTTCCTTCCTTTTGCCTTTCTGTTTCCACACGGGGGGAAGCGCTGCACAAACAAGCGCAAATGCGTGCACACACATGCACATGCTGTGTGCATGTTTGCAAGGAGTTTCCTATCTTTTAACATTGTGTACCTTTGGTTTGAGGTTTTCAAATAGGACAACTGTAGGCACGCCTCTTGCAATCCTAAGCAACTCAAAGCAAACATAAGCCACTGTGCTCCAATTAGCTTACAGCCTGTCTGACACACCCCCTCATGATGTTACCTATATTCTACTCTACTACTCACCTACTCCTACTCTTACAGTCTTGAGACATGGCTCACATACTGGGGAAAATTGGGATTCACTATCCTTATCCTCATCTGCATAGAATTGCCTACTAATGCATGGTTACATCTCTCTCTCACTGAGCTTCCCCCCCCTTAGTAACCACTACTCAGTGGCCATGTTGTATTCAGCCTGCCATTCACCTGCATGGCAGAATAAGCTTTTTAGTGAAAATGCCTATTTCTGGCTTTTTTTTTATTATTTTCTTGCTTTTATAAGCGCTGCACGTTTGCGCGGTGCTGCGCTATGCTTAAACATCGAAGATTGGGGAAAAAAGTTTAAATTTTATATTTTTAAACATTTATAAATGCCAATAGTCTTATATTTGGCCATTGGCATGCTTCCTCAACTGTATGCATCCTTTATTTAGAGCTGTCATAGCTCCGTTTAGCTATTTGCAGAACTGTACTCCATTACCAACGGAGTACATTTCTGCAGCTAGCACTAATCTTCCACGGACAGGTTAGTGTTTCCTGAATCGCAAATTTACCTCATTTGCATGGCTTTCACCAGCAAATAAGGTAATTTGCATACCATGACGCTGTCCGTGCAAGAGTAGCTTTAGCAGCTCTCGTGCACGCCCCTGCCAGCTGTACCTGAATCGCACAGCAGACGTATTGCCGGCATGAGCTCCTACACTCTTCTTGCACTCCGTGCAAGCTTTTGTAAATCTGGCCCCATGTGATATGCATCACTGAGTATGACTATATGTTTAGAGAGAGGGAGAGGAGAAATTCAGTCGCAAAAAATTGCCCTATTCAGTAAAAATATGTAGGACCTTTACTTAGAATGTAATGTATCTCAGTACAAGTACCTTTAGAAATCTCATTTCTCACACTGAAAGGGAGTCAAACATCTATTACTAATGGAAAGTATGCATAAATCAATATGTCAGATACCAAGGAATGGCAAGGAAATACTGCCTGACCCTATTAGGGTACCCTGCAAGAAGCCAACAATGCAGCCACCCCCTCCATGCTGCTAAGATGATCAGCAAACATAGTTAATAATACAGTTTGAAACAAATATGAAAACTCATCCATTGTACAATAAGAAAAAAAAGCTTTTGCAGCAACAGCATCCACTGTAGAGCAGGCAAACCTACTATCACAACTAAGTATGTCCAACACCTTCCAAGTGATGGGATCTTATAGTGCACCAGAGTTATTCATTACATTTAGGTTTATATTCTTGCAGTACCATCAGACAACCATCTCTTAAATCTTCAGGAACTGCATGCAGTCAGGATGGTGAACCACAGCTCACTGATGTAAGGCAGCATAGTTATGTAAAGTATGGTTTGCCAAGTAGCTGCACATAGCTACTATGTGGCATTGTCAGGCTGCATAGTACTGTTAGTTTCCCTCCTATGGGACATTAAAGAAAATAACATTGGGATGGCAGACTGCCAGAGACTATGCAATATGTCTACAAATCACGGCAGCACCCTGTGGCATACTGAACATAAAGCACAAGATATTGATACTCTGTATTCATGAATACCAGGGGATATGTAAGTCAATTTTAGTAGTGTTTGGTAAAACTTTCAGGGATGTGTGGTTAAATATTCAGGTACAATATGTTCAAGACTGCAATTGTACTTTTAAGGAGCCTGCTGCTGAGATTGGCCACAATATTACTTTCAGGACTATAGGGAGTTTTAAATGGCAAAAAGTACCCCCTTGTACGAATAAAGCTATATATTTTGCTTCAGATATAAATAGTAACTCAGTACAGATGTAATAGGTACATCTATAGCATTCACTGACATGAAAATAAGTCAATGCCCAGATGCCCACCCACAATAGAAACAAATCACATTGGAACATGTTGTAATATCTCTATGAAATACCCTATACTGCAATTGTGCAACATTGTGACTGAAAATAATGGTAGAATGAAGCAAAAAAAAGCAAAAAAACAATCAACATTATTAATAGCATGTTTCCCAAGATGGTAGCTGCTAATACATTTGCAGTTGAAAATATAGCTGCATGTGCTTGGTTT